>NW_020884906.1:2217109-2628074 GCF_003945725.1 Corapipo altera
TTTTTTGGTTTTGCTTTGTTGTTTTGTTTTTTGTTTTTGTTTTTTGGGTTTTCTGTTTTGGTTTGGTTTTTTGTTTTGTTTTTTTATTTTGGTTTTTGTTTGGGTTTTTTGTTTGTTTTGTTGTTTTGTTTTGTTATTTTGGTTTTTTGGTGGTTTTTTTGTTTTGTTTTGGTTTTTGTTTTGGTTTTTTTTTGTTTTGGTTTCGGTTTTTTGGTGTGTTTTTTTGTTATTTTGTGGGGTTTTTTGTTTTGTTTTGGGGTTTTGGGTTTTTTTGTTGGTTTGGTTGTTTTTTGTTGGGTTTTTTTTTATTCTTCTTTCATCATCAAAATGTTGCCACAGGAGGATTAACTTGAACTGGGCAAAGCCTGTTTTTTGCTAAAGTCCAAGTGAACCAAATTAAAGGGGATTCACCCCAAAATATATGAGTAGAGTGGGCAGTGAGAATAAGCCTGGAGTTAAAGAATTTGCACAACTAACTTTTCCAGCAGTAGAGCCATAACCCTAAAGAGGTGCCAATACCTTCAGAGACAGAAAAGCAGCTTTTTCTTCAGTACAGCTGGTCCTGGCTATGTTGGCTGCCTCCTTTGGGGCTTTTACTCAAATCTCTTATTTCATACAGCCTTTTGTTTATATCATTTTTTTCCCCTCATTTGTTCCCTGCAGCATTAAATATTTACCTCTTGTTCAGCTGAGAGCACAATTTGGGCATGCTGGGACTCATGTCAAACTTCTAAATTGCCACTGGTGAAACAGCTCTGGCATTAAAACACAATGCCTTGCATCTGTTTGTGGCTATCTGTAGCCTTTTAATTATCTGGCTAACATATTCCATGGGAGAGAGCTGGTCTGCCTGGAGCAAGGTTAAAAATTATTTGGTGTTCTGTCTTTAAACAGCAGATTCCAGAATGGAGAAATGGAATGCACTGGTATGACCTCAGCTTCTCAGCTCATACACTGGATCCATCAACTGGCACTGGTAGTGCCCCTGGTCTAACTCAGCATGTATTTAATGAAATGCCATATAAATTATTTAAGATTGATTTTAATTAAAGCCAGACCTCTGACAAGGCAGAAGTCATATATATTGTGTGAGTTAGATGGAAGCTACTTGTGGATTCATTGCTGTGTTTTGCTCGATATCCCTTAGTTCAGCTGATCCCCCGTCTGCATCAAGTTGGGAAGAGAAAATGCGACAAAATTCTTCTCAAATTTGCTTCTAAGCTCAATCATGTTCCTTCTGAAGCCACCAGGAGCTCTGCCCCTGCTCTCAGCACCCTGCTGCTTGTGGCTTTCTGGCTTCCCTGTGACACCTGCTGTTTGCTGGCTGGAGCAGGGTGTGCCTGCTGCTCCACCTCTGCAATTCCTGCTCCAGAGACCTGTGCTCTTGGTTTTACTTCCTTGATGCTTTCCCTTATTTCCCTGATAACTATCTCTGTTCTCCTCTGGTTAGAAATCCTCAGTTTCTGTGAGAGCAGATAGACCTACTTCCCTCATTCCAAGTGGGAATTCTTGGAAGGAAGGTACTTCAGTTCCACTGCTGAGGGAGGGCATCCGTATTTGTGACAGTGTGGATTGTGGTGCAGGGTCTGTGCATATCTCCACCAAAGGATAATTTTGGAGTTTATTTCCAAACAGTTTGCTTTGGCATGCTTCATGCAAAGGTCAGTGTTAGTTACCAGAAAACCAGGGCTTTGGTCTTTGTAATACCAGCTCTGGATCTCAGAACAGCACTTGACTTCTCAGGGGATCCAGTAATGTCCTGAAGCTGGCAGAGGTAGAAGATGGCAGGATATCTCTGCAGGCATCTCTTGCAGTGCTCCCTGGTGTAGGCAACATTTGTATAACCCTTTGGACCTCTGGGAAGTTTCCAAAGCAGCTGCAGAGGCGGGAGAAGGTTTGGGGCTGTGCCTGTTCCCTGAGGAACCAGCACCTCGTTCCCCTGCTGGTGTTTGCTGTGTGGCTGTTCCCTTTTCCACTGGAGTAGGGAACGTGTTCTTGCAGTGACCCGACAGAATCAATCACTGTGTTTGAAGGAGTAATATATATATTTATGTAACACAGAGAAAAGCATTTCAGTTCAAAGCTTAGCATAAATAATACATTAGGTTTCCTGCCTAAGCTGTGGTTTACCATCATGCTGAGACACAAATGTAAGAAGGGGGGGGGAAAAAACCCCTATTATACAGAGCTCAGCAGGCTTCTGTCTTGTTACTTATACATAAACTGAGGGTAGGTTGCCCCTCTATTGACATTATGAGGTGATTAGCATGTTGTTTAACATCAATTATGCATGTTCCATGTTTACAGGCATGTTAAATTATGCAAGCTGTAGTCTTTAGACTTTTTATTTAATTTGTTAAGAGGGGGGGGGAAAAAAGCCAAGAGCAAAACAAAGCTTTTTAGTTTGATGGCCTTCCCTCCCTTTCCCATTTACACCCTGGCTTTTATAGCCTGAGCAAGGGAAGTAAATGAGGTACTCCTCCATTTCTTTTTGTCATCTCCCATCATTTGGGGACACGTGGTGTGAATGGCACCTGAGGTCAGTGGCTGTTGCAACAGCAAAAGGTCTTTCTGGAAAATGTATCTTGCAGCAAAACAAAGGCACTTGGGAGGCAAGTTTTTTCTCTCCTTTTCTTTACAGTAAGTGTTGTTTTGGGGAAAAAAAAAGAGCATAGATGGTTCCAGAAATGGTTGCTTAACAACACTCACCTTGAGTACCAGGCACAGGCTGGATCTTGCCCTTTCTAGGGCAGGCAGGTTCAGTCTTTTGAAACGTGGAATACTTGGAACTTAAATATGGTGTCAAGCACTTGAGCCCTGTGCTGTATTTAATGATTCTCTTTCAGTTCTTTCAGGAGTACCTTCCTGCAGGTATTGTCAGGAATGCCAAGATGCAGCGTTGTGGGCTGACACTTTAACCTTGCTGTGCTTAGATCTGCTGAAGTGGGCACCTGACCTGTCCTCCAGTACATGGCTGTTTTTGAGCTGTTGTATATGTTTCCTTGATGATGAAGGGATATTTGCTGGTCATCCTGGCGTTTCATCTGCAGGGAGAGGAATGCTCACTTCCTAGAAAAACATGTTGGTCTGCAGACTCCCAGAAGGAGTGTTTTTTTCTTTTCAGCTCTTTACTCTTTACTGTCTTTCAATTTTCCAAAAGACAAGTTTGGAAAGAGACTGGAGTGGGGGTAAATGCAGAGCCCAAAAGAGTCCATCCTCCATGGCTTCCCATAGTCTTAAAGCACGAAATACCGCCTGCACAAATAAATTTAAGACTTGAGGTAAAAATCACTGAGCTGTGGTGTGCTGTAAGAAGAGGGCAGGAGGGCCTGAAGGCAAGCTGAAGATCATAGGTCTCTGCAATAGCAGAAGCTTAGTGAGGTTAAATTCTCAGCTGAGGACCTAAGAAGAGAAACACATCCTCTGTTATGAAAAATCACCAAAGGGCAGGAAAATGCACAAAATCTGGTGATGTGTTTTAACCCTTAGTGTGCAGTGCATGCACCCTGCTTCATGGTGTTGGGGTGCTCATGTGTGATGCTTCTGTGAAACAAGAGCTTTATGTACATTCTTTTTAAACCCTAGCCAAAAAAATGTGACAGGTACAGTGCTGTGAAGACATAATGTGATAGGTTACAGGCAGACAGCACTGCCTGTGGGACCAGTGGTTTGAGCAGGAGATACCTGGCTGCTGCTCTTTTCAGCTAACTCAAGTTCCCAAAGCCAACCCAAGAACATCAAAATAAGCTGTGGGTTTGCATCCTGTGCTTATTGCAGCCACAAAGCAGCCTTTGCAACTGGATCTTGGTCCTGAGGCTTTATAAGACTGCTGAGCTGCTGCCCAGAGTGTGGCAAGGCTGGTTTCAGACCCCAAGAACCAGGGACATGTCAGTACGAGGCTCTTTGTTACTGTTATGAACACTAATGATTTTTTTTTTTTCTTTTTAAAGAGGTGGAGGATCCATTTTATTCAGGGCCAAACCCAGGACTGACCTTTATGTAACATGCAGCTCCCCAAGGCACTAATATACCAAGCAGGAGGGTTGGGCAGTGCAGTCAGATTGCTCACTCAGTATTTCAATATTGCATGTTTTTGGCAGACAGATGAAAAGGAATGTGATGCTAACAGCCTGCTTTACAATCAGCATAAAATCCACAGTAGCAATGGGTCAAAAATGGAGTCCTTATGCACACAAAGAGCTCATAATCTCCAAACAATCTGTGTAGCACCACGGAGAGATGATGTGGTGCAGGCTGTGGTTCAGTGAGGAGAAACCTGGGTGTCCAACACGATTCATCATGCTCAACAGATATTAAATGGGGAGCAGGATCAGCAGTGAAGCAGCTTCAGAATCTCATTTTACAGCAACATCACAGCAGCTCCTGACAGGCTGTGTGTCCACGCTGTGCAGTCAACAAACACACACCTGTCTGGGTAACAGCTCGAGAGAGAGGGATGCACACACAGAACATGCACACACATCTCAGAAACAGATGGGCAGGCTCATAAAGTAAGTTTATGGAAAGGCAAGATTAAGCTGGAGAGGCAACAAAATGCTCCAGGAACTTAAATGAGAAATATATGTTGGCAATGGGACAGTGCTTAGAAAGAAGAGAAAAATCAATTATTGTTTAGCTGCAGCAGAGGATATGGATCATTTAGCAAGGGCTTGTAGAAAATATCCCAAGAATAGTAACACTGCTTCCAAGGACCTCGAATAAGCCAGTTATTCCATGAGTTACAGCTCCCAGTGACATACACCACCTGCCACGTTGTGCAGAGGGTGAACCAAATTGGAGAGGGATTAAAATATACCAGAGTTTATTTTACTAAGTGAGATGCCGACAGTGAGGCATGGAGATCTAGGATCCTGGAATTTGTACTGTATCCCCCCTGTTTTGCAAATTATTTTAAATATGAAACAGCTTTTTGAGGAAAAAAATCTTATTTTATGAGAGCTGCATCTTCAAGACCCACTTCTGACATCGGTAAGTCAGTTGCTGGTAATTTTAGTGTATTGAGCAAAGTTTGGAGCTTTCATTTTTCAAAGAAAGTGAGGGTTCAAGTGATTTTAGGTTGTGATCTGTACCGATAAGTACCACCTACCTGCATGATGTCCCTTGACATGTCTGTCATAGAGGCTCTTTACCCTTTACTGTGTTTATATCACCTTGAACCTCTTCATTAGAACTGAACTGTGAGGGATTCAGGAAGTTTTACACGCTGTAGGACTGTGCAGGGTCTCTCTTATTCAACACCATCCCAGTGCTGCTGCTGGAGAAGCAAACAGGAGCGGTAATGGTCAGAGTTACTGCTGTGAATGACCCGTGGGGATGTGTTTGGGTGGTGTGTGCAAACCAGATCATCAGAGGACAAGAAACTTTCGAGATTTTCATACTGCTCTGAGAATGGCACATCTTGAACTTGAGTCAAGCGTTTGTGAAGTAAAAGAAAAAAAACCTCGAGTCTGTGTGCATTTGATAAGCAACAAGATTTCTTTATTTTTGTCTGTGTCCCTTGACTGAATTTGTTTGGAAATTTGTGTCTACGGAACTGAAAATATCAGTGGTAGCTCAGCCTCTGCTTTATGTTAAACTGTTCAAATAGTAGAACTCTGTTTTCAGTTTGCTCCCCAGGAGTGTTGTGCTGCTCTCTAGTCCTTTCAGCTCCTCACTCCTACCTGAGCTGACAGAAGTCAGTTCTCTTTCTCCAGTCTCTTTTCATGCATTTGCTTTTGACCAGAGCCCTGCAGGACATCATCCAAGTCACTCAGTGGGCTGTGAGTCTCTGTACCTTCTCACAGTTACATTTTTATCAAATACTGTAGATGCTGATTATCTGTGTTCTTACAGGATTGGGCAGTAGCATTTTGCTAGCAACAAATTCCCACATGCACCTGGAGAAGGAGCAAATCCAGGCAAGGTTTTGCCTGATCCAGGTTATAAATCAAAAATAGGCTTATTGAGGTGGTTTACTAGTTCTTCATGGAATACTGGTGGGAGTGTTGCGTGATGTTCCATCTCAGCAGGATGTCTCACAACATTTACACTTAGAGTTTATCAGCTGCGGTCATAAGACTGTTTCCACTCAAAATAATCTTGCAACATAGTAAAGAAAGTTATGTTAACATTTATGGTGTTTTTGGAGAGGTGCCTGAGTCTCTGAGGTGCAAATGCTGTGGATTCTGGGACAAGAGGTTCTTATTTGATATTTAAATTCATAGTTATAAAAATGTTTTCTCCTGGTTTAATGTAGTTCCTAGTTTGGCTTCAAACTTTAAAATTCAGATTTAGTCCATGTATGAATGTGGTTATGTAGGAATATATGTGTGCCTGTGGAGGGCACATAAGAATGTCCATCATAATGTCTCTGTAACTGTTCACTGGAGAACCCTGACAACTGCACTGCTAAATGACATAATGAGAACTTGCTTTGGTTTTATTTCCAGTGTCTCTGGAAATAAAGTTACTCCATGTATTTATGTTTTAATGGTGCATCTCCTACTTTGCTGCCCCCTTTTCCAAGCATTTAACCTCCCTCAGATTCTGCTCCAGTAAGACTTTGTTCCTGGTTGATCTGCCTTTGCTCAAAGGCACCTCTGCTCTGAGAAAAAACCTCCCAATAAAATAAAAAGCAGAGGAGTTGGATTTAGGTATTACTGAGAGCAAAAGGTGCTTCAGAGTGATAAATGTCTGGGATTTTTTTTGTGGCTCTCATGTTTTCTAATTGACATCTGCCAAATGTCTTTGCACTCAATCCAGACTTTTTAAATTGCCTTTGTCTAATCTGTAGTTTTTGGTTACAGGATTGTGAGCTATTCAAGAACTTTTCAGTAAATATTGGTGGAACTGAAGGGGAAACTGAGACAAAGAAAAGGGGCAGAATCAGAGGGTTGAATGAAAATTGTCAGTGTATTGGAGATGTATGGCTGAGAATCATGGCTCAAGGTCATCCAGAATGAATGAAACCTCTGGCTTGTCTCTTCAAGACTTAAATGCATCTGTATTTGAAGATGCAGCCATAGCTTTTTCAGGTGTGTGAGTGTGTGGTTATGCTTCATTCAGGAGAGCAGGGGGTCACTGTAGTACAGATTTATGATATAACACAGCTGCTGGCTCCTGTTTACCCTTACCTAATTCAGTGTAAAATGCACTTTCTACTGCTGATCAGTCCTGTTTAACCTTTCCTATATAACACACGTTGCTTCAAATTAGGAACAGTATAATATAGTGAGAAGTTCTCTAGCCTAAGGATGAGCCAAGATCCCTTTGGGGACTCATCTCCACAATTGCTTTTTGTCTTTGGCTTTGAAGTACAAGTAGTGCTGATTTCTGAGATCTCATAGAAATGGGACTCAGGAAATTTTAAGGAGAGGCTGTTTCTGCTTATGGCTCACAAGAAATTCTGCCTCTGAGTGTGTTGTGTCTTGACTGGAGCAGAGAAAGAGGCAGCTGGTTTTTGAGTGTACACTGGTCACAGTGACTCTCTTAACAGCAGTGACTGAAAGCAGTTCCTGCAGATCCATTCCTATGCCCAGCCCTCGAGTGTCTCTCTTGTATGGATCTGCTCTGCCAGGAAGGAGCAAAACCTGCATCTTAATTTGTTTAGTATACCCCAAAACACAGGTGACTCCTCTGTAAAAAACATATAAAAATTCAAGTGATAGAACAACAGAAGTAAGCAGTAGGCCAAGTTTGGAGTGTTCTTGATAAAAACACAGGAGAGTTGATCTACGAGTACAATATTGCTGGGTTTCTCCTCAGAGAGCAAAATACACCATTGAGTTCCTGTTTTAGAGCTTTCTCCCATTTCCTCTGTTTTTTGCCAGGTAATTGCCATCTGTAGCATGCAGCAGTATAGACTTTGCCTCCCAGTGGATTCTCCTTAGGCAAGACAAATTTTAACTGTCTCATTTTTGAGTCGCACACACTGTAGTATTGCTCCCTGCTGTAAAATGGCTCCTGGCTTAGCTTTGCATGTCATTGTTTCCTTGCTGTTCCCACGTCCTTGGGATCTGCTGCTGATTCCTCAAGACGGTGTAAGAAGGAAAACCATGCCTTGCACGTGGAGTCTCTGTTGTTCTTTTTGTTTGTGCTGCTGACACTCTGATTGTTGAGACCTGCCTTGAATCTTGTGTGGGCACTTGGTGAGTGTGTGTGACATGCCTGTTTTGACCCCACCAGACCTGCCCAGGTTTCATTCCACACCCTTGACTGAATCCTCACCCAGGGAACTGTTGTTGTGTCACTGTGAGTGACCACTTGTATTCTGATATAAAACCATGTGAATTATGCCAGAATAAACTGAGTTAGGGCCTTAGTGAATCTGACCTTTGTGGCTTGGTGGCCTGAGGGAACCAGCTGAGCTCCTACAGGTATCTCAGTAGTCACCACAATTTTCCATTCCCTTTTTCTTTGGGAGAGAGGGAAGGGGAGTCTGAGGCTATTTGAAAAATGAAGCCTATAGGAGAAACAAAGAAACTGCCTGCTTTGGTATTAGAGTCATCAATCTTGGTCAGGCATTATTGCCAAAGGAGAACTGGGCTGGAGAAATATGCCTGTCAGTATTCAATCATTACATCCATTAGATACTGGTCGGCATTGATACATATTAAATAAAGAAGTGTGAGTTGTAGCTGCTCCAGTTTTCTCTGTGTGGAACACCCAATACAGTGATAACAGGCTCTCAGCAGCTTATTTATTTACGTGTACGTGGAAAGGGGGGTTGGCAGCTGGACAGACTTTAACACTGCAAAGGTGGAATTGGTCATGTGCCAGGAGATCTACAGTCACAACCAACACCTTCTACAGGATTCAGCTGGGGAAGAGTGGAGGAGTGGAGCTGGGGCCAGTGGAAGCATTTGCCAAGTTGTAGGAGCAATATTTTTTTTCATATTAAGGAGAGAAGCAGTGATGAATCCTGTTGCCTCAGAAGTCAATTGGGGGCTTAGAAACTCATAGGAGGAAGTTAATAGCTATTGATAAAGCTCCATAGGAATTACACCTGCAGATTTGAGCTTGAAGGGAATGATGATGCCACAGATGTAGTGGGAGCCAGGATGGGATTGGTCTAAACAAGAAAAGAACCAAGTTAATGGGCTCAGCTCTCTTTTGCTCTGAAACTCTTGCAGCAATGGGAACAAAGAGTGCCAGCAGTCGCTGTTACGTGACGGTGCAGAGCAGCAAGCAGGGCCAGCAGGGAGAGAAGGCTGCAAGCTGAATTCCATGTACCCAGGGTGGACTTGCTGTCCCACCAACAAAGCAAATTTTATAATAACGTGGTGACTGCTCCAAAGAAATGTCGTTCTGGCATCTGCATTGTAGCTGGTTTAGAAATAGATACACAGACACAGGAATCTGTGTTTGCCAGCAGAATTGCCCCCCTTCCAGGGAACACAGCTCTCACTGGTGATAGATACAGCAAAGGTGACCTGCCTCCTTCACAGCATGTTGCAAGGCTTTAAAAGTGCAGTATTGCCTTTCAAAAGCTTCCCATGGCTTCCTTGATGCTGCAGCTCGGGGTGGTAGGAATCCTTGGCTAGGGAAAGGCAAAGGTCTGAGCACAGCTGTTCCTCTCCATCGAGCGGACTGAAAACGCTGCAGTTAAAAAGCAAAATTTTCCTTTTGAAAAATGGAAGAGAACATTTCTGAAGTCCTGATCGCCCTGAACAGAAATACCTCATTCCTGCAGAGCCAGGTGAAAGCTGTACTTTGAAGCCTCGTGCTTCTGTCTCTCTTACAGACTGCAGTTCTCTCATCGTGTTGTGTCTTAGCCCAGCCAAGGGCTGAAGAAATCAAAGTAGGGATGGGATCCTGCACAGCAAAAGCAGCACATCCTCAGACAGAGCCAGGCAGTACATACCTTAAAGTGAGGCTTTTCTGTTAACATCAGGAGTGTCCCCGTCTCTCATCATGGCACAGTGGGGCATCACTAGGCAGCTGTGTCTCAGGACCTGGGTGTCTCAGTGTGGAGCTCCTTCAGTGCTCAGGATCCCAATTTGATTTCAGCAGATTCTCCATCTGGATTGGCAGGGTCTCACTAAAAGTGACAGTGCAGTGGATGTCAGTTGTGCAAATGAATTTACTGAGCAACAACTGTGCTAGCCACACTTTGTTACTCTGAATTTTTATTTTTCCTTTAAAAGGCTGTTTTCTCGAGCCCAGCAATGTCTGTGATTCTTCCACGCTCACTTTGTTGCTGTACCTCGGTGTAGCTCTCCCTTCATTTGTTTTCATATCCTATGGCACATTAAGCTTCATTTGTCAGACCTAAAATGTACATATAGCAGGTGATAACACTGTTACCCAACAACACTCTCTGCTGTTCCCACTGACCATCAGGAGCATTGGTTCCTCCATTAATTCTGCATTCTATGTAACATTAATGTACCTCTTCACCTAAAACCATGTTCTAACATAAAAAAAAAAAAATTCTGTTTCACAAAGCACAGTTTTCCCTCTTTAATGTGGTTTATAGTATGGCTTTTCTTCTTCTTCTTTCTACTTTCCATTCCATAGTTTGGGAGCTTTGCAAACAGACAGAACTAGTTTACTTTGATAAAGGGGAGGTTTGGAAATGCCTCTGAAGACTGAACTGGGGACAATTTCATTCCACACAAGTGTGTTTTGACTGTACTTCCTGACAGCGGGGTGTCAGAGAAGCCTAAGCCAAAACTGGTTATTAGAACTGTATTTCCCTACTGCAAGTCTGTCAAGGAGATACCAGATGTGTTCACTTCTACTGTTAATGGTCCTCATGTTCGGCCCTTAGCAGCAATAGAACCATACAGGTTGTGAACATGATGGGGTAGGGCCAAGGATTCTGTTACTTTGTTCTTACGTTTGCCCTGCACACCCCACAAAGCCAGGCACAATTTGCTTTTTGATCTCTGTAGAACACCTTGAGATCTCAGGATGGAAATTTCTCTGGTGCACTTTACCACTGTCTCCCTTATTTTCCCCAGTTTCAGAAAGCTTTAATCATGTAAACCCCCTATCTGCCATAAAAGAGAATAAGCAGATTTTGATACATAGTGGGGGTGGGCTGACCCTCAGCCAGTTGCCTGCTTGGCTGTTCCCTCTCTCCTGTCAGCAGGACTGTGGTAGGGAGAAAATAAGATAGAAAATCTTGTGGATCGAGACAAATGGTAGTTACAGGTGTGGACAAAAGTTGCTAATTACAATAGGTTTAGTTAGTGGCAAACAAATTGATTACAGCAATACTTGTGGGGAGCAGAGTGCTCCTCCTCCTTTCTCCCGGCTCTGCTGCTCCATCCTGTGAGATGCTTGGACAACTGTTACAGGCTCTCTTTGGGTCAAGCTGCCCAACAGCAATCAAGGGATCTTTGGGTACTGAAGAAACAACTTCTGCCTGCACTCAGTGCCAGGCACTGTTTAAGTGGCAGCTGGAAGGAAGCGCTAAGTCCGAATGCGTAAACTCCCCAGGCCCCTGGGAATCCGTTTCATATCCCCTTCCAGTTCCATTTCAGAACACACGGCTCAAATTTCTCCTGTTGTCCTCGGGATCAGAGAGAAGGAGTCCGTCTCCTCTGATTCGAGGCAGTGCAGGCTGATTTGTCAGGCTCCCTCGCTGCCGGGGGTTGTTCTCCAGCTGTCAGACGCCGCAAATGCCAAGCGCTGCCCGCGCCGAGCGTCGGGAATGACAGGCACGGAGGCTCCTGCTGTCAATACCACTCAGTGTCCTACGGCGCTTCTCTGACGTGCTGGAGTTGTGCTGATACTTGAGGTAAATCCTATTCTGCCCACGGTGGGGATTTATGATCCGTCAGACTCGAGTGACTTGCGCCGTCGGGAAGGTGAATGGTCTTTACTGAGTGAAAGGATTCAGGCGAACGCTGGGTTTGCAGGAGGACTTCGGTCCATCTTGTGGGCAGTGAAATTCTTGCCCTGCACCAAGTGAGCGAGAAGAAATATGGGATATTTCTTACAAGAAATATAGGAGGTGTTATGTAGTGTGTCATTGTGGAGTTAGTCAGCACAATGCCAATTCCTTCCCATCCAAGCTGAGGTTGGGCCAGATAGTGACCACTAAGGAGATTCTGGTGATCTCTGCACTGTTGGGAAAGATTTTTGTGCCAGAAAGCTGCTGGCTGAGCATGACTCCACAGCACTGACTGTGATTAAAGGAATAATGTTCTTCTTGAACTTACAGTAGCTGTGAAAACTGGCACGTGGATCTGAGGCAACCAAACTCCTCTGTTAAGGGTATTTAGTACATTCTCCAAATTTTGTTTTCACTGCATGATTCCTCAGGCTGACTTGGTTATAAAGATTCAGGCCAAGTAGCAATTCAAGGTTTTGATCTGTAGGATAATCTACAGAGGGCAGGGGCTGTGGGAGGTTTTCCTTGAACTAAATGAATGCATCCATCTTGGGTGAGCAGCAGTTGAAGGCAGCCTTGTACACAGTCTCCTCCTTCCTTTTTTCAAAATATATGAGCAAGTTTTGACTTGTGGGAAATATGGTTCATTTTACAACCTCCTGGTTTCTGGACCAGAGCAGCCGTGCAGGGAAGAACTGCTGCTCTGCATCCAGGTTTTTCCTGGAGTTAGTCTCCCAGGGTGATGCAGAGCTGCTGTCCTGCAAGGTGCATGCTGGCTGTCCAAGCATGGCTGTCAGTCTTACAGCATTACTCTGCTGCTTGGCCATCTCTTTGTAGACTTTGTGTACAGTAGCAGCAGAGAACTATGAGATTTATAGTTAATTAAGAACTTCATAATCTGATCTTACCTTTTATTATAACTCAGGCTAATGGACTTTAGTCAGTCATTCACATACTTAGGCCAGGACTTGGACAATGGGTTCCAGCTCTGACTGAAGGATGCAACTGAATTCACCACATCCCTCTCAATTATGCTCATGAATAATTTGCTTATGATAATTCAAGGATGCTTGCAGGGTATAAGAAATTCATCTTAGTGTCTGGTTTCCATGAAGAATGTTCCCCATTTCCTGAAATACAGCAGCTTGTGCTGGATGTGCACTGCCTCTCTCCCCGTCATTATATCCCTGCTGAAACATTTCCGGTGGCGAAGCAAAAGCAGGAATGTGCTCTAAAAGTGCCTCTCCTGAATTGCATGCTGCTGAAATGGACATTTGAGTGAACTGCCCAAAGCCTGGAAATGATTCATGCTGACTATTTGGGACGTACTTTCAAATAATGAATAAATTTGCAGGAATTGGAGATTGCTCATGAAAGATTAATAACAGTAGAGAAGACCTTTTCTTTTACCCCCCATTTAAGTTTCAGCATCAGGTCTCTAGTTTGTACTTCTCTTACTTTTGAAGTTACTGCAGCAATGCTGATTCATTCCAGGGGAGAATTAGGTTCAGAATAATTTTAGAGAGTATATTATATTTAACAGTGTGGAAAGGGAGAGGGGGCAAACCCTCCTGTTATCTCCAGGAAAATATTACTTAACTCCTGATTTCCAATTTTCACTTTTATTTTATTTTACCACTGCATTTTCTTTGTAGGGGTTAATTAAGGCTATGCTGTTACTGAAAGTTATTTCCTTCTCATAATTAGAATGTGATGTTCATTTTATTAGCCTGTTTTATTCTGGTCAGTATTCATTTCAGTGTTTAATCATTTATCCTCCTGTCTGCTTATAATTTTGCCACTTGCAAGAAACACTTGCCTTGGCACTGGTGTTAGTTTGTCCCCCAGTGTACAATGCATTCATTCACCTTTGCTCTGGGTTATACTGGACCTGTTAATGGAGTAATCTTATTTTTAGGATAACAAGTGGCCAACCCTCCTAGATAAAAGTATCCAGAAATGATACCTCCTTAACACTGGCGTCTGTGGGAAATGTGGATATGTGATGCTGTGTGTTTAAGATAGGCTGGGGTCAAACGGGATTTGTTGGGAGCTGCCTTGTAAAATATTTCTAAAGGAATCAGAGCCAGAAGGACCTGACGGTCCCTAGAGAGAAGGGAAGTCCTAAATAAATTGTGGGAAGGCTGGAACTGTGGCAGAGGGCTGATCTGTGGTGACAGGAGTTGGGAATCTAGTAGAAAAACCAAAGCATGAAGTGTGAGCTGATGGTGCCCCAACCCAAAGGTGCCGTGGCAGGGGCTCGGTGTGCAGGGAGAATGTTGGGTGAATCTGATGGGAAATGAAGCTGATGCTGGGGTTGAATCCTGTCTGTAGAAGAAACCTGTGCTGCCTGTGACTGTGAAGGGCCTTGTTGATCAAATTGTGGGGTTTCTAAATCAGAAATTTAAGTGCTACTCGGCACAGTTTGTTTCATTATCCACAGTGATAGGCTGGACTGCCATGCCATTTCCAGCTATTCTTTTTTTTTACCCTGAGCCATGTTTGAAAGGATTGGTGTAACTTGGCTGATAAGTGTGGAGCAGAAAGAAAATGGTTTCATAAAAATAGCTGAGCCTACACTAGGGAGCTCATTATTTTCGCTGTACTGAAAGACACTTCATTCACCAAGACAGGCTTCCATCAAAGAAACCATCAATGCAGCCTGCCATCAACTCTCAGAATACCTTGTTCTCCTCTCCATAATTAAAATACAGTATGGCCTATTCATTACCCCCTTGGCAGTGTGTTCCCCCCTACTTGGCTTATGCAGTTTTGCTGAATACAGCGCCAAATGCTGGGAGAGAATTCTCAATGAGCTGCCCTGAGGTTGGTCCACGAGGGGATTATAATTCCTCAGTAAAGGTAAAAGTGTCTCTGAGCTGTTAAGGGGGAGTTACAAATAGACCATTTCAATTCTTGCGTCATAAACCACTCATGCCTGTTTTACATTGTGCTGCAGAGGGTAAACTTAAATGGATGTAACTGATAATTACGTGTTTCTGTGCTGTTTGAGGTAACACAGTCTATTCACTGCTTGATTTCCTTGGCTTTACCAGTCACCAAGGGATGCAGCATTCTGTGAAAGCAGATAGAGTGTGTGTGAACTGCTGGACTAACCTCCTAAGCAGATTTAATGGATGACAAATATCGAGCAGGACTGAAAAATGCTGCTCCATTGTGGTAGACAAAACCTAAACAGATCTGGAATTACCCTGTGATCTCCCAGCTTTTGCCACCTTACTATGCAATTTAGCTTTTAAGATCCTAGAGATGAAATTGTCCACAGTACAAATTAGAGGAATCCATTCCATCAAATACTCATCATGGCATGGATCCTTTCTGCAACACTTGCTTCTCTAGTGATCAGAAAGTCAGTGCCAAAGAGAAATGTCTTTCCTCTTCCCCTTCTTTTTTTCTAAGTAGAATTCATTGGTTTGTTCCTTTTATAAGCAGATAGTGGAGCTAATGAAGATAGAAACCACATTTTTCTGGAAACAGCTGACTGGGTTGACTATGATTTATTTGCAGTATAACAGCAGTCCATTTTCTTTGCATACATGTATCCTGAAAACTGTTATTGCTGTGAAGTTCTTATAATTAAACATTGAAAATGAGGAATGCATATTTAAATTGCAAGCATCTGCAGAAAGGACTGACTGGATGTGCACTGAGAATAAGCCTAAAGCATCAATAGACTCTTGTCCTACAAAGTTTAAGGCACAAATGGAGAAGGGGAAAAAAATCAAGCAGAAAGGATGAAACATACAGTTTGTGTTCTGGAAACATGAAGCTCACAGAACTAATCTCTAGGTCCAGTAGAACTGGAAGGTGAGACTGCCAAAAGTAAATTCTGTTGTCCAAAGTGAGAAATTTGCTGCTCTAAGGAATGTAGTAATGGCAGTGGTAAAATCTACTGTGTGTTGATTATCTGGCATGTTGATTAGCTGCTCTCTGCAAATGCAGAGATTTTTTTTGTCCCTATGTGCACTGCAGCAATGTGTACATTTCTAAACACTGTATTGCTGGTGCAGGAGTTACACATTGTGCTGACCTGCACAGCTCCATTTTCTGATGCTCAAAAGTGGCAAGAATTTGATGTGAAAGAAGGGCATATGGTTTTTCCACTGAAGTGTTCCCCAGAGAGTCTTTTCTAAAATGGGAATCTACCATCCAGCTCTCATTTTTCAACTACCCGTGTAGCTGCACTTCCCTTCTGTAAGCTGCAGTTTCCCACCAGGAGAGCACTCCCAGTTTTAGTGCTGGGTAAATGGCCCAGATGTCTGTCCCAGGGACTGGCGCTGGCACGGTGAGATCAGGAGTTGGCTGTTAATGAAACCAGTCCCAAGGGCAGATGATTCCATAATTCCACCAGGGGATCTGCAAGACCCTGCTGGGAGAGGCTGGATCGGGATGTATCTTGCAGACAGTAGCACTGGGAGGCTGTTCCTCTGTTTGGTGAGAAAGGAAATGCAGGGACATCACTGGATTGTGAACCCTGGGAGAGGCTGTTCACATCTGTTGCAAAAATAGGCTTCCAAATGCCTTTCTTCCCATGGCAGTGTGTGCTGCACACCCCATGGGCTCTCTGCTGAGCACTGATTACCCCCCAGGTTAATGAGATGTGAGCCCAGAGGCATGGGGGAGGCATGTCTAGCTGTGATAGCAAATGACAGGCTTGGACAGAAAGAGCTGATTAGAATTTTTTTCCTTTTTTTTTTTTTTTTTCCTCCCCTTCATGCCCCTGAGATTGTTCTCCATACTCTTGGAGGGTACAGAGCTTAAAATGAGACCTTTGTCTCCCAAAGCTCCCTTTGTAGATGTGAGTGGAAAAACACGTGCTTTTTTTGTAGCACAGAAGAGGAAAATACGTTGTTTTTCTTTGCAGATGGGCCGGGCTGCCTTCCTTGCACCTTCCCCTCACTGAGTTATTACAGAAAGTGGTATCTGTGTTGTGAATAATGCTGTGCTCCTGCCAGCAGGCACAGAACACATTGGCCATAGATCTCCTAAATGTCTGAGGTATAGAAGGAAGGTAATCGGGGATCGTTCAAATCCAAAAAAACAAAGGGGCCGAAGCGCAAAATTTGGCTTAGTTGATGTTCAGCCTGAACTTTTATAGACTTCTGAGAAATGGGTGTTCTTGAAAAGCAAATTGCAATTACAGTTTAGCACTGATTTATGGTGAAACAGCTTAACGAGGAAGTTTCACCGAACGCTTTGTGGCTGTTACTGAAATGCAGCACTAAATCTTGCAGGGCCTGTTAGCACCCCACGCTGAGGCAGCCTCTTATCAGCAGACACTCTCTTACCCAAGAGATACTGGAGGCAGAAAGCTCTAGGAAATTCTGAAGCAATTTTAGAATAGCCCTGAGCAGACACGAGGAACTCCTGGTACTTTTCTTGAGAGAAATTTGCCCGGTTAAACTCGATTAAATATTTCCGGTTTTCTCCATGTTTATACACTAATGATTGCAGCCTGACTCTCAAGGTTTGTGAAAGGGCACTGGGAATTTCTTGGCATTCTTGGGCAATGCATATTGCTCTTCTTTAATATGAAGTAATTGTGTTCACCCAAACCCTTCTCAATGTGTAGGTGCTTCAGTGCATTTCTGATCCTTCTTTGGAAGAAAGTCCAGAGAGGTCTCCACAGTGTCTCAGTCCTTTAGTGAAAAGAAAATCCCAGTTTTTATTTTGTTCTACTTCCATATCCTGTCTCTAAAGGTGTCCCAGCATCTGCTTTCTACTTACCCAGTTTTTCACCACTCACTCTCGAGGTGGTTTTGCATTTATCACCTTCCAGGCTCAGTTCTTCCCTTCTCCACAGCTGTAACTTTACCAGGTCTCTGACTGCCTGTAGCCAGTAACTTGCTGCTGAAGTTCTTTCTCAGACTTTAAATCTGTGCTGCTTCTTTTCTCATTTTTCCCAAAGGGCCCAACCATGAGCATCTCAACAGCAGAGACACAACATGCTGGATATGTGAGGGGGATGGACCTGGCAGGGGGATCATGTCTCTGGTTAACTGTGGCTGTAAACAGGGTTTGTGCTGACACCTCTCTTCACTGTGTCAGTGACATCTGCCTGGCACCTCTCAGGCTCTACTTCCTCACCCCAGGAAGTTTTTGAACCAGGCCCATCTTGGTAGCACAGAGAATTCCTCTGCAGCTGGGCTCTACTCGATGTTATTGGGGCAGATACTGGTGGCAGCAGTGTAGTTGGGGCCTGGCTGCAATGAGTTAGAGCATAACAGGCAACTGTTCATCATTTCACAGTAAGAATTTCTTCCAGTGTGATAGCTTTAACTGTTAGAAATCATGCTCTGTTCCTAATTACAGAGTGACTCATGATAACTCTTCCATCCTCCAGATAACTCTGCAATTAACTTGTGTCACTGCTATAGTTAAAGTATGATTTAATAAGAAGAGACTAATTTTTGCAGCTCTGTTAAAGGTACATTTGGTTTTTCACTCGACAGACTTGGGAAAGACACACAATCTTTGTTATATTTCAGGCTAAGTGAAATGTAGAAACCTCATGAAGTGTAATGGGTTCAATTGCTCTGGGAGGAATCCCTAATGTTTCATTCCACGTCCTTGTGTTCTACCAGGAGATGCACTTTACCAAAGGAACAGCCTGAAAATGCAGTTGGGACTGCTGGTTGCTAGGTAGAAGAAACACTAAGGTTTTTGAAAGGGTGGGAGAAATGAAAAAAAAAAATCCAAATTTTCCTGCAGGGGTTGTATTTTCAGGGTTAATTTTCCTCTTGGCCTCATCAGTCTGCTCACTCTGGCTTACTGAGCTAATGATCAGGAGGGGGGTGGACTCTGAAAGCAGCTCCTACAACTGGGGCACTGTCTTTACTCTGTACACACCTTGGGAAAAAAAGGATGAAAGAGGAAGAAAACTCTTTTAATGACTTAACGTAATTACTGTATTTTCTCTGTTGGTAATACCATCATATAATAATAAAAAATAGCTTAGCAACATGGGTTACTGTTGCTGCAAATGTTTTTCATGGAGCTCCTAACTGCTCCAGACCTTTCTAGCAAAAGTGGCAAAGTTCAGACCCAGATTTGAATTCCAAGTTTGGTTGCGTGTCTGCTTTCAGATTTTACAAGTTATGAGTCAGATGGGGAATTAGGAGCTGAACTTAAGTGCTTTGATAATTCAGAAGAGTCAGAGTAATTCAGAGATTTGTATCAGACTTGTTTCTGGAGATTTGAGGCATTTCTACTCTGGAGACACTGCTGCTTCTCCTGCTGGGAGGGCCAACAGGCACAATGTGATGACAGCTGGCAGCGTGTCCCTGCAGCAGGTTTCCCCTGGCTTCATGAAGATGAGGAGGAAAAAGCTCTGTCTCCACATTCTCTTAACTTGGTAGGTTGAAGATGTCTGAAAAAGTCTTCAGGAGGTTTCTGTGACCTGCTGTGTTCTGCATCCAGCAGTGGTGACACTGCAGTAACTACTCCAGGAGAGTCCAGAGGCTTTGCTCAGGGCGGTTATTTTAGGGATGAATAAACCTTTAGACCACTCCACAGGTGACACCCAGGATGTAAAGATCCCTTCTGTCTTTGCACTGATCTCTCATGTGAGTTTGCCGTGGTATTGTGCTGCCAGGAGGCTGATAGACCTGCTCATAAAATGAAATGCTTGACCTCATCTCTCTAGGTCAAGATAAAACGGAACTGGTCTAACTGCTGAAAGGGTTTTATTCTGTCCCAGCCTGTAATGTCCCTGCACTGTGCAACAGTGCTGTGGGTCCTTCAAATGACATACTTACTGAAGTGGGCATCAGACTTTTACTGTTCTGCTCCCTGGGTGAGAAGCAGCTGCAGTCTGTGCAGGGTGAGGAAATGAAGAAGCAAGCAGAATCCCCTGCTCCCATTTTGCCACTGCTGCAGGATTGATACTTCGGGGTCTACTGCAGGCAGTGTGTCCTCCCAGAGGGGAAATGGGGCTGCTATTTGCATTCTTCTGTTCTTTCTAATCTCTTTCCGATTGCCAGAAGAGAGGCTTCTACCTCTAGCAGTTTGTTCTTATTACAGAAAGCATGTTGAAGAATTAGAAAAGGTACAGGAGAGAGTAACTAGTAGGTTAAAAGGTCTCCATGGTTTAGAGCCACGTGGAGAGGTTAAGAAAATTAAGCTTGAATTCATCAGAAGATGAGAGATTAAGAGAGATGATTGAATTGTAAAATTCTAGGGAAGGTGGAGGGAGCCAAAGCTGTGTGGGAGCAAGTTAGAAATAGCATGTGAGCTGAAACTAGGAAGCAGAGATGGGAGAAGATAGAAAAACTACTGCATCAAGTGGATTTTTCAAAGAAAGGACAAACAATAGTTTTTAGACAAAACCTGAGAAAGCGGATAGCCCAAGAGGGAAGCATTGGTAGGATGCCATTTAGAGCCTCACAACCAGCCTGATCTCAGTGTATGCTCAGCTGTTCCCAGGGTTTTAAGTGGAAGCCAGTGCTCAATATGGAAGTTACAGCCCATACACAACTTTATCCTCAGAAGTGGGAGAAGTGCTGGGCTTTACTTGTCTGAATAACCCAGGTAGGGGCTGCCTTGCCCAGATGGACACAACATTAGGGCCTGCTTTGTCAGCACAGCTGGAAGGTGAGGGTCTGGTGTGACCCTACATCTGGAAGGCACAGGAAAGACAAGGCAGCTCCAGAGCCACCAGTGATGGAGAAACGTTTTGGTCGAGAATTTCTGCAGATGCCCTGTGGCACTGCAGTGGGCATGGACGAGTGACAGTGGGCATAACCTGGCACAGTAAAACAGGCCTGTGACAGATGAAGTCCTCCCCTAATAATGGTGACTTCATTCTTCTGGGTATGGGGCCTGTCCTTATGGTCTCAGAAGGTCTGTGGCAGTTGTGTTCCAGGCTGAGTCTTTTTGGACTGTGTCTCGTGTGCATCCACAGACGTGCCCATGCCTGTTTGTGAGGCCAGTGCCCCGTGCTCATGTGCTGTGTGTGACTGTTGGATGTGGGTAAACCCAGCAGTTCTGCTCGCAGTGGTTTTGGTTTTGTTCCATATGTGCTCAGCAAACCTTTCTCGTTAATCAAAATGAAATCGCTGCCTTTCACAGATGCTACCCAACTCTCCAAGAGAGAGTGCCAGAAAATAAATGAACCTTTTTCTCACCTGTACACAAGTCATTTCAGAACCCCCCAGGTGATCTTGCAGCTCGAGATTTAAATTGCAACCAGACCAAAAAACAAGCACTCAGATTTTTGTGTATCATGTTGAATTTTACTCCAATTGCAGTAGAGTTCAAAGAAGTGTATTTCCAGGGCCTGGTGTTTCCTGGTGCCAGGAGTTGGCACTAGAAAAAAGGTGGGGACACAGCTGCTGAGCATGTGCTGCCTGCAGATGCAAGAAGGAAGGAAAATGTAAAGCCTGGAAGGACGCTCTGGACTATCATTTGCAGAAATACTGCAGAGGGAGCTACGAAAAATTGTGTTTGTCTGATTTCCCATCCTCTCTCCTGTTTGGAACAAGGATTGGAAACTCCCGTGGGGCCAAGAGTATTTACCCAGCTGACAACTTTCATTTGGAAGCTGCAAATGGACATTTAACTCTACAAGCAGAACGTCCCAGTGAGGTGAAAGGGCTGCTGTAAAGACACATTAATTGGCAGGCCTTCTCCTTGCCAAAGTCATGTTGTCATGATAGGGCTAATGATTTGGGGAATGGTCATGCAACAAGGGAGAGCTCACTGTAGGCAGTTCTACAACTGATGTTGGGGAAGTGGACAGAGTGTGGCCTGATCTTTAAAAGGCAGCCTCTCCTGCCTATCCCAGTTTGCATAACCTCTGTAGGGCCCTGTAGAAGCTCCACCGGTTGCTCCAGAAAGGAAGCACAGAACTATTTTCCTTAAGCGCAGTTTGTTCTCCAGAGCTGCCACAAAAGCAGCCTGTGTGGTTATAGAAGTGCACTATAAGGGAGTCCTAAGGTGTGTCCAGCTCCCTGCAGCTCCTAACACTTGCCTGTGCTGATTCCCTTGCACAGGAGTCACTCCTGCATTCAGGAGTGGCCCCGTGAGGATGGTGAAAATCGGTGTGAACTGAAGTGGTCCCTGGCCCAAATCACAGCATCCAGTGTGGAGTCTGAACCCTGTAGGTCAGGTACACGTGCAACTGTGCCTAAAAGATCTTTGTACCCCCTCTTGTCCCTGCTGGTTTCCATCTGGATCAAAAGCTCTGAGGGGATTTCCCGTAAAGCAAATACAAAACTCAGTCTTTATTACACCCCTTTGGGTCGTGTTTGCTCTCGCCCTTTGTGTTTGCTTCAAGATGGAGAGATTAATAATATCCTGTTGGCTCAGGGCTTCTTTCTGACAGCCTTATCCAGTTATTAAAAGTGATTCTGGATTGCCACTGGTTTTCAGTTGAATGAGGAATAGAGGAGTTTGGAAAGGGCTGAGAATCATGGTGCTGTCCTGTATTCCCACAGCATCCTTCTTGGCTGGCTCAGGCTCCCCACAGTGCTGAATTGCTGTTTTTCAGAGCAGGGCTCCCTACCCTCTCTGGGAGAGAGGTGCTGGGACGTGTCATTGCCCATCTGTGTGAGCCTGGGGGAAAGGTTGCATCCTCTTCCTTTGTGCATCTGCCTGGTGCAGGAGCTGGATAAATAAATAAGCCTGCAGCCTCCCGTAATAAAATATTCTTGTTGCTCCAGCTCTTCTGCTGAGTTATAACTTTGGGAGCCAGAGTAGCCTCTGTGTCCTCTGTATGGAATCCATGCAGCTGAGGCTGGTGACACAGAGCTGTATTTTACATAGGTGAAGCTCCTGCTGTAAATTATGCCACATTAACTGCTGAGCTCTTTGCTTCTAGGGTCTCTTTAACATTTGGCAGCACTGAAAGAAATAGAAGATGAGAGGGGGAGCACTGTGCTGTCAGGTCAGCTAAAAGAACTGTGCTGCTTTTTCCACTGCCTCAGTTCTTAAAACCAATGTAGTTGCAACTACAAATTTGAGTCTATCTGAATAAGATGTGATCAAACACATTTAGTTAATTAGTGGCAGTGACTTTACCATTTCCTGAATGTAATTTTCTTTATTGGACAGAAATCAGGCTGTAACTTTATATGACCCTGTACTGGTTTTATTCTGTTAATTTCATGGCCATTATTGTCCATCTTTTTTATATCTAATGAAACTTTCACTTGATAAAACTGATGAGCTTTTCTACATGCTGTGATTAGTATCAATGCAAATCTGGGTGACTCTGGTTAAGCATGAGCTTCCTGGCAGTATTGACTCTGGTTTTATTGTCTGTCTCCATCTGTGAATGCATTCTGAGTTTACCAGTATAGGAGACAAAGGGGACTGTAACAGATTCTCAGCATCCTTTGGCTGTTGGTGTAACCTTGGTCACATCACTTAACCAGGCTGTGCCTCATTAACAAGTGCTTTTATCTGTCACTGTGGTGTATTTGCATGTCACGCTTTTGGAGGCAGGGTCTGTGTGTGGCACAGTTGGATTCCACCCCTGCTCCACTATATAGGTGCTCTCTCTGTCACAAATATCAACGATAAATACTGCTAGGATGGCAGAAGAGTTCCATTTTCTGTGTGTGGCCATGTGTGTACCCAGACCCCAATGCAGAGCTGTGCCCTGTCCCTCCCTCGAGACCCAGCCCGTTGTTTCTGGGCACTCACATTCCCCAGCTCTGCCCCTGCTCGTGGAGTTCCCAGAGTTAAACGGTGGCTGTTAATTACTTTGCACATATGCTGGGTTTTCTCTGCACCGGGGGCACTGCTTGGCTCAGCACAGCTATGCAGGATGAGGACAGCTAGTTTCCTCTGGCAGTGTGTCAGAAACACACTTTTCTAGCTGACCTGCATGGTCACAGTGTCCTGGTTGCCATCACTGGTCCTGCAGGACCTCAGCCTGCTCGGGCCTGTCTCATCAGAGCAGCAAGCAGGGCTGAAGTTCCTTCCAGAAATGGAAATTCAGCACTCAACTGTGTTTGTGCCACATCAGAAAAGATCATCCTTTGCTAGCAAAAGCTTTCACAGGCCAGCAGGCAGGAAAAACGTTCACATCTTCCCAGGCAGAAAGCCATCAGTCGTGTGCTGGTGCTAATTAGCAAAACTCTGATTAAGTCATTGGAGCAGTGCCAGCTTGTACCAGATGAGGAGCTGGTCTGTGTGGAGTTGGTTGATATGGCGTGGGCTGAGAGCACCCTGGGGACATGGTTTGCTGAAAGCAGAGCCCAGAGCTGCAGCTGTGCAGTCCCAGTGCCAATTTAGTCTGGGTTTCTTTTCTGGTACTTTATTTATTTGCTTATTGCATTTCTCTGTCTACCTACCTTGATTTAAAAAGAAAAATCTTCCTATGTGAACACAATATATCCATGTGGTTAAGCTGTGAGGTGCACACACACACACACACATTGGCTGCCTTGGGGGATCCCCTGGGGAGGAGGAGTGTGGGACTGTACTCCAGTCCTAAGGGAGCTGGCTAGGAAATAGGTTTATTCTCCCTCCAGCTTAACAAACATTGCATTTATAGGAAAAAATCAATCAAATACAGCCAAAATACAGTCATGAAGTTTTTTGAAACATTTGGAAGCCTTTTTGACTCTGATCATAAATACATGTTCTTAATATAGTATCTGAACATTTCCAACTATCCATCACTTCAATCTTCTGGTTACCCCATGCCCACATAGATATGTTATTCTGCTTTACTGTCTGATAATGTTTCTAGATTTAATGAGTGTAGAAAGGCTTGAGTTTACAGTGTGTTAGGTTTCTTGTATGAAACTGAGATATATCTATCTCTGTTTTTCTTTCTTGGTCATTACTGATACTTACATTCTAGTATGGTAAGCTTCGAGGGAAAAGTTCGTGGGGCAGTATTTTTTGTCCTTGCAAGTTCATTACAGAGATATAGAGTTTAGCGATATTAATTAAACAAAAGTAAACATTAGGATACTTTTAAAGCACAAAATTTGACCTATTTCTCTCCCTCCTTGTCTAGCTAAAGCCCACACAGTTATACCCTTGGTACTCATTCAGTGAAAACACTCAGCACATATAAGTTTGAGCTTATTAAATAAATGGAGACTAATATATAGTCCTCTGTTGTCCTCACATACTGGAGAAACCTGTCTTGAAAGAAGATGTGCATAATAGCAGACAAGCATTAGGGCATCTAATAATTGCTCTGCTGCTGGTAGAAAATCTTATTCCTCATGTACTGTTCGGTGTCAAAGTACTGCTCTTATTAAGTCCTTACATAGCAGGACCTCTGATTTTATTGTCAAGCTAAACTAGGAGTTGAGAGGTAATATTCTTCCAGCTCTGGGCTGAAAAGCCTCTTGTGTAGCTCTGGTGTCAATGAACACATTGGCCTTTCCCAAAGAAATTCTTCCTGGGGTCGGAAGCAGGAGCACTGAGAGGGGCCCTGCTCAAAGAGCTGAGCTGTGAGCTCTGCTCGTGGTGACACCCTCACCCTGGGTGGACAGGGTAGAGCTGGCTGATCTGCATGCACAGGAATCCCTTTCCTTGGCATCTAGATGGCAAAGCCTCTGGGATGAGATGGAGAGGCTCTGCAGCAGTGCTGTGTGGTACTTGGCTGCAGAAAAAAAAAAAGGAGCAAAACCAGGAAGAGTGAGTGCATTGAAAAGATGGACTGTCAGGAGAGAACAAAAGCCTAATGGTGTGGAGTGATGGGAGGACTGTGGTAGTCTGTCACCACATCTCTGGAGATGGCTATGGTTTTCCTTCTCAGGAAAATGAGCATTTCAGTGTCATTTGCAGTCTTTTGCAATTTTTATCAAGGACAAGAGGTGTCATTCAGTGTAGTGTTGTCGTGCTAGACAAATGTTGGTTGATTTGAGTCTGCCACAGGCTGAAATTATGTTTGGGGTTTTTTTTTCCTCTGCTTTTTATGATGGATCCCAACCAATTATTTGACACAGTGAAGGTTCAGCAGGTGTGTAAATGCTCCTCAGTGTTCATGAGCAGTTTAAGAGAACCTGCTGAATTGAGCGGGGAGGGAAATGAGATGTGCACAACTGTTGCACACATTTTAGAGTACTTGCTACCATCACACTGTGGGAAAAAAAATGAGAGCCTAGAAGCACTATTTGTCTAGGGCTATGAGACTATCAGCTTAGGGTTGCAAGGCTAAAAGGCATGGCTGGCTGGAGAGATGTAATGGAAAGTGCTCTGGGAATGAATTCAGCAACTGAAGAGCCCTCGGATGCAATGAAGGTAAAGGTGTAGAGAGACAAGTCAGTGACCCTTTAAGGAATTGCCTTCCCAAATCATCTGTGAAATCATCAAAATGACAGTTCCCACCTCACAGTCAGCTGATGCTTGAGCATTATGGAAAGCTATAGATATAGATTCCTTTCTTGGCTGTTTTGGGTGGGAGAATGGCTGACTGAGGTTTGTGGTGCCTGGAGCAGTCAAAGACAGGTCTGTGTGTGCCACGTAAAATGAAATCAAGGGCCTGGGTTTTTAGGTGGGCCCTTCACTGGAGCAGTGTTCCACTGTAGCCCACGATACCATCCAATGAATAGTTCTCTTCATTAGCCAGCATGTGTCTGCTTGAAAATGGAGAGTTCAGCCTCAGAGCTGCATCTGTTCTCAGTGGTGTT
Organism: Corapipo altera; assembly: GCF_003945725.1. Taxonomy (NCBI): domain Eukaryota; kingdom Metazoa; phylum Chordata; class Aves; order Passeriformes; family Pipridae; genus Corapipo; species Corapipo altera. Next base: position 2,243,573 of record NW_020884906.1, read on the forward strand.
ATGTAGGGAGGGAAATCTTGGCAGCTCAGAGGGCAGCAGGAAACCAGCAGTAGGAAATGAACAGCTTGCAGATGGACATGGGCAGTGTCACAAGGAACACACATGGCTACCACGTCTGCAGCCAAAGGACATCCCTCACTTCCATGTCTTGGGAATCAATCACATTCGTTTAGGTTTTGCTGCACTGATTTGATAATGCAGCTGAACTAGGTTGGTGATATTTTCCCTTTTTCTCCCCAGCAATTACATGAAACAATTTTCCTCAAGCCTTTTTTTTTTTTTTTTTAATAATGAGTTAGAGTTCTCCTCTGTGGAGTTCTGGTTTTTTTGTGCTGTTCTCTGTGATGAGTGTGGGAGTGTTTGTCTCCCCCAGCTGCCTTCCTTGTGGCCAGCTGCAGAACAATTGGTGAGACACCATCTGGCTGGCCCTAATTTTCACCAGCTGTAGGTATAATCAAGCAGGATGATTGCAAAGTCCCTCTTCCTTCCATACAAAAACCCTGGAAAACACAAGTGCAGCGATGCATGGATGTGTAATGGGAGATTGAAAACATGACTTGTTTTTCGGAGGGGGACAGGACCTGCATCACACTGTTTTTGTACAGGTTTAAAAGCACCTGGGTTAATGTGCCTCTGGTGAAGGCACTGCTGCTGTTCAGCTGCTGCAGCTGACCTGGGGTTGGCATTTCTCAGTGCAGGTGGAAGGGGGGACACCAGCACAACCAGGTTTGCAGTTTGTGCCTCCTGCTGCTCACAAAGAGGCACAGGGATCTCCCTTTCTACGTGTTTTTGCCTGTTTTAAAGGCATTTAGATTTTAATCTCTTAAGTCAGGGAAAGCTTTCTACATGTACAGCCAGTCAGGATTTACCATGTTGCCCCGTGTGGAAGCCAGCAAATAATGCCTAACTTTTCTTTATTTTGACTAATTAAATATATCAGGATTAAGCCCTGCCTGTGCTGCTTCCTGCACCCTGCCTGCCACATCAGGTGAGATATTTCAGTACCTGTAGCTCCCTTTGCCTCAGCTGCTAAATCCTTCAGTGACCCAGAGCAGGAGGGTGTCTTTCACTGGCTCTTCCCTTGGAGCTTTCCTGGATTTTTGCTGATCTGTATGTGTTGTACTTCTCCAAAACTAGCCACTGATGGCATGATCTGCTCCTGCTGACTCATAAAATCAGGTAGGGCACTACATTCCCAGAGTTTTGAAGTCCTGCTGGATGGGGACTGAGGGGTTGTCTCGGACTGGTAACCGAAGTGTGCTGAAGTTGCTCAAAGCCTTGTCTGCTGTAAACCTCTGTGAAATGTTCTGGTCGCTTGCATTTGAATTATTTAAATAGTTCAAGGTACAGGTAGCTAATGAAGCATCTTAATAATAGATTGTAAGACTAAGGATTTTGATAAACCTGCGTGGAGATATAAAGAAGTAACAGTATGGAAGAAGGATTATTTAAAGCAGACAGCTTTTATGGTCTGTTATGCATGTCACTGTTTCGTTTATTTTTTTAGTTAAAGCAGCCAGTACTCATTCATCCACATAGACCAAAATCATTGCATTGGTAAAAATAAAATCTGATGCTTTTCTCCCACAAGGCTGAAATTAATTTTGCCCAGAAGGCAATTTTTGACTGTTCCAGAGGAGATAGATATTTCCATTTTTGTTAATTCTTTTAGTAGAGGTTCTAGGAGGTGCAGGAGGACATGAGGTATCCCATGATTGTCCATAGGAGTATGATCTGTTAGGCTGGCAGTGCTGGGCCAGGTGTTGCCTGGCAGATGTGAAGGTGGTGGCTGTGGGTCTGAAACATTTATTCCCAGTTGTTTGGACTGCAGTGATTAAGTCAGTCAGCCTTTGTGTAAATGGATTTACAGCACCTTGGGCTCTCAAGACAGATGTGTGTAAAGCTCAGACCTCAAACTGAACCTGATCCACAGAAGGTTTAAATCAAAAGATAGGCACGTGAATTCTTCTCCTTAAAGACATGTCAGACCACATAAGGTTACTCCTGGTTTTCATGAGTGTGATTGGGTGTTGGTTGCTCAGAGCAGCTCCTGTTGGGAACAGTAACCACAAACCTGTCCAAGGCAGGTCCTCTCATTCCTGAGACTCTGGTCTACTAAGAACTCCCTGTGTGGTTTGACATGTTCATAGCACTACTGAGAAATGAAAAGTTGTTTCTTAATTAAATCCCTTTGTGTTTTGGCCATTTTTTTTTCCTTTTGAGAAGGGATTTATCTTTGGTGCTGTTAAGTTATAGGAACAGACATTACAGATTTTAGGCTTATGGGAAGTTCAGTGTGGAGCAATAGCTGAGGTCTGTGGCATTAGGGGAGGATATCTGAACACAGCTCTGAGCACTAATTAGTTGCCCTAGGAGCAGAGAAATACTTTCTTCAGTCCTACCAAAGGTTTTGTGTTGAGCACAGAAATTTTTGTACCCTGATCAGATACACTGTCTGCTTGGAGATAATGGTCTAATTAAAAAAAAGACAGGCACGTTCAGGATTAAGATTTCACTTGGCCTTAATTAAGGTTGAATAACAAATAGCATATTGGAAATGTCCAGGTGCCCTTTGGGGCACTGTTCACCCACATTAAATGCCACAGGTTCCTCTAGGTAGTGATCTGCTGCAATACAAAGCGTTGGCATCCTGAGGTCAGGCTGTAAGAAAGGTGAGGTTTGGAGCAATTACTCCATCTGAATTTGACACAGTGTTGACACAGCTCTGATCTGATTAAGGTCTAGAGGCAGAAAGTTTGTGTCAGCATGGAGTAGTACCGAAAACCAGAGTTTTAAAAGTGCCAGAGTAAAAGGGATCGTTGCTAAGGAAATGGGATTATTTAATGGTCTGTTCCTCTACCAGCCTGTTCCCCATCAACTTGAAAATGGTCATTCTTAACTTGATACAAATAGAGAAGCAAAATGCATCCCTTGGCCACGAGCCAAGCAGACTCAGCAGAATCTTAAAAGAAAAATAAAGCACCAATCAAGTTAGCAAATAAAAGTGGAGATTTGTGTCTTTCCTCTGAGGAGAGTTGATGGTTTCTAAAAAGACTTGTGATCAGAAGCCTTAAAATCTTCCAGTGCAAGTTGATCAGCACATGAAAAATGTTCCACAGTCACAGTTTGGCACTGTGATTTTTTTTTTTTTTTTATTATTATTATTTTTATTATTTTTTTTTCAGGAAAACTCCATCTAGTTTTATAATATTTTGTACAGGCAAATAAAAATACCATGTAAGACACAAGTTAAAATACTGTGACAAGCAACCATGATAGAGACTAGTATCTCATCCTGTCAGTGCCTTAACCTTTCTGGGGTTGGAGATTTATCTGTCTAAGTGACACTGTGGAAAAATGTGGACAATTTGCTGTCCTGGCTTGGGGTTGGAAAGCCAAGCACGGGCTTGGTGCTCTGCCACCAAAGCTTTATTGGGTGTACATGGGCTGTGGTTGTAAGAACTGTGGTCACACCTGAGCTTTCCTCAATGGGAAGCAGAAAAGAGATTGTTCCTCCCTTGCTCTGGGCTGCAGGAACGATGGATGTCAGCAGGGCTGGGCTTTCCTGAGGTGCTGTTAGCAATGCCACGGGATAGCCCAAACTCATTTTGCAGTCTGGTGTGGCTCAGAGGAGGAACAGTAACATCAGCTGCATAACGAGGTGCTCTGGGGGCTCTTGGGAGATACAAATACTTGGTGGGCAGGACTTGATTCTTACAGTACTTGGGCTGTGTCTGTGTGGCACAGACAGCAGCTCTGGTGCTGGATGAAGCTGTGTGACTGAAGCTGGAGGTCTCTAACGTGAAGTTACCTGGTCTCTGTGTACACAGTGTTTCCTAAAGAAAATGCAGGGAGAAAAAAAACCTCCGAGGCAATTAGTTCTGGAGGTGAGATAAGGAAAGGAGTTTAATTTGTGCCTCTGAGGCACAGAGATTACATGACACGTGCCCCCCCTCTGTACAGATGTTACAATTTATAATATTGCTTGTCCAATCCCAGGTTTCATCCACCCACTGGCTTTTGCCCTGGACCACACTCAATCACGTCCCTTGGGAATTGGGGCTAGGGGCTTTTTGAGACCCCTTCTTCATCATCTTCATCTTCTTTGGGGTACTGGGGGCACACGTTCACCCAGTTCTTGACTGTACTCTTGCAGTTTAGGCCAAGGTACAAGTGTTCTCTAAACAAAAGGGCCTACTCTTAAAGAGAGACTAAACATTTTCTACTGGAATTCAGGGGTAGAATTGATACAGGGAACATAGAATGGGGCGATGGGGTAGGGGAATTGTAAACTACTGTGCTAAAGGGTGAGGGAATAGGGGCTGCTGCTTCTAAAATCTGCTTTTACTTATGTAACTACTTATAAAGCTTATAAAATTAGAAAAATAAGAAAAAAACAGATGGACCTTACGGCATCAACAGGCACACGCTGTGTGTTCCTGCAGGGGCACAATGCTGAGCCCCAGCCCACAGCAGAGAGCACACCCAGATTTCTCACTGGGCTGGGCTGAACTGGGTACCTCGCTGCAATTATCAGCTAAATGCACCTATCCAGAGCAGCTGTAATCACAAAATCTATAACCATATGCTGGAGTGCCAGAGACCTCGTGGACTCTCAGTCCATCATCACAACCTCTGCAGGTCGATAAATGCTCTGAACAGGGAGCCAATTCTGTCCTTTTTAACCTGTCTCAGTTTTGAGAAAGGGCAGTGCTCAGGTTAAATGTAAACAATACCCTGCTGATGGGCATGATCAAAGTACCCACATGCAAGGGCTTGGGGTTAAAACGTCTCAGAGTCATTTAGCCTTGTTAACAGGGTTGCCCTGCAGCTATCTAAGGAGATGAGAAAACTGAGATTTTTCTGAAGGTTTCTAGATTTGCTGGAGGCCTTCAGCCTTTTGGGTGTTACCTGAGCTCTGAAGGAAGGTCAAGTAAATCCTTAACTTTGTGGAAATAGTGCCAAGGTTTTTGTTGGTGCTCCCTGCTCAACCTCAAAATGTAAAAAATACGTGTCTTAATTTCTGGGGGGACTACAGAAAAAAAAAAATCCCAGTACTCGAAATCCTCTTTTGCTATAAAGAAACTTGTAACAGATTCTTTAACACAGGCACAGGAATGGATGTTCTCCTTTAATGCTGTTTCCAAGGAGGGTTTCCACAGTAATGAAATATGACACAGTCAGTGATAGCTCAGCTGAAAAAAATTGGCCAGTTAAAGAGAGGCTCAGCATATGTGCCCCTTTGGTGCACCATCGTAAATCACATTCTCAATTGTCTATTCCTGATAAATCTGTTCAACATTGCTGGATTTGAAGTGTGTGGAATAATGCATCCTTCTGGGATAGGTTAATTCAAACTTGTGTAATTCACTGCATTAGAAGTGGCCCAAAGTGATACTTCTTCCTTTGTTGGTTTTGCTTATTTTTTATTATTTTTTTTTAACAAAAGGGCAGTTGCCATGCAGAGTACCTCAGAGAGCTATCAACCTTTGAAATACCTGTCACTGTAAATAAATTTGGAGTGTTCACTGCTTATCTGGAATAGTACTGTAAACTGATCAGAGAAGAGACTCTGAATTAAAATGAGTGAAAAATGAAAACAAACTCTTTGTTTTCATTTACACAGAGTGTGAGCTGCTGATGTGTGACTGGTTCCAAGAAGATGACTAATGAAAAGACACCCTTACTTGGTGTTAAAATGAATTCCTCAAACTGTCTTTCTGTGGTGCCTCTTCCCAGAATCACGTGTAGCTTCCTGAGCCAGTTCAGGTGTGTACCTGAGTGAAAGGGAAATATGGCAAACTGGAGGAAGGGAAACTTCCATGGGCAGTTCCTGAGTTCAGAACTGCTTCCAGGGGAAGACAGACAGTGAATGTTGTCAGAAACAGGGCTGAGACAAGTCTCTTGAGGGGGAAAAGCATGTTGCAAACACGTAAATTAAAACATTTTCTAATTAGCTACATACTCTACATGATATAATGTGTATTACATATTTGTGTATGACCTTCCTGATTTTCATCTGGGGAGAAGTGAGGGATAAATTACACGTGCAGATGGACCCCAGTAACCCTGAAAGGCTGGAGGTCAAGCACATGATACCTTTCTGAAGAGAAAGGGGTGAGTGAGCCCTGTGGGGTTGTGGAGAACATCCTCCATGGGCAGGTGGAAGTGCAGGACCTCTCCCCATCCCTGACAGGTTGCTATGGATTGCATTTTCCCACCGTGCAGACTCCTGAGAACTGGTGCCTAAAACACCTGGCTAGTGATGAATTCTCTTAGTAACAGATCACTTGAATGCCTGTGGTTTCTGGCTGGGTCATTTGGAAGCAAAACTCTGGGTTCTGAGGGCACCCTGGTGATGAAACAAACTATTAGCACTTTAATTGCAGTTTAATTAAGTGTAGAGGGCTGGATTTGCTTGACTGGGGACTCTGGAAGTGCTGTCAGTCCTGGACTCATCCACTAATTGCCTGAACTCAGGGAGTAACTTGGAGGGGTTCTGTGGGAGTCTCTCCACCAGAAAAAAGTTCTCCATTGGGAAAAGCAAAGCTTGTTTCAAATGAGAGAGCATTTACAGCTGCAGCTTTGCGTTGTCCTGGAGCAAGGTGCATTCCTTCCCCAGGACACTCCGGCAGAGCTGAGCCATCCAGCCCGGGATGGGCTTTGGGATGAGCTCTGCTGAACCCACTCTGCCAGTGTGCCCTGCCCTCGGGCCAGGAGAGTTCTGCTGCTGACACACAGACTTTTGGCACCTGGGGACAGAAACGTTTTCTCCTAGAAAAGGTTTGGGTTTTTAGTTTGCTAGAAAAGGTGATTATTCCAGTTCAGCATTTGTGCTCACAAGCTTCTTTCATGTTCCAGTCTAGTGGTCTTTGTTCAGACAGAGGCATGCCTTTCTTTTACTTTGGGAAATCTGTTTGTCACTTCATTAGACCACTTACAGCTGAGTGACAGGGAATTTAATTTTCTTCCTTTCTTTGCTGCTGTTGAAGAATCCTTCCCCATCTCTCATGTTACCCTGTCACATTGGAATGATGTTTGTGCTATAGAGATGCTGTAGCACAGCCTCTCAGCTCAGTGCTAATCAGCTGTCTCTTATCCTGGCTTGGTGTCACCAAGTCTTGCTTTCTGTTTTATAAAATCCTCGATTCATCTGTTGCTTAAACAGCTCAGGGATTTGACACATTGTTTTTAAATTCTTCTGGCAGGATCAAGAACCTGGGCACAATGTCAGAAATTTGCTCTGTATCCATTGGTTTTGGAGGAACATCAGACTCCAAGATCTGAAGTTTCAGGTTCAACACCAGCTAGATTGAACAGAGAGCCTTTGGTGCCTCCTGGCCAGGCTGCTCCCTCCCCATCCTCACTTTCCCCTGCACTGAAAAGTTTTAGCTCTATTTTTTTTCCTTCTCAACTCTCTGCCATCCCCCTCACCCCGTGATCCATTCCCTCCTTTATCTGTGAAAGAACTCCAGTCAGAGACTTGACTCGTCTCTTGGTAATTCCAGAAACTGCCCCTGAAATTCCACTATCTGAGAAGAGAGTGTGGCAGTGCATCTGGAAAACTTATCTTCCACAGCTTTGTATGGCTGCTCTGTTGCAATTTTCTGCCTCTGTTCTCTGGCTGACCTATACATACAATAGAAAACTTTCTCCTATATTTCTCATAGTCAAAAGTTGCCTTATCTTCAAGAAAGAAGAAAATAGGTTCATTACTCAGAGAAAGACAAGGAGATGTCACCTCATGCTTGGAATTTATTTTTTTTTTTGAGTGTTTTGTTTGGATTTTATAAGTGGCCACTTAACTGGACTAAAAATTGCAGGGGAGGAAAAAAGAAAAAGCACAGCAGCTTTTCCCATTACTATTTTGTTTTCTAATTAATCCTGTCCATTCAGGCTTTATCTGCTTTTCGTGTGGCTCGTTTGCTTTTGTGGCTTAAAAAAAGGGGCTGGGGGGAGGTGTGAATACCCTCCCCTGCTAATGCATTTTGGTTGCTTTCCCCCCACTGTTGGAGTGCTTTTAGGAACACCGAGGCTCTCAATTTTTCATGTGACACTGGTTTCCCACCGCTCCGGGTTATTCAGCTCGGGAAATATTTTGCCTGAAGGATTTGTGTCTCCTTTGATGCGCAGGGTGGGGAGCTGGAAGTTCAAACCCCTGTGATTGCATTCGATGAAGACATAATTAAGACAGGCTAATTTGTACGTGTGTGTGTGTGTGTGTGTGTGTTTAAAAACTTTTGAATAGGCATTGGAGAAGGGAATGGTTCCTGCTACTAATCACTGCAAAACAATCATGTCTTAGGCAAGTCCTTGGAGAACAGGAATTCCCCAGGACAGGGGTGACATGGAAGTAATGGAACCTTAGCTTAGCTGGATGACTGAAAGTCATCTTCTGGGGCAGATATGGTTATGGAAAAATATCTTATTGCTCTGCTGTCTGTGTTCCCTACACAGCTAAGGGGTTCTTTGCGGCTGCTAATTCTTGGTCTGAATTTTCAAATTTTGGTAGTAATGCAGCTGAATAATACCTGGATGTATTTTATTTGGAAAACGAGGTGCTACATGAGTAACTGTGCATGGTCCTTCCTGCTGCAGTGGTTTCTTTCTGACCAGCACGTTTCTCTTCTAAAAAAAGCAGCTTTTGTCAGAATTCAACTTTGCAGTATGTGTCGGTTGGATGAAACTAGGTTTTGAAGGAAAAATGGAGTTGGAATATTTGAAAAAGATCAGCTTTTAGAGCTTGCAATGTTGTGGAACAGACCTGATATTGGCATCAATTATTTTCATGATTTTTCAATTACAGTGAAGCAAAATGTGTTTAAAACTGCCTGTGAAATGAAGGTTCTAGAGGAATTATTGTGGTTTGGAACAGAAACTACCCTCCAAGAGCACTTTTCCTGGAACAGAAATTCCAATTTTAGCCAATATTGGTGATTCTGAAAAATAGTATCTACCTCTTTGATGTCCTGTGCACTCATAAACGAGTGCCTATAACACCTCAGAGTTTAATAGGTCCATGTAAGTGCTATTATTGTTTATTGCTAATTAGTATTAGTGGATTTAGGTCTCTCAGGAACCTGATTAAAGCAGAAACAGTAATATTAAGGCCTTCATGTACCTATTTGTCTTTCACTGGGTTTTATTTCATTACCTTTGGGACTACTTAAGGAATGATTTCTGCCTGTCCCTTGGTAATTTTCTAATCTGTTGATGCCAAAATATCTTGGGGAGTCCAGATCTTGGGCTATTTTTCTTCCTATAAATGTTTCTTGGAACCATTTAAAAAAACCCTTGGAAAGTATAACAAAAAATGCCAGAGAGCATAAGCATGCATGACTTTATATTATATAGACTCTAATTCTATGACAGACAAATCCCACTTTGTATGCAGCATTATTCCCCCCCTCTGCAGCCTTCCCTGGCTAAAGCTGTCAGGGCAAAGAGCATTTCAAAGCTGAAATGTCTTAGTGTCAGAGCAGTGCTGGTCTGCCCTTCCCCTTCAGTGTTTAATGTGGTATTTAGAGGGGAGATGGAAGATGAGCAGCATCCCTGCAGTTGGCTCTGTTCCAAACAGCTCTGATCTCGAGGGCAGTTCTGATGGCCCCAGCTCCAGGGTGCTGAATAAATAAATGGCTGTGGCTCCAGGTGGACTCCAGTGGTCTGTTTTAAAAGTGCCCTGTTGAAGCTTCTCAGCTCCCAGCCTGTGCTGTCCAGATTAAAGCTGTGACACGTGTCTGTGCATCCCACAGCTGCATCTTCCAGCAGCACTGCAGTGATCCCCTCGGGAGCTGTGAGCTTTCATCAGTGTTGCTGCTGGGGGAGAGCCGGGCTGAGGAAATTACTTCTGCACTTGAATCTGAAAGCAGTGCTCTCTCTGATCTGATGGGGAAGAAATTTGTACAGTTCAGTGCCCAGTTGTGGAGTAATTACCTTTTCAGACTGTTCAAGCTTTCCTCCAGGTGTTGATTGTGTCGTTGCTCCATTGCCATCTGAGTGGTGTAGCTGTGGAGACAACCCTTTGGTTGGTTTGGAAAGGGTGCACAGAGAGCTGAAGTGTGGGAGTGAGACTCATTAAATAATGCTGCCCTCTAATTGTGTCTCCTGCAGGATGGCTGGAGCTGGTAGAGATGTCTCTGTGAGGGTAAGGCCTCAGCTGAAAGGCTTCTCTCTGTCAGAGCAGAACCAGCATCCTGCCAAAGGGATGCAGATTCCCTTTGCTCTGGGTGCAGGTGGTGAAGCAGTGAGCAGAACAGAGGTGGGAGCTGCAGGCAGCCCTGTGCTGCTCAGCCTGGCAGGATGCCTTGCAGCAGGAATGCCTCCTTCTGGGAGTTAAAGGTGCTTGAGTAATCACCACTCTTTACAAAATAGGTCTGGCATTGCCATTTTGTGAACTCATTTTTCCCATCTTTGTTATAGCTGGAGCTCCTGAGCTGGTCAACTCCTTTGAGAATAGCTTTGTCCTCTTGGTTGTGCATAAGGAGAAATTATGAGGTGTCACTGATGTTTGTGTCCACCTGGGTTCTGGTCCTCAGAAGGCAGTGAAAACACAGAGAACCAAACTGTGATTTCCCTGGGTGAGGCAGCAGCACTTCCAAACCATAACTTTGGTGCTTTCAGCAACAAAACTTCAGCTTCCAAGCTGGACTAGGAAGCAGAAATTTTCACTTGAAACTAAAGATATATACGGTTGTGATTGTTTTTCTCCAAAACCTTAAATCACCACCTTTCTTCTGAAAGTTCTGTTGTTCAATTTAAGCTCTGTTTATTCTCTGCTCAATGTCCTTGAAATTCTCTTGTTTCCTGTTCACTGCTGCTGTTGCCCATCTCCTGTCCTCTTTTAAGCATTCTAAGACAAAAAATTTGTGGTTGTCTTTGGTGGTGAACAAGGAGATCACAGCTGTCTGAATTACGATCATCATCCCTTCCTGCCCCTTTCCACAAGAAGCTGTATTTCCTCCCACGTTGATGACTTAGGTACTTTTGAAATTCATGCAGTGGGACTGGTTTCTTCAGTATTTCTCCTGCAGTTTTTAGACTGTTTCTGCTGGCACACAATGAATTTGGTGTATTTCTCAACTGAGAAGTCTACAGGCATGGTAGATTTGAATAAGAGGAAACCTATGGATAGTAGGAAGGGGGGGAGGAAGATGCTTGGCTTATTCAAGTTGGAATCTTCCTCCTTATCTTTTGTGGATTACTGTTTTAAGCCTCTGAAATGTGTGTTTGTGTTAAATAGTTTGATAGGCAGGACATTGAAAATTTACTCTTACAAACCCCTGAGAGGTGTCATCTTCCTGTGCAGAAGGAAAGTAGTGCTGATGCTTTAGACAGTTTGAACTTTTCTTACTGCAACCACAGCCACAGGTGATAAATGATCCTGTAAAACCTGAACTTTCGTGTGAGCGTGTTATCTGCCACCACCTTCTGGGGTCCAAGTTGCCTTTGCCTGCAAAACTTCAGCTCAATTCTTATTTTTTGGAGCTACTTTTTCTTTCATACAGTGTCTTCTCAGTCTCTTTCCCTCTGGCTTTAAGCAGCCACGTGTCAAACATGGGACTATGACCTTCCACAGTGAAGAAAGAAGCAATAGGTTCTGTTCAGAAGGAAATGAAGTGTGTGACTGGCATTGCACTGTCTTCTCACCCTTTCCCAGCAGCCTGTTGAGATGCTGGTGCAACAACCTCACAGGATGTCCAAGAGGTTGAATATTATAAAAATTAATTAAATGGCATCAGAGTACATGTATTTCTAAACTGCACAGCAGTTCAGACTGTAAAGTATTAGGGGGTGATTGTAATATGATAAACTGGCTTAGTAATAAATCACATGGCCTTGGAAAGTGCTGATTGTGAACAGGGGACATTTCATCAAAATTAGTAATTGCTAAGGATAACTCAGAGGGCCTGTTAATAAATATGGGTGTAATGTGAAGCAATGTGTTAAGTGATGGTGACAGAAAGCTTGGATCCTGGCAGGTGTGACTATTAATTTTGTAGATGCAGAGCAGTGCAAAGAACACCCCAGAAGTGGATCTGGTTTTGAGCAGGGTGGTCTGGTGACAGTGATGCATCACTGCCCTGCCAGCTCAGAGGTGTGTGATGGTGGGGTATCCTTCTGAGGTTAATGTCCTGGTGTTAAATTCTGAATTAACCCTGCTTGTATGGGCTCCTGACAGGTATCTGTGCCTTCCTCCTTCCTCCTGACCTGGTGGTACAATGCAAATCAGATGCTCCTGTCTGTAGGGATGATGAACTCTCTCTTTACCTTGACCAGCTGGACACAAGTTAAGTAAATCTTGCTGGTATTAACAAGGCTTTTAGGGGTGTTTAGTCCCATCTAACTCCTACAATCTGTCATTGCACCTTTAAATCTTCATCAGAACTAGAGCACTGAGTCTTCCCAGGACTGTATTAATTGAATTTCATGCTACTGGGGAGGTGTGTGGTTTGTGTCTTGCATAGCAATTACAGGCACAGCCACTGAAGATTTTTAGTACTCCTTGTTTAATTCCTCCAAAACTGCCACTGCTTTTGAAACTTTTAATAACCACCAACTACATGCCTCTGTGAATCAGTGATTTGAAGGAGTAAACAGAAGTGGAATAGCTTTTCAACTAATGCAAGTCACCTACGGTTTTGGCTGACGCTGTCAAAGTACGTTTCTTTCTTTAACCTTTGGATGATTTTCTTTGCCAGTGGAATACCTGGCACCATGGTGGCCTTAAGTCCATAAAACAAAGTAAGCATAACTTATGCATCTGAAAACTGTCATCTTTAATCTCGATTTCCAGGGTGCATTGCTGACCAAACTGCAATTTTAAAAGCTTTATTCCCCCTTTTTCTGCCGAAGAGGTCTAGTCAGAAAATAGTGGAGAACAAAACCATTTTTCAGCCCAGATGAAGTGCATAAAAATTATAAATTGATTTTGTAGTGCTTGTTGAACTCACTTGCTCAATAATAAATTATTCCAGCTATAACGTAACCAATGCATTCCTTGTAACTGCCTCCTCTCTGAACAGTGACAGCCTACAACTTGTATTAATACAGCCCATATTGAGCAATCAGCAGAGCATATGCAGTGTTTCAATGCAACATCAGCACTGAAATCATGATAAAATACTTCAGGGTGCCAAGCTGGTCTGTGGCAGGGAGCTGGTAATTTGGTCTGGTCTTCAGAAATGCTCTTCAGGAGCTACAGGGGAGTTAATAGGGGGGAAAAAAAAAGGTTGACTGCCAGTAAAGGGCTGAGTGGCACTTTATTTGTCTGTTCAAAGCAAGTATCAGACGCCAATTAAAAGGGTCTCCTGCAGTCGCTAATTAAGCAGCACGGAGGGATTGATTAGCCCTTTCCCAATGGCTGTCAGTACAAATGCATTTGTTCTGTTATCCCAGCGTGTACTTCAGGGAATCGACCCCTTTCTATTAATGAATTGGAGCATGTTCACGTGATAAGCATGGGACTCTGGCATTTCAATTTGCTTTAATATATAAAGCATTAATTTTATTGACCGGCCTGTGCTCTTCAGCCATGGATATGCTTTCTGTTGCTTCAGAGGAATTTGTCTTCTAAAATGATTCTCCATAAGGAGAGGAGCCATCTCAGAAAATGGGTTACTGTGCATTCCACTTGTATATTTCAACACTCTGCACTTCCCACTGCATTTCTGGGCAATGACCCAGAAAGGTGAAGCTGCAAATGAGGAGACTGGTAATGAAAATCCTTGCTGTGAAAGGCACAAGTTGAAGATCAGCCTCGTACCTCTGTGTCATTGCTCCAGCCCACATTTGTTTAGCAGCATTTTGGGCAGCTGGCCATGCCCTGGCCTTGGAAGCACCTCCCCTGTAAGGTGCTGGAAATCCTGAGAAGACCAGAGACTATGTTTGGCTTTTCTGTGCTTCTGTTTCCCTCACACATGTTTGAGTGACAGCTGTATTTTGAAAAAAAAGAAATACTTTCCCAACTGTTTATCATGAAAGCGATCCTTTCCTTTTTGTTCAATTTGAAGAAAATACCTTTCTGTATAAGGCTTTCCCAATTCACAATAATGAGTGTTTGGCCAACATTCCTGCCTCATCCTGTTAAATTTCTCTGAGGAAAGGCAGCTGAGACTACAAAAGCAGCTCCTGCAGGAGATGGGTAGAGAGGGAGCTTTGTGGGAGTCACCTGTGTGTCCTTCCCTGGCTGTGCTTGGAGCTGGTGAGAAGTAAATCTCTTGGGAATTGATGCCAGGGACCAGCTGCAGCCTGAGATGTCTCTGAAGACAGGTTTAGTCTTGCTGTGATATCAGTAATTCTGATTCTATTGACACCCCTAGTGATTTTTTTCTTTTTCTCTGACCTCAGTGGGAAATTTGGTGCAACTTTGGAAAGGGAAGAAGCGCAACAGAGGTGGGATATACTGCCTTTATTTTCAGAGGTCAAAGGCTGTTGGATATTAAAAAGCAAATAAACCAGAAGACAAAAATTTCTTCACAGACCACGATGCCTATTCCAGATTTCATCCCGATTTTAGTCCCATATGAAAGTCTCCCCTGGTTCTGATTTAATGTTTGGAGAAATTAGATTTGGAATGAGATATAGTAGGAGGAAATATATCTTAAATTTGATGGTTGAAAAGAACCCCTTTAATCTCTCCTGTTATTAGTACTAAAGGAGCTTTCAGAAAATAATAAAGCTATTGCACTAAGCCCTTTAATTCTTCCTTTTAGTAATTTTTTCTCCTGTTTTTCATTTACTTTCTTTATTCTTCTGATATTTTTTCCTGTTTTCCTCTGCAGCTTTCACATTTTTTCCCCTCAGTTCAAAATTATCTTTAATGCTCTTTGCCCCATCTTCTCTCTCTCTTTTTTTTAAAGTCTCAAGATTATTTTTTTCTCCTTTCTCCTCCCTCCCTTTTTAGGCCTTTATTCTACCTCATATACTCTGCTAGAACTTGGTCCTCTGCTCTCGTGTCCCTGTTCCTGTCAGTGTGGTCAGGGTGGATGGTCCATGGGGGGGTTGGAGAATGGCTGTGCCTGCTTTTTCCGAGAAAAGATTTGGATTAAATTTAAGACACAGTCCTAATACTAGGATTTGGTGGCACTAAATGCCTGAAATGATTCTTATGATTATAGTGCTTTGGTTCACATTGTACAATAGAGTAAAATGTTTTCACAAATGCTTTTTCATGTCTGTGATCCTCTGTAGTCATAGAAACTTTACCTGTAGTTATAAAAATATAAAGAATGACAATAATTCCCCAAATTTGGATAAGCTGTGATGCTGCAGAGGTCAGCCAATAAAAAATGAAGGCATATGTTGTCTGTATATCTCTGATGATAGACACTATCCATTCTTAGGTACCATTTTATTTCTATCTTATATAAAGCCCAGGAACTGAGAAAATAGCAATTTTTTTCTTCTCCAGTAATAGAACTGAAGGAAATCTGTTCTCCTTCAGAGGAGGAGAGACAGGAAACTTTTACATCTGCGGTAGAATGAAAGGGAAGTGTTGTCTGGCCTGTGTAAATAGCAGATTACAGTAACAGTTCTTTCTTGCCTTAAAACTGGTGAAAGTTTTTACTCGTTGTAATATCTTAGGGTTCCCTGTTGACTTCTGAGTATCCAGAGTGTGATACAATAGACAGGTGAGGAAAAAGCAGAGGGGAGAACAGAGCTGAGATGCAGACTTCAGGATTCCTGCAGAAGGAGTCTGGGGTGAGCTTTGGGGTCTTCCAGTGCTGTCCCTCACTGCCAAATCCCCCTGTGTGTCCCCAGAGGCACCTCTGGAAAGATGGATGATGGACAGATCATCTACAGACTGCTGTTTCCCATCTAAGTGAAGGTTCCTTCTGTCCAGAAACAGGTGCTTTCACAAACCAATTCCTGCTGAATTCTGCGTGATTAACATTGTCCACAACAATTACTGTGGCCATTGAAATGTTTTGCCATCTCTTTCCTTGGTCTTGAGCACATCTTGACTTTTAAATTTGTGCTGGGACTCTGCCTGAATTAGGCATCTCCAAATCTCTTCGCTTGTCTCTGAAGTGGGTAAAATAACAGTTCATTGCCTCATTTTAAAGTTTTGCTTAGAAAATTCAGGATTCTGATGAATCAGCCTAATTGTTTATAAAGATAAAAACTCTTTATGCAGATAAAATGGGAGGGTTTTGGCAGCGCTTTCTTCTTTAAAGAGCAAAAGCCCAGTGATTAGTGCGGATGAAGAGCAATTAATTGTCTGCTTGGATAAGCCGCTCACTTGCTCGAGTTGTGGGACAGATGAGTTCCCATGATGAAGAATCTCATGTAATTTTCATATTGGTGTGTTTTTCATGGCTGTAAATATGGAAATAGGGGCAGTGCAGATTCTGCCCTTGGCAGCAGATGCACCTAAACAATTTGGGCTAGATTTGGTCTACGTAGGGAATTATGTCCCAACAGCTCTGGGAATGGATGTGGTAAAATGATGCATGCCAGGTATCTCAGGTGTTCAACCATCTCAAAAAGTGCACTGCCTTTTCTGGGCTGGCATCACTTGACCGAGAAGGATTATGCTCTTTCCATTCTGTTCCCAAAAATTAAATAAGATCTCATTAGAAATTCTGCTGTACGTTAGAGTGGGGGGAAGAACAGAGCAAGAGGAGGGAAAAAAAAAAAAAAGGAAAGGATTCATCCTTTGAACTTGTGAAGATAAGAACATGCTTTAATGAGGAATGAGAAGCATACTTTAGAAGGAAACCACAGCCCTGTAATTGGCATTGAGAAATATACTGTAACATCAGATGGGATAATCAGGGACAGTAAATCTGAAAAGGTTTCAAGGAAGAACTAAGATCGTGTATTTTGTAAGCAGATTTTTACATCTAGATGTGCTGAAATCTGCCATGTGTTCCAAAATGCAGATAATAATGGCTTTATAATCTATACATGCTTATGCTTTAGTGCTAATCTCTATGTGAAGAAGAATCTGTATTGAATAAGTGACTCTGCAGTATTGAACAAGACAAAGGACTATTTCTGTAAACTGGAGTGGCAAATTTGTTTACGAGACTGGACTTTGTTTTAAAATCCCTTATAGGCTTTTCCCCCCCTAAATATAGTTTCAAATATATCTTTGTTTTAGACAGGTGTCTAAAATATTTGCTGATCAATCTTTTAAAATCTATTTAGGTGGCAAACCAAAGAGACAAACTTGTTTACGCAGTGAATCCTTGATAGGATGAGTCTGAATAAGCAAACTCCATGTAACTTTTGCCTTCAATATTAATGTATTAATGTTCATTAAATGCAAGATAAATGTGTTTAGTCTTCTCTGTTTTATGGTCTGCTGTTAAGATAAAGTTATCACAAAGCAAAAGCTAAAATAACAAACGTGAAATCAGGTTTTGTAAATTTTTAGGCCCCCAGGATGATCAGATCTCGGGTAATTTCACAGAGACAGGACACAGAGAAAACAGAGGCTGTTTCGCTTGTGACTCATGGGCCAAAGTCACCTGAGCTGTAGTGACTGCTGGAAAATGTGAAGTAGCCAGATATTCTGAATGCTTTGGGGGAGGTGTCCCCGTGGGTCATCAAACCTGATTGCTCCTGGGATTGTTAGTAAAGGGGGTGGGCTATTTCTCCTTGTAAACTTAGTGGTGGTATTTTCTGAACTATAAATGTCAGCCCCCTTCAGATACCCACTGGCTCCCATTTATCAAAGTGACAGCCAGCCAGCCAGCAAACCTCTCAGATGCGTGATAAAATTAGCTACAATCAATACTCCATTCAAAGTAATATCATTAAGCCTACGAGTTTATGTTTAATTTCATCTTGCAGGCTGCAGATGACACTGTTTCAGAAGGACCTGATTTTTGCAATAGCCAGAGAAGATAAGCACAGATCGATTCACAGTTCTTGTTGGCCAAGTACACTTACTAGGAAAAAAATGTTAGGGAAAGTATTTCTTATATTTCTGTTGCAGGGAGATAGTTATCAGCTATCACAAATTTCAGGGCAAAATAGCAGAGGTTTTATTACACAATTTCTTTCTGAGGACTCCAAAATATGATGAATACTAAGCCAAAGCACTTTCAGATTGATGTGATTACTGATGCATGTCAAATTTAGTGAGGCAGAATGCAGTTTGGTATTTATAATTGGAATTATCACTTTTAGGTGCATACAGTGTACTAATTAACCTTACTACTGGTTGAGTGCAGAGCTTGGGCAAGTATCTAAATTTTGAATATTTGAAATAGGATAAGGACATTTGTAAGACTAATTGTTCGGGAGTTACATTGGCTGTGAGTAAAAGAATTTCCCAGAGTTCGAATCTACTTTCTGTAGTAATTTCATTTGCTGTAGTGTTGATTTTCCCTGATAGCCACCCTTCGGTCGCTGAGGTGTCTGCACAGTGTCACTGGTTCGTTGCCAAAAGGTACCATTAACATTCAAAACCTTAGTACAGGGCATTACACCATGTGTTTGAACAGTCTTGAGGAAGAGAATGGGGTGCCACTAGCAATGCTGCTGCTGATTTTCAGATCCCATCCTGCTCCCTGTGTTCTGTCCCAGCGTTGTCCACGTGGCCATTTCATCCTTCAGCACTCCTGGGTGTGACTCCTCCTGCCTGGAGGGGTCCAGCTCCGGTGCTGCCTTGTTGTTGTCCCCTCCTGCTGTAGTGCAATGTCAGTGAAGCCATAAATCAAGTCTGCTCTGAAAACAGAGACCTGTAGAAAGCTCAGCATCCTAAAACTTGTGCACAGTGACAACCCAGACACCAGGCTGATCATGGCTTTCCAAGCTGATCCAAGCAAGATGTTTCCTATTATAAGTTGGGGGTGGCTGCTGGCAGAACATTCTCCATGGAGACAAATTCTTTGTGGAATTTGTTCTGTTTCTCTGTTTGATCTGTTACCCTGCCTGGAAAAGCCTTTCCTTTTGGCTCTTTGATTGAGGTCCTGCTGTGGGTGTAGGGTGAGGTGTTCACATCCTGTGTGGAAAAGGGATCAGCAGCAATTGCAAAAGGGAGTAATGTGGAGGGTTTGAGCAGAAGGGTTTTGGCAGCTTCTGCAAGCAGCAAATCCAGAGTGTTTGATAACACTTACAAAGGAAATGTCAGGAGTCGGTGCCATATTAGAGAAAGCCTGAACTAATCTTTCAATTTGGGCTTGAGAGACTCTTCTACAGTGGTGGGTGTACGTGCACACACACACACAGTGTGTGCTTGTGTGTGTATAAATAAAACCTGGCCTGTGCTTCTTGTAATCCCTTCCTACTGGAAAAGAATTTCATGGTATTACACGGATTTCTGGTCAATTCAGAAGAGTTGTGTCTTAGCACATTTCCAATCAATTGGTGCCAGAAAAATGCCTCTGACTGTGCACTTGTGTACTGCCTTTAGGCAATATGTGCAAAAAGGCAACTACCCCGGGAGCTTTAGCTCTGCCCAGCAGGAAAGCAGGATCTGTGTTAAGAGCTCTCCTGCATGCTCTGACCAGGCTTTTGTCTGAGGAGTGATCATGTTCGCATTACAGGTCACTTGGAAATGTTTTCTTCTGAGCAAGCTTTTTCCTGTTCAAACTATCATCTAACCCAGAGCCCAGCGAAGCAGCTGCCTCTTGGGTAAATCCTCTGACAGCACAGTTCTTGTCAGACTCTTTCACGTGTTCATCTGGGTTAAAATAATCCGAGCCGCTCGTGTGTGCTGCTGTCAGCAACTGTATCGGCCTGGGCACAGCAGTGCCTGGAGTGGGTAATTAAAAAAAATGAGCTTATCCCTGCTCGCCCTGAGCCAGGTTAAATTCTAAGTAAAGTTGCAAACAGCAAGACCTCTTACTGGATGACTCCTGACAGTCAAGAAGCAGATGCTGGGGGTGACTGTCATATTCCCTTGGAATACGCTTGGAAGTGCAGTCATTTCAGGATGACAGAGATGACAGAGCTGGAATTACAGCCCTGTTTGTGTCAAGCTCTGTAGAGATGTGCTGTGGCTAAGGCTGCCAGTAGCCTTGAAATTGTATCTTCCTTTGGTGGATCCCTCACAGCAGTTATTTGTGTTGATATGCATATCAGATTTGGGAGGTGTATATTCCACACTTTAGAGGCATTGTTTGGCAAGAACTGTCTTTCTTAATTGAGGCAGTGCTTGCTTCCTGGCTCTTTGCTTTGTCAGGTATGAGTCTGCTGTTCAGAAAGACTTTAAATGTGTTTAACTTCATACTCTGCAGCTTGACTTCAAAGGATTTGCCCATAGCTCAGAACTACAAACACCTTCATCTCCGTGTCAGGACAACCTGTTCCTTTGCAGAGCACAATGAACGATCCTTGCAGGTTGCTGACACCAGCCCTGCCTGGAATTCAGCTGCCTCACCTGTGAGACAAGAGAATGCCAGGCTCATGTGTGTGGACTTGTGAAGGTTGACGTGTGCTGCTTTTTGCTGTCAGAATGGCTGTACTGCTTTTAGTACCTCCAGAATGATAATGGTGAGAATCCATCTGACTGTACAGCTCAGGAAACACGTTACAAAGATGGATTCATGACTAAGTGTTCCTTGGCTGCAGCTGAACGGTGATCAGAACGATGGAAGGTGGGCCAGCATTCACATGTTCCCCCAAGAGCTTGTTCCTCCAGAATGTGGCTTTCCAAATGCCACCAGAAAGCTGCTGATGACTTCATCTGAAACACCGTACGTGGCAAAGTATTCCACAAATTAACTCATCATCTCAAAAATCGATATCGTTTAAGATGTGTGTTCCAAACAGTGACAGCACTGCTCTGAAAGTGTTCCCTGATTCAGCAGCTCAATGGAAATAACCATTAGGAAACAGGATGCTTCCTACTGTTCAGCCCACGCCTTTCTCTTTTTTGGAAGTAATTCGTGTTCCTTCACAGCTGGTAAAGGCAATGAGCTCCTCTGTCTCTGTGAATTCCTGAGGCATGGGGAGAAATACTGAGATAAAGAGTCAGCAGAAATGTGGCTGTGACAGAAGTGAAGATGAGCAGACAGCTTAGCTTTGTTTTTGGACAGGTAGGATTTGCTTGTTCTTGGGCACAGTATGGTTAAACGTGGGGTTTGGGCTTAGAGGCATTGATTGGAGTTAGATAATGCTTGGACTTAGGACTGGGAAGAGCTATTGGATAAGAGTTATAATTGGGGTAAAGGACAGAAGGTGCTAAAAAATGCCCAAACACTCTTATAGGTGAAGGATGCAGTGCCCGGATGGATTAGGGTGGCGGGGGTGACAGATCTATGTGGGCAGATTTGTCTTGGGGCTATGAGGGTACCAGGCTGATACCAGCCTGGGGTCTAGACTACAAGGACAAAGGGGGCTGAAGGGTTAGTAGAAATCAATGCTGCCTTGGTCTAGGACTGGGTTTAGACACGTTTCAGTGCACCATGCTAGATGGAAGCTCAGTGTATGTGGGGTAGAGTTTTGAAGGAGCATTTAGACTAAGCTGTGCCAGTTGATGCCTACTGGTGTTTTCTAGTTGTACTGAAAATATCTGGGTCTTTGTTAAAAACTAATCACACATGTAGAAATCAATGATACAAATTTTCCCATGGGTTAAAAAAATTCAGCTCTCCTGTACAAAGAGACTGGCCAGTAACAGGAGAGCATCTCCATCTCACAGTGAGCTTTATTTAAACAGCTTTATTTAAACAGACTGACTTCCTTTTCACTGTAAGCTGGATTTGTGGGCATGGCTCCTGTTTCTTCTCTTCCAGGCTGCTGGGCACTGCTCCTTGCCATGGGGTACAGTCCTGCTTCACCACGTCAAGCTTTATGGCCCACTCATAAAAGATTTACCAGCAGCAGAAGCCTAAATGCTACAGTATTATTGCAAGGCAATCCAGGCTCCAGGGGCCCTGCTTCAACAGCCTCCTAAGAAGTTTGGCTGCACAGCAACCTCCAGGCCACCAGGGTAAATGTAGAGTGCTTCCCAATCTGACTCACTTTCAGATGTAGTTTAACACTCATTTCAGCTGGATGAAATTCTCTGCAGGGATTTGCAGCATGCAGAACCTCAGTTGAGGCTTTCTTCTGCTGGCTCACCTTAGTTTATGTGGAGAGAAGGTGTGTGCTTGGTCCTTTATGCGCTGGTTGATTCCTTGCTGACCTTGATGGTCCCCTATTAATCCCAGCAGTTGGCTTCAAGAGCAAAAGGAAGTTTCATTACTGCAGTTCAGCTGCAGCCAAAGAGAAAGATGGGCTACAGATTTAGGCAAGAGCAGGCAGAGGAAGGGAGCGAGCATGTAAGGCAAATTCTTAAAATGCAATAAAATAAGAAATCCAAGGAGAAAACAAAAACTCCAGGCAGAAGGAAAATCTTTAAACTCTGGAAAACATTCCTGTACTGATCACCATCATAACAAATCAATTTCTAAATTCTGCTACCCCCTTCCTTCTTCATTTTTAAAGCAGTTTGTCTATGCAAAAATATTCTATCTCACCTGCTCTGCCAAAAGGTCCCATTTGACAAATGACCCAGGGGCAAATACAGCATTAGAACAAGATAAACCAACACATTCTGCAGGGAGCAAACATTTTTCTTAACTCTTGTTTACAACCCTCTTTTGTACTCCTGCCACACAGGTCTACAGCTTTTTATCCCCTGGACACTGTAGGGAAGATACAATATTGTTTAATTTCCAGAAAGAAACTCCTCTACTCCCAAATTCTCATTACAGGATAGAAATGTCTTTCTTCTCTGTTCTTTAAGAGAATCTTTTGGGAAGTCACTACTTTAGTACTACTGCAAGCAGCAATAAAAGGGCTGTCAAGGCTTTGATAAGCTGTGTCTACACAATTCCAGTGCCGAGTTTTGTTCCCTGGTTTCCCTGTTCCGTTTTGCTGTGTCCAGCTTGTGCTCAGAGGATCTGTTTGCTCTTAGCGAGACTGCCCCGGGCGTTGTTTCCCAGTCGGTTCCATCACAGCCTCTGAAAATGTGTTGGAGGACAGGCTGAAATCCTGTCTCTGAAAGGGGCTTGGTAGCAAAGGGCTGGTACGTGTCCAGTGAGTGTTTCTCTGGAATGCTTCCTTTTGTACCTGGCAGGTCCATCTCCGGGGCTGGCAGCAGTACACCCCTGAAAAGCTGTCCCACAGTTTGGAGGTGCTGCACTTTGAATCCAAAAATGTAGTAACTAGACCCATAACCAGGGCCTAGCAGCTGGGAACTAGCTCCTTGCCAGCTCAACAGTGCCGTCCCTTGAATTGTTTTTGGATACAAAGAAAGACTGAACGAGGTTTATCAGCTGTTGGGTTTTCTCTGTTTAGGCTGTAGGTGCCTTGCCAGGCTGTGGCACTGCCTGTACAGCACCTGGCATGGTGTTCCTCAGCCTTAGCAGAGCTGCCAGTAAAGCAGCAGCAATCTCCAGACCAGTTGGGAGGCTGCATGCTGGAACTGAGCTCTCGGGAAGCCAAGGACTTGTAGGACATTTTGGGACTCTGCTTTTCCAACCACCTCATCATGTGCAGGGGCAGCTGTTGGACAGGTACAATTTCTTTAGACAGTTCAGTATCATTCAGAAGCACTGTGTGCATGTGAATAAATGTAGCTTTGGATGTTCCTTGAACAGAGCCTGCAACCTGTGCTAGCCCAGGTGACGTGTTAGACGTGGGTTTTGTGGGAGTCAGCGTCCTTCATGTAGTGATGGACTGTCCTAATATGCCTTTATATTCCTTATGCATCATGCTGATGATGTTTGCTAGTTGGGTGATCCTGAACACTGGTGAATTGTTTTGTAGCACCTTAATATTAAAAATGCATCAAGTAGTTTGCTTTGTCCAAGTGCCTGGTGTGTTCAGATGCCTCTTGAACCAAGAGCATTATCCAGTCAGCAAACAGTGTGGCAGACTGGAAAAGCAAACCCCTTCTGAGCTCAAAGCAAAGTATCTGCATTCTACCCAGGGCCTGTGAGTCAGCACAAAACCTGAGTTTTCTTTGTGTTCATCTAAGTATTGCTATAAAACATTGATACATTCATATTGATCTCCATAGTACTCTAGTAGCACATCTAAATCACCTACTAGAAAAAGAAAAGCCCTGTTTAATTTTTTTTCTTCAATTTTTTTAAATTACTGGGCAAGCATATAAAAACCACTGTAAGATTAAATTGCATCTCTGTCTCAGTTGCATCCCTCTGACTCCAGCCTGGCTCAGGAAGGTATGAGCCATTTACAAGGCAAGGGCTCTTACAAGCTAGCAAGGAGTCTCCCCACTAGATATCCAACTTCCCACAACCATCCTTCATTTGGAAAAGTCAGGGATTAAAAAAACACAAGAGAAAGCTGCAGACTGGGTTGGGCAGCACCCTGCCTCAAGGTGCTGGCTGAAGGGATACCCCAGGGGCTGGCTGATGGGATCCCACCCTGAACCTTCTCCAGTTCCAGGGAGTGGGATAACCTCACGCTGCCCTGCATGCAGCTCCGTGCTCACCTCCTTTGGGGAAATAGCTGGAATTCCAGAGGCAGCTGTGCTGGAGGCTAATAAGTCTTATTTTCCTCGTAATGCTGGAAATGCACAGTAAAATGAAGCCTCATGAAGCTGTTCTGCAGCGGCTTCCCGGGAGTGCGGAGGCACAGAATTCCAGCTGCCTGAACCGAATGAGACAGCAGGAGCCCTGAGAGCAGGAAAAGCCATTTAAAGCTCTTCTGCTTATATCTTTCACTGCTGAACTTGCTGTGGGGGTAGATGTTAATTTAATGAGTGCTCATTAAATTATCTTACAGTAGCTCAGATAGGTCCCAGCAGGTTCCTTGAACATGACACAGGATTTTTGTTTTGTATTGTTTGGGCTTAATTAGTTTTTCTGAGGGACAGTTATAGTCTAACAGAAAAGGGTATAAAAATAACGTCGTGCAAAACTTTCTGGAGAGAACTTATGCTTAACCCCACCTATGCTCCTGGCATTTTTAGGATAATATGTAAAATACAGTTCAGCTTTCAGTATTTTCCCCCAAACGCTCTAACTGAATTTTTTTTTGAGATGTTAAAAGCAATAGCCTTAAGTAAAGAAAAGTAACTTTAAGCAAAAGCAGCATATATGACTCAAATGAACTTGAAGTAAATCAAGATACTTTTACAGAGGTTTGCCTGGAAAAAAATGGACATGTTTGTCTTGGGATCCATCACAGTTTTCTGATTTCCCTCAGACAGAGAAGATCAGCTGTTCACACAACACTACTGTCAGTGTGAGCTGGGAGAGATGAATTCCACCTGAGGTGTACAGTTGTAAGTGAGGTGTGACACCTCCAGCAGCAGATTATTAGAGAACCCTCTTGTGTTGGTGACAATTGAGGGCTAATTAGCAGCAGGGATGACTGTCCTTGGTGATCCAATCTTGGCAAATATTAAAAATAAGCAGTAAAATATTGACCATTTCCAGGGTTCACAAGGCACAAGTGGGCTCTGAAGGGAGGTTGCTCTCTGGGACGTGGCTGTGAGCTCCAGTCAGTGTGTTGGTGATGCTCCAGCACCCCTCTCCAGAGACTCCCCTCACTCATGCCAGGAGAAATACAGGTGTAACAATGGATTTTGCTGAACTGGACAGCTGTAAGGTCCCTTTCCTAGATGGTGTGACTGACTTCACCCCTTCCATGACTGGGTGTATCCTCTGTTAGCAGCAGTAGAGCAGAGTACCCTGCGCTCCTCCAGTGCTCCTGCTTGGCCCTGCAGTTTTCCATCTCATTGCCTGAGAAAGCTCAGATCAGGCAGAGTGAACGAGCAGGTTGCTCAACAGCTAATTTTATGTTAAAAAAAGATTTCCCACCTCCTTCCCCCCCTTATTTGGGCTAACAGCTTATCAGTGTGAGTCAGGCCTGAAGAAATGAACGCTGTGTTACATGGGCTTACATATAAATTAGCTCACATTTTCTCACAGCCAGCCTGGACATTTTCCGCCAGTTTAGCAGAATTTTCCAGTGATTGGGGTTTCTAAGGTCTGTGCAGCCTCTGCAATAAGAGTGCTTGCTGATGCTGGAGTTCAGTTTTTATTGGAGATGAGGTGTGGTCTGTGAGTTTATGAATAGCTGAACTGCTGTGCAGCCGGCGGGCAGGTCAAATCACAGGCAGCCTTGTTTAAACTGTCAACACTCCATGGTACGTTTATTTTAGGGAGACACAGAAACCATTTCAGTTCCCTCTGATAAATAAGTAACACGTCAGGCTTGCAAATTGTATTTTAATGGGAACTTTGGTTTAGTATTTCCACGCTGCTGAACCGGCAAGGCGAAGCCACCCAAGGTAGACTTCAGTTAGGGAAGTGTGGGGAAGAACATTTAAAATCATCTGTCTGTGGGGATGAATTTTGAATGAACTGAGGTTGGACACAGCGATTGAAGATATTTTCTTGAAAGCAGTTCGGTAAGGAAGGACTGTGATGAGCTTATTCTGTGGATGTGGACATTCTCTATTGTGAATCATTTCTGAAGTGCTTAATCCTGCAATGGAAAATACAGTCATGACAGAGGTAAACTGCCCACAGGGGCCATTGCTCAGTGCTTGGACCTTGCTGTGGATATTCAGCAGCTTGTTTTACTGTGATTGATGCCAAAGGTGTCCAGGAGCTACAGAATGAATGTAGATGGGCAAACAGGGAGCTGTGGTGAGAGAGGGGAAACCGAGACTTTGGGGGATCCCAGGCTGAGGGATCGCTGGTTCTTGGCTGGAAGAACAAGATCATCTCCAGAAAGGGGCAAGGAGACCTCCAGAAATGAACCAACAAAGTTCTTTATTACAGATCTTATTTATTCCCAATACAAACTCTGGTGTGTGTGTGCTTGTTTTCTTACAGTATGTGTAGTACTTAACATAGTAAACCTGTGGTTTCTGGACAGTTTAATGGTGCTGTAAAATGTGGTTTATGGCTGACTTTCTCTGTGTTAATCCTCAAAACAATGCCTCCAGGAAGCTGGAGGGGGGCTTTATTTTTTTTTTTCTCTGTAAGGAAACCAGACAGTGACTGCTCTTGATTTGGTGGTTGAAAAGTTCTTGATGCCTGTTTTTTGTTTGTTTGTTGGAGGGTTTTTTAGTGGAACCCTCAGTGCCTTTCCCAGCTGCAGGAAAGAGGGTGTTTCATTACCTTTGTTTATCAAGCAATTATATCCACACATAAACTGCTGTTTTGTTATCTGCTTCTGACACTTCCAGAGTGGAACTGGAATCTGCTCAAATTCAAGGAGATCTGATGCAAGCTGACAAATTATAGTCAGAATTTAGTTGCAGTGTTTTTAAAAGAAATGAATAACACATTAGTAATGAACTCTTAACTTGTGGACACAGAACAGTTCTCCAAAGTGCAGATTGTTTTCATACTTCAATACTTTCCCCATTATGAAGCAATTAACTCTCATCTGTTGTCTTTTAAGAACAAAAGCATTCATTTCAAACATGGCATCTTCCTCTCTTCCCAAATATCTTTTTGCAGTTTCTTAGTCTTTACTGTTTTGGATGAGAGATTCCCATTCTTCTTGGTGTCACAGGCACGTGAGTAGCGGATCTGAATTTTCATGAATTCAATTTCCTAGAGCACAAGTATTGTTTAAGGTTGAGTTCTTAATATATTTTTCCCAGTAAAATTATTCCTAAGAATCATCTGCTGAAAAATGGAAATGTCTGCATCTTCATGGGGTGACATAGATTTTAGCAAATTATTTTATTTACTTCAAATTGCGATTTCCTCTAATCATCGTAGTAAATCTAGATTAGCAGCGTGATACACATTGCAGAGTTTATGCCACATCTTCAGAGCATCTGTTTTGTATCAGAACTGAAAATGCTTGACTTTGCTATCTCATTTCAACATCTTCCACTTCCACTGCCTGCTCTTTGAACTAATCAACAGCAATCAAAAGGGGAGAGGAAACACAGTGTGTGCAAAAGGTGCTGTAATTCAACCCCTGCTTGCAGAAACAAAAAACTGATTGGTGCTTATTTTGATGGAAATAAAATATGATTTATGGTTATTAATATAAAAGCAATGACAACAAAAATCCAACAACAAAAGGGCCATGAATTTGGGTTTGATAAATTCGTATTGAATTGGAAACGTGCCTTGAGTGTTGGAGGACATAAAAAACCCCTGATGCACCATTTCCTTATTTAATACTCATTTGAGCTCAATGTGCTATCATGAGCATTAGCCAGGGCAAAAAAAAATAATGGTTTAATGAATAATTTTAATGTTAACAATTTTTAATTTGTGTAGTAACTTAGCAGAACGTGAGCAGACCTTTGAGTAGCTTCTGGTGATCCTTGTACTAGAATCACGTTCCAGAAATACAGAATTCCTCGGGCTTTTTTGTTTCCAGACCCTCTTTTCATCAGGGCACGAGATAAATTCTGGAATTTAGGCACATTAATTAACAAATTAATAATTAATTGTTTGGGGGTTTTTGTTTGTTTTTGGGAGACGTACCATTAAATAATGGTGGAATGTGACAGAGTTTAGAGCTGTTCTTGGGAGCTTTCTATTCCAGGTTTCATTTGAATTGAATCAGAAGTGGGATTTGCACTTATCTCTCTCACCTCCCAGTCAGTCATTCCTGTTCTAGATGATTCAGTTATTTGCTCTATTTTTGGGTGGTTGAAGGGTAGGTTTTTTTCCCCTTAAAAAGAAGTGAAAGCAAGTGTAAATCTCAGAATTTTACAGGATCAAAAATTTTATTTCTGTCCATGTCTTCCATATAATATTCATTCCTGAAGATGAATTATTTCATAATATCCGTTTTGAAAAAAAAACACCAAGCCTTTGGTTTTAGATGCTGTATTTGTTAGGGGAGGTGACCTTCTATTAACACTCACCTTTTATTCTTTCAGTAAAAACCCACCCCATGTTTCAGCACAAAGCTGTATGGAAGGTACAGAAATCCTGCTATAAACTCTTTTTTTTCTTTTTTTTTTTTCCTTTCTCTCCTTTTTTAATGCCAAAAAAGCTTTGAAAAGACACTTGAAATCCACAGGGGAGAGAGAAATTAGACTCCAGCTGACATGACTGAATTTTAAACTACTAAATATTTTATAGTTAGATTAGATAATGTGAAGTTCCACTAAGCATAGCATCAGGCTGTTTGGGGGTTTTGCTTTTAATTCAATGTGTGATTCACCATCTTGATCAAAACTGGTGTGGGACTTTTTTTGCAAAGCTGGGAGAAATGTGACCTTCCCCAGGATTTCTTGTAAGTGTTGTGAGCCTAAACAAAGATGAGGTTGTACTCCTGAATTTTCATGTCAGTCAGGGAAGAGAATATGATTACGGATGTTTCCAAGGCACTTCTTCAAGTTAAAAGGGAAACTTTATAGAAGTGAAAAAATGATATGCTGAGTATAATTGTTATCAGTTATCACACTTGCATGGGAAGACTTTTTCGAGTCTGTAAGAATCTGTAAATACAGTAGGAAAATGAAATAATTTATTTATTTCAGTACTCCGTGTTAGACAAACAAGGTGTGCAGCTCCTTTGTGTTCTCAAAGTGGACTGAAAAAGAAAAGAGTGTGATCAGTTCTGCAGAGACAGACTGAAGAGTGGTCCTGTGTTCAGCAGAAAAGCTCCCATCTCTTGTCAGAAGGGGAATCGGATCCTACACTTGCTGTATGTCCAGTTTCTTGTATCACACCTCTAGTCCTGTAGAAGAAACTGTAGGATTGGAAGCTGTGCTCCCATTTGGCAGCACCAGGCTCTGCTCCTGCTGTTGTGGGACACCCCAGGGTTGGTGCTCCTGACCAGCAGAGCGAGGGGCCCCTCAGGGGTGGCAGGTCCCAGCGGGCAGGGTGTCCCTGCAAAGCCCTTTGGAGCAGTCTGGTGCTGGAGAAGAGAGAGGCAGATCCTCAGTTATCCCATATTTGATAGCAGATATTATGGAAATGCCCATCCAGAGCCACCCACTGGCTCCATCAGCAGTCTCTGTGTGTGTGGAAAATGTGCCTCGTGCCACTGCCAGGGTTTGTCACAAACTGATGGTTATGGGGACCAGCCTGTTTGAGCATCCAGCCTGAGAAGCCCTAAAAAGGCTTCCACTGGAAGTGCTGCCAAGCTGCTGCCTTAGGATATTTCAGCGTTGGAGGCACCTCAAGCTACTGGAGCTTTTTGAGAATCTTGGCTGTAGAGTGTGAAGCTGTGAATATATAATATGGGATGGCACTAGGCCCAGCTGGAGTACAAACACACACATACAAACCCACATGGGAATAGGAACAGTGCTAACAAGACAGAGATACTGTGCTCTGCTGCTGCTCTCATCCCACTTCCATAAAATAGCATATGGAAAAGAACAACTTACTCTTTGTCCATTTCTTCTAGCCTTAAGGTTTAATTCTGAACTTTATGGGACTTTCTGGTTTCCTCTGATTTTCATCACCCCTTTCAACTTAACGTTGCCTTTTAGTTTTATTATCTTGAAAGCTCAGAGAGACTCTGAATTTTATCTGCAGGGAAGCTCATTTGTTTTTAAATGATTTTCAGTCTGGAAGTTGGGAGATTACAGGCAGCTGTAAAACAAATTGCCTACGAATAAAGATGAGTTTCTTGGTTACCTGAAAACTGAAATGGGTTCAAAAGAAGAGCTTAAAAGATGAGATTCTTTTGGCAAGTTGATACAATGAGTTTGCACCTCAAGGCTTGTTAAATAATGAGGGAGACTTGGCTTTCTCCCTCTCTCATTGTCTGTCAGACACTGAGCTGTGACATGGTGGAAATGTTGGTTCTCCCATTGCATTTCTATCATCAGCAAATCCAGGTTATCAAAGTCGTGACGAGGTAGACCCTCATTTATTCCTGAATTTCCTTTGGTATAAACTTTATTTCATGAAATAAGGGTGAGGGAGTCAGGAAAGTGATATGGCTGTCAGGAGGTTTTTATGTTTTCTAAGACAGGTAATATTGAAATACTTTTATAATGGATGGTTTAGCTTAATGTGATTAATAGAAGATCATTTTCGTGTTCTGCACTCAGGATGATATATATGAAAAAGCAGAATAGAAACTTTAGGGAAGTAATATTTTCATCCCAGGTTTTTCTTTTCTTTTGCTTCCTCCTCTTTTTGTTTCTTTGTCTTCCCCCTCCTTTTTTTTTTTTTTTTTACTGTCATCGTTTTACCTTTAAGGAGAGATAATTGTGAAAAGAAAGAAATGTAAAATTAAGACATTTCAACATTTGTCTTCTAATATTTTCTAAGGAAACTCGGATTACTTATGTTTTTCCACAGCACTTCTGTGCTGTGTTGTCCCTGATAAGAGACTTCAGTGGTTTGAATGAACACCAAAGTATTAGCCTAAAGCAAGGAAACTGGCAAAAAAACAACTCAAGTCTGTCTTTTAATGGACAATGTTTGTTCCTTCCCGAGATGATTCTCCTGTGACTATGATCAGGAATTCTGAGGACTGTGGTACCTGCCAGTAAACTTGTGCAGATGCACACACAGAGGCACACAGTGGGAGGAAACACATTGCATTTGATCTGAGGGATCAAACATTTTGGGGAATCATCTGATCTCAAGGATATCTGTTCCTTCCCTTCCCCACATGATTTTTTTTGTTTTTTAAAGATGCATCCCAAATAAGGCTGTGCCACTGCTCTGTAAACAGCAGGCCTGGTAGTGATGCTGAAAGATAAAGAGATTGGCAAAGAAAAAGAAGGGGGAGTTTGTCTTTGCACTTGTGTTTTAAATATTTATTCTAGATGCGTGCTGGACCACTTCTGATTTGGAGGAAAGGGACCTCAAACAGGCAGTGGTACAAAACCAGAGGAGCGTTCTGCAGGTTGCAGGAGTTTATTTTATTCCCACAGCACATCCCACCTGTTGGGAATGTAGGAGCTGCTCTTCGGGGTCACAGCCCTTGCCCCACCTCGTCTCCTCTCTCACAGTGGCTGGTGCTCATTGCACAGGAGCAGGAAGGCTCCTGGGCAGCACTTGGCCAATCCTGCAGGCTGAGCAGGAGCTTCAGTGCTTGCCCAGAGCTGCCAGAATTTGGGTGGGGGTGCTCATTCCTCTGCAGTGCCTCCCTACTCTTTGCAAAAAGTGCTGTGAGCATGGGGCCAGCCCTCCCTTCCAGGGAATCAGGCAGCATGCCTGCCTGCCTGTCCTTTAAGACATCAGGACTTTTGTGCCTGCCTAAGGCAGTTTCCAAAGCTGTGAAAGCATTTCTGCTCTACCTCCATGAAGAACTCAGCACAATCAAGACAGATTTATTTTTTTTTAAAGTCTTTCAGAGGTAGCTCCTGTGTTATCAATGTGTCAAGGTGCTTGGAACAGGTTTCACTGTGTGAGTAGCACTGTAATTCCTTCTGGCCTCGGTGTGTACTTGAAAAGGAAAAGGTGTAATTTCCCCAGTCAGCTTCACAAATAACTTAACAGCTTCACAAATTTTACGTGGGATGGTTTATCAGCACCTGAAAAAGCAGTGGGTTTTCAGCCCTTAGCTCTGTAGGTTCCCTGCATAAATCCACCATTTTGTCACTGATCTGTCCAAGTTGCTGTACAGAAATCACGTGCAGAATTTCCTCTTTGTTGAGAGCATTGAAAGTTGACTTTCTGACTGCACAGCAGAAATACTCTATTTGCTACTTACATGAGCATAATTTTGTGACTAAATTACTTAAGTCAGCAACTAATTTCACTGCTGCCTCAGACCTGCTTTAAACGAACAGGTACGTTCATCAATCACCTCCTTTCTTCTTCGAGTACCAGCCTAATCAATACGTGAAAGAGCTATTTAAACACTTTCCTATTTAAAAAAAAAACAACAACAAAAAAGTGTGGATGGACAAAACAGCAGAATAAATATTGGAGAGAACTTTAGGGACAGACGTTGAAGTTTGATGCTGCTCTGCATTAGGGCTTTATAAATCACCAAGCCAGAAGGATGATGTAATGGTACCCTTGGCCCTAAATTAACAGGGTGTGCTGATTGCAGTGTTGTGGCTGCACAGATATATCTGACAGCTTTGGAACTTGGGTTGTTTGAAAATACCTAGGGATCATGTTTTGCTGAACAGTGTGAGCACTTAAAGCACATCCCTGTCCTAAAAGGCAAAGGAAACACTGGGGACGTGCTGGGTGATGACTGTCAGATGCTCAGGTGGAAAGTGTCTTGCTCGAGAATTTTATATGCTGGGAAAAGGATCAGAAGGGGATGAAATATCATCTCTGGAATAGCAGTGGTGTGCTGGATCTCTGTTAATGGACAGGCAGCATTGTGGACTTGTTGCAAGGAGCTGATTTTTTATTTCTGTGCTGGTCACAGCTGAACTCTACCAAAGGTTGGTTACCTGTACAACCTACTGGCTGGAAAAAGTGAGGCGTTTTTAAATGATTGTGCAGTGACTTAGCCAAGAGGAGTGAGAGAACCTCCTCCTGATATTGGATGTTCTCAAAGGTAACTCCACTCCCCTGAATGACTCAGGCTGACGTGGCTTTAGCAGGGAGTGTCATCCTGGAGATGAGCAGTGGGCTCTGATGTTACTGAGACTTCAAACCTGATCAGCCTTTGAGTTCAGGTCTGTGATACCACACTGGTAGCCCAGAGGTGGACCTGTCTTGTGAGAGCTTTCAAGTGGGCTTAACTTCCTCTCTTCTTAAACAACAACCATATTTTTAGCAATGTTTCAGCTGCAGAAACACAAATAAATAGTGTGTAGAATCCTGGGTCTGTTCCATGAGGGTGACCAAGGGGAGAGGAGTTGTGCAGAGCTTTCCACTGGAGCAGACATGTTTTGCAGAGTGGTTTTGCCCAGAGTTTTACACCTTCCCACAATTTACCAGCGCTCTGCAGCCCATTGCTGAGGTACCTTGAGTTAGTAACATGTATTTATGGTTTAGTTTTTTACTTCTCATCTAAGCAATGACCATTTCCACAGCAGTCTGTGCATCAGGGCACTGGCAGTGTGAGGTGATTGTGTCCTCATAGGGAGAGATGGAACACAAACCTGTTGCTAAAAGCTCAGGAGTAACCTTGATTTTCAGGAATACCACAGAAATGGCACAGACAAAAGGAGGATGGGAGACATTATGTGATTGATAGCTGGTGGTGTAGAAATCTTTGCTACCCAGTTAAAACTCCTAACCCCCCTAGGGCTTTGCATGTCACTGGAAGTGACCATGGTCCTTTTCCTTGTGTATTTTGTAGCATTGAGGGCTTTCTGCTTTATTGACTTATTTTCTACTCTCAGCTTTTATTCTTGTGCTGCATAAGAATGAAGTGGCTAATACATGTTTGCAAACCAGAAATGCTAATTATTAGAAATGTAATTATAATTTCTTTTGGAAAATTAATTAGAAGCATGAATTAGCGCCTTTATATTATGATTTACTTAAAAGAAATGTTTAGTTAGATATAAGCTTTGTTTGCATAGTCACTGTAGTAAGACTGAGTCTGAAGGTCTTGCATGAGCAACATCCTTCCCTCTCCCTCTTTGTATTTAGAACACCCTACCTACACATTTAACAAAATGAAGGTTTAATAACTTTCTTTTCTCTTTTAAATGTACCAGTTAAGTCACATTAGTCTGCTCTCCACCTGCAAACCTGCATTTACATACTTAATCACATAATCTCTTAAATCCATTATTACTTGCAGCATGTGCCTTTACAGTCAGAGGTTTCTTCTCTTTCAAAGTAAAAAGATGCTTCATTATTCAGAAAGTGGAGGCATCTCTTCTGGACACTGTGTAGAAGAGAACATGCTGCTGCATGTTAAAGAAACATGAGATTTGCTGATCAGCTTCCCTGAGGAGGCAACAGAGAATCAGTATATTAAATGCATCTCTTTATTTCCATTCCTATACGAGGGCTGGAACAGAGGCCACCACAGAGCAAGCACTCTGATAATTCTGCCTTCCAGAAATGCCATCCTGAAAGCTAATGACACCTTCCTGGGGAGCCTCTCTACCCCTACAGATTTAGAGAGCAGGAAAAAAATCCTTAAAAACCAAACCCTGCTAACCACCACTGGTTTTCTCCAGGGGCAACTGCTGAACAAACTTTAAAACTAACAGGAGTCTTTAAAGGCTGAAGCCTTACTCACATCTTAGGGAAAGAGTTTGAAACACTATGTGTAATAATAAAAGTGTTGACTCCTGTCTTAACACTGCATTGATACTGATAAAACTTGCTTAGCTTTGGATTTAGTAAGAATGAAGTGAGATCTAGGTTAGGAAAAGACTTCACAGTAGTTATCCCTTCTACCACATCTCAATCCCTTTTTCTACCCCCCCTTTCATTTGAAAATGTCTGGGGCTGCTTTTCTTCTTCTATTTGTGTAAACTTTTAATACCTGCTAAACTCATTGCCTCTAAGGAAGAATTCATTTTTCTCAGTGCAGTAGGGTACAGCTCTAACATCTAAACCTCTGGGTTGGCAAAACAAAACCAAAGCTGAAATACTCCCATCTACTGCTCCTCTAAATCCCTGTTGATCTGTAGGGGATGGGAGAAGAGAATTGCTCCCTTCAAACACAGGGACATTCAGATGAGGGAATTTTAAAGCTGCACGTTTGTTTCCAATGGATCCTATTTAGCTTGACAGTAAAAGAGCCACAGGACTGAATTTTATTAGACATTTGTGCAACAGGCATTAAATGTTTCATGTTAAGAATGTATTAAATTCCTTAAAAAAAAAAAAAATAGAAACACGCAGCCACATTCAGAAAGAACAGATACAGAAAACAAGTAGCATCCTTCTGAGACTTTTGTGCACTGAAAACCTGAAGATTGAAAAAAGAAAGTACTGAAGATAATACAGAGGATCTCATCACCTCTCCTGCCCTAGCTCTGCTGGTGAATTTTTTTGACTTGGTTCTTTTTTGTTTGAGATTTTGTTGTTTTTTTTTTTTTTCATGTGGGTGAGTTTTTGCCAGTTCAGAAAAGCACCTTCAGAGGTGTCAACAATCCCATCATCACTTCAGCTTTTGGCCATGAACCTGCTGGACCAAGGCCTTCATGAAAAGTCAGATCTAAACTAATGCTTTCTGAGTGACATGAAAATCAATTCGGGGCATCAGTCCTGAAGATCCAGATCCCCCCCATCTCTCCTTTTGTGCTCAGTAAAGAGGAGAATTCTTGCTGTTTTATCTCCCAGGGCTGCTTGCAGAGAGAGCAGCTCTTGGGCACGAGTGGGATGATGGAAATGGATCTGAGAGGAGATGGGGAAAAAACGTGCAGTGTTGTAACTCCTTCAGTTTGAATGGAAGGAGTCTTTCACTGCAGGTGAATGTAGTGTTCCTGCACCCTCAGCTTTGAGAGGAAAAGTATTTCAACAGAATGTAGGTGTGGGGCAGTTTCTTCGCTGTAGGAGCATCAACACTGTGGTGGGGTCCTCTTATGTTTGCCACTAATTGATGAGTGTTTTTGGGGTAGGATTATTTGGAGGGTTTTGCTCCAAACCCTCTTGCAGTAGCAAAGAAATGTTTCCTCCAGCACTGAAGTGATATGAGCCTGTTCTGACCTGGGGAGTCATAGCCAGGCAGATACACAGATTGCTAATTGCACTGCCTGTAATCATCTCCATTTCACAGACAACTTCTGCCCTGCCTTCCTCTGTTCCCATCTGGCACTGAGCATTTCTGCTGCTGTTCAGCCACACAGCATTAACTGTGTTATGGATGCCAGGGTGGAAAAATGCCATCCCTGGAAGCGTGGGGGGGGGGAGTGGTGAACAACTGGCATTAATCATGCCACAAGTAGGTTTCCTTGTTAAGACTTTGATATGTCTTTGGGTGACCAAGCTAACAAACTGCCAAGTGCTTGTCATCAGCAAGCCTTCAGTGCTGCTCAGCACCCACTCTGCTCAACAGGATTTCCTTTCCAGCATATGAGAGGAGAAATCAGGGGACGAGGATGCATCTCGTGTGCTTTATGTTGGGGGGATCTAACCTGCGTGGTCTTAGCTCTGACATTAGAATGGCACCTTTAGGGGCAAAGATAATGGAACTGGAGCAGCACAGAGGTGGTATTACAGTCCTCCAGGGTGTTGTACACATCTGGGAGCGCTGGGAAGGGCACAAAGCAAAGACTCAGGGTTTCACAAGGTCCAAAGAGAAGTGGTGGCTTCCCCATCTCCAGCAGTCTTTGCCCTCAGGCAGGTGCTGTCCCGAAATACAAACTTTGGACAGATACAAGTTCTCAGTGCAGCATGGGGGCAGTTCAGTCAAACAGAACGCCCTTGCCTGTGTGGAGCAGATATTTTAATCTGGTCTAAACTCTGTGTTAGTAACAGCACAAGAGAAGGAAATACCTCCCAGGCCTGCAGACAGTGTTTCCTTTGAATACCTTCCCTGAAGCACTGGCAGTGCCACGTCTGGAGGGTGATGTGTAATCTTAGCAGATTCTGAATCACCCAGGATACTTTCTGCAAGTGGGAAGCCACCATGACTCATGTTTTAGCACTGGAGGTTTCTCAAAGCAGTGCTGTTTTGACAGCAGCAGTGTGGCTTTTGCGTTATCCTTTGGTTTATCAGGGGATTTATATCTCAGCTTTGTTATTAAGATTTCATTTCCCTATCTGGGAAACCTTGTCAGGTTATGACCATTTGCTCATATGAATGACTTAAATGCTCTTATCTAGCCTGGATTATTTTCAGAGACTTTGTACATGTTCTGTCAAAGATGTGGAACTTGGCACGAACTGTAACCAGGTAGAGAGGGGACTAAATACATTACTTCAATCTTTATTTTGTGATATCTAGGTTTTTGATTTGGATCTTCTGTGTAAGACCTTCCTTTTCTTTGCTATGAGAGAGCCCTTCTGAGTTGTTCTTGCTGGCATTTTTTAGTGATGATGGTTGTGTGGTTTCCATCATAAGGGCTTGGTGGCCCAGTTGTGCTGAATTTCTTCCCATCATTTCAGACTTTTGGTACTTACAGTTCTGCAAATGTTTCCTCTGGGATGTGATCTCACAGTGTTATGTAACTCCACCCCCATCTTAACACTTGTTATTTTTTCAGCAGGTTGAGGTTTGCTTTTTTTTTTAGACTTTAACCACCTTTGTGAAAATAACACCAGTGTGGACATGCTGAGATGTGCTGGTAGAAAAGAAACTATTATCGTTCAGATGGTAAAGGGGAAAAGCAAAACACTTAATTCCCTGCAAAAGCTTTCTCTGGCAAGGGCTCCTGCTGGGTTTATGTTGGTTTTGTTGTTGTTTCTTCCCCCTTTCATTAAAGCTGGTACTGTCTCTTATTTCTGAAAATCTAAACTTGGATATTTTACTAGGCAATGACAAACCATCCCTGGAACTCTGACCAGCCACTGCTGTATGTGGCTGAGTATTGAGACCTCATCAGAGGGTGACATCTCAGATGGAGTCGTGACACTGTCTGTCACCTTCATTTTGAAGTCAAGAAAGAGGAAAACTGTACATGAAGGAGAGTACATCAGGGAAGGCTTCTAGTGCAGCCCCGGTGACAAGGGGCTGTGTGAGCAAGGAAAGCAAAGTACACTCCATAGCACAGATGTAAGGAAAGTAAAATTATGTCTAAATCCTGCCTGGGGATGAAATGTTAACCCAAAGATGTGTTTGTGTGACTTAGTGAGAATTCTTGGTCTGTGGGCAGGAGCAAAGTTTCCATGTGACTGACGGTGCTGCAGATTTTATTTTATTATTTTTTTTCTCTCTCTTACAGGTAAAAGAGAAGCTTCCCCTCACAAAAAGCAGCTCTTCTTTTCACAGAGAATTACTTGAGGATTTGTGTCCGTGGAACAATGGATCGATACTTGTTTGTGAAGAGCTGCAGTTAAAGTGGGACAAGAAGAGATTAGCCCCCTGATCTGCTGGTTGCCCATCACTAGAGATTTCTCCTTGTTAGCTGGAGAGCTTTATCTTGCCCTCCCTGTTCAGAGCTGAGGAGTGATCTGAGATGGACTGTGTGGCTCACAGGAATGAAAACAGAGGCTGTGGGTGTCACAGATGCAATTGGGAAGCAGGAGCTCTCTGAGGGAGCCATGTGGGCACCTCTGAACCCGTTCGTGCTCTGGGCTGACTGCCCCCTCCTTAAACCTCCCTCTGCATCAGGGGAAGCCTCAGCAGGCAGGGGTTATGGGCTTGGGGTCAAGTTAATCTGCTTCCAGCTTTATAATTGCTCTGTAGAGATGCCCCCAAAATAGTGAAGAAGGCTCAGTCTTAAAAGGGTGCCTTTTTTTTTTTTTTTTTTTTGGTGGCTGTGCCCTTGTGTCCAAAACAGGGCTGACTTTTCTCTCAGCCGGTTTTGCCAAGGTGCCAGGTGCCAGCTCTGGGGGTTTGACAAATTGGCACTTGTCACAGATTGCTCAAAGATGTCCTAAAATCAGGATATCTCCAGGCAGAGCACAGAGGTTTTACCTCGTGGCTCCAAGTGGGAGATAAGGCAGTGTGTGATTTCCTCTGAGATTCAGAGTGAACCACACAGTGTTTTTAATCTGAGTTTTTCAATGCCATACACTTAGGTCATTTTTATATGAGTTGGATTTGTTCCAGTGTTTGTTTGTATTTCAGCAGGGGATGGCAGGACTTAATGTGCTTTTTTTCAGTGACATGGATGTATTAACCAGAAGTGTCTAATTATCTTTATTGATTAACCTTATCTTATAAAGAAGTAGTCACTCAGTAGAGCAGTCCATATTCTGTACACTGCAGAAAGAGAAAATGATTAATTTACTGCCTGGATTGTACTGCTCTGTATGCTGCAAGAGTAAGTGATGGATGAAGGACAGCCTGCATTGTCTTGGGTCAGAACAGTAGGTCAGAGTCATTATTTACCTTTTGAATGTAGAGTGAGAATTTCTTCTTTTTGCAAATCATGATCCCAATTCACTTGTGTACAGGGAGAGGCAGAATTGGACACACAGTTGTGTTCAGCATTATATATCTGAATATATAGAGCTGAAGTAACAGCAGGTCTAAGTATGGAGAGAAGTAGGAGCTGTGATTTCTGAGATGAATTAGAAAAGTTTGCTGTTAAAAGTCCACAGAACATTACTGTTCATTTGCTTCAAATCATACTTTTCAAACTATTCTCTTTTGTGATGCCAAGGAAACTTGACCACAGCCAGAGTTCGTATTTGCTTGCTTTTTATGTCAGCCAGGAACATCTCGCTCTCTTCCTTGTGATCCACCAATTCTCAGTCTTGTTATGGTTGGAGCTCTTGCTTTGGTTTGTGTTTGTAGGTCTTTGGTGCAGTAAGATCTCGATGTGTGATGAAGGCTCCTAAATGCAGCTCAGTGACACAATGTGGCCTTTATCCATATGCTGTACATATCTGTGGTTACATGTGGTTTCTGTTCACATCTGGAGATGCCCGTGTCTCACAGAAGTCAAACAGGAATGCTCATCCTGCATCTAAATTATTAGCATTTTGTTATATTTATTACAATGGAAACAAAATTATATAGACAATAACCCAGAAAATCCCATAAATAAAATGGTCAACCCAGGAATGCTCTCTGTCAGTGCCATGTGGGTCAAGAGAGCTGTAGGTTTTACAGCATTCCTGGGGGTGTTTTTCAGCCTTCCCTTTGGTTTTTTGTCTTCTTATCCAGGATGTCTAAGGTTTAATTTCATTCTCTCCACAACCAAGATGCTCTTCTAGGTGTTTCCTGCTCTCAGGTTTCATTCTGCCTTTTGCCATCCTGTATTTTGTGCTAGAGACACACTTATTCATGTTTGTGTCTTGAACAGAGTTATTTTGTTACTGTGTCTCCTTTCCACATTAAGGAGGGCTTCCTCTCCTCCTGACCATCAAGCCAAGCCCCTCTGCTGTAGGAATCAGATCTTCTCCTACTGTCATCTCTCTCCTGTTTCTGAATCCCTGTTCCTTTCCTTTGCTTTAGCAGGAAGGGTGCTGATGTACTGCAGCCACTGTTACTATAAATACTGCATTCACCTTCATGCTGCAGCGGCTTTTCACTCTCCCCTGGGTGTCTGGAATCACTCACACACTTCCAAAGGAAGTCGAGTGTCCCTTGCTGCCTAGGAAAAGGGTCTCTCCTCAATCTTTGGGGATCACAGCATCTCAAATCATCCTGAAGGATATTGAATATGTCCATGTCCATCTTTCTGGAAAGGCTGGATGAAATCATCCTCTGATGAGTCACATGCTTCTTGCTATTGGTAAGACAAATGTAACTGAGTCAATTTTGTCTTTGAGTGGTTTCACTTTTATTATATCCCACACAATACACTGAAACTTTGACCCATGTCATACTTCATTTGACAAAAACCCCACACCCTGGTGATTTTACGTGACATGTCCTTCTCCAAATTGCCTGGGTGTTCACTGATCCAAACAGTGGGGTTAAATGTTCCAGGTTACAATTTTAAAGCGCTGCTGTAGCTCGGATGGTGCCTTTCCCAGCTAGTTCATCAGATGTGCTGAACAACAGAGGCTGGATTTGCAGTGTGCCATTTTCTCCTGGGGGTGACATCTCTAGGGGATGCTCCCACTTGTGTTATAGTGGAGCTCCCTCAGCACAGGCCTCTGCTGTGAGTGTGACACAAGCTGTGCTGCCTGGGGTTTGTGCATGATCACCATTACAAAGAGGTGCTCTCAGCTCTTAAATGCAACCTGAGCTGGCAGAACCTACATTTTAGTCTAGTAAATCATGATGTTGGGTTTCTGAGGATACTACTCAATGGTGACGTTCCATATTTTGGGAGGCGATGACTTTAGACACGATCAGAGAATTGCCTGTCCTCATAGCACACCTGATGTCTGCTTAGCAACTTCCCTCTGTTGTCCAGAGTACCTGTTTTTGTCTCTAAAAGACATGGGCTCAGTGCTCAAAACCAAATCTCCTTTTCCTTGATATGGTCCAGATTTGCAATTTGCAGGATTTCTGTCAGAGCCCAATTCATGCATTTACTTCATTCCCATATTGAGTTTATTTCAATCACCCAAACGTAAGATCATGAGATTGAATGATAAACAGGCATTTGCATTTATCACAGAGTCTGCATCCTGCATATAACTATTTTTTTTGTCAGTCAGATCTTGTTTGCCCTGCTGACATGAGTAGCAGCACTCATGTGACCAAAGAACAGTAGCAATTTTCCTTCCATGAACAGAGATGCTAACCTGACCACCACAGCTGATATATTCTCTTGATTTGAAATCTTTTGACTATGAAAGGGAGCTGGGGTTTGTTCTTCAGGCATTAAAAGAGAGAGGGTTTATTTTAGGTTTCATCTTCTGTTTTCCCAATTTAACCCACAACATTTATTTTAGATGATTGTATCACACAGTATAAAGTAAACTTGTGCTAGATTAAAAGCCATTTTATGGAGTTTACACTTTGCTGGTTTTATAGACTAGAATAAAACATAAAGGTATCTTGGGATTTTTTGTTCCTCCACAAGAAATTGAAGATGTTTTGCTAGCTGCTTGAAAATGGAATACCAGAATGTGCATTAGCAGAAAATAACCATTTTGATCGTGTTAATGCTGCTCTGTGGGGCAAATTCTCCCTCGTGAGGGCAACCTTAAAGTTTTCTACTATTGGAATAATTATGTTCAATTATGATTTGTAATCCAGGGCTTAATTTAATCCACGGATAAAACATGTGCTTTGTCTTCATCTTCACTACCCAGCTGTTAAATGGAACAGAAGGGAAACATTTATCACTGGGAAAATCTGGTTTTTTTGAAAGTTTGTGTTATAGCTTTGCTTTCATCAAGTCCTGTACATCAAGGGCATTCATTAGCAGGCCTTGTCACGAGCTGGGCTGGTTAATCAACACACACAGACGTTCACTGTTTTACCCTCCACCATTTTTCCAAGGTACTGGGGACAGGGAGGTGCCTTGTGGAGGTTTTCCCCTTCATCCTCAGGCTTAGCTCATCTCTGTCTGCTTGGCATCTGAAGCAGGTGATCCTGTTTCCTCAGGCAGTTGCCCTCAGGAGATGTACAGTGGGGAAATGTCATCTGAAAGCTGTGCAGTGCAGAGAAGCAATAAAAAAAACCCTTCACTGATGTTGGGAGGAAATGCAGGGCCTGGAGTGGGGAAATGTCATCTGAAAGCTGTGCTGTGGAGAGATGGGATGAGGAAAACCCTTCCCTGATGCTGGGAGGGAACGCGGGGCCGGGAGCGGTGCGAGCTGAGTGCCCGTGTCTCAGGGCACCCCACAGGCAGCATTAACTAAGTGGAAATCTCTGAAGTTGTCTCTAAAATAGATAAATGAGGTTCCAGAGCTATGAGGGCCTGTTTGGGTGAAGGCAATGCCGTATAGTGTCTTTATTGTGTCCTAATAAAGACTCAGGCTGGGCTGTGGGGCCAGATGGGGACACACAGGCAGTGGGTTGAGTTCCTCCCACGGCGAGGTGTGACCTGGTGTCCTCTGTGAATTCTGCCCTTCAGCTTGATAAACTCCTGCAGTTTTCCTATTACACAGGACAAAGTATCTCTATTGATTTTTACAGCTTGATGAATTTTATTTCTATTTTCTTGCAAAATCAGCACGAAGGGGGGAAAAAAAAATCACAAATCATCGCACGTAACTATGGATAATTTTCAGGCTTAATGAGAGTTTTGTACTTACTTCTGAAATTTTAAAAACCACGTTTGTTGGACCATCCCATTGCTACTATTTTTCCTCTGGAAACACCATTGTTGAAAACAAACTGGTTACTAGTTTGACCCTTTGCTATACCCTGAAGTCAGAGCACTCAACTCTGCTCGTGGAATCAAGTCAGCATGAGCTTTGTTGCTCAGGAATCTCAAACCCACATCAATTAGGATCCTGCTAAGGATCACATGGATCAGCCTGACAGGTTATTGCCCGGGAAAGCAAGGCTGATTTTAGCATTGCAATGGGCAAGGGGAAACCTTTTCACTGCTTCCCACTGTGATGACATATAAAAAATATATCAGGAATTCTTCCAGAGTGAGACAGCCACAGAAAAAAGAATGTCATCCATTCTCCTAGACTGTAGACCCATTTTTGATGTGGATTTAAAGACAAATAAGAGGAAAAAACCTTTCCAAACTATAAATTAATGGATCAAATATTTCTAAATGAAATTGGAACAGCGTCTGTGGTGTTTTATTATCTTTTGCCATACAGGACCGTCTTTGAAAGGGGAAAAAGCTTAGTAAAAAGTAATTTCAGAGCCTTGACTGCTTTTTGATTACAATT
Source organism: Corapipo altera (assembly GCF_003945725.1). NCBI lineage: Eukaryota > Metazoa > Chordata > Aves > Passeriformes > Pipridae > Corapipo > Corapipo altera. The sequence goes on from NW_020884906.1 coordinate 2,287,639, forward strand.
CGGGATTACTGTTTTAATCACTGCTTATCAAGTAATACCACAAACCTCAGAGCATGACCATCTTTCTCAGGGGAAGCCAGATTTAAAAGCCAATTTCCAGCAATCCCTCCTCTTTCTCCAAAACTCCTCTAACAAATATGGAGGGATAATAATCTGTAATATTACAAGAGACCTTAAGCAATGCCTGAAACTCTCTGTGTTCTCAGATTTCTTCTGAGTTTTTCCTATTGTTGTAGAAGTATATTGTTAGCAGGAAATACCAGCACACCTCTTAGCAAGCTCTTGTTCCGAGGCAGCCTCCACTGGAGTGCAGGATCTCAAGCACACTCACCCTTTCCCAGGCAGATGGCAAATTTTACACATGCAGACGTGTCTGGATGGAGCAGGAGTGTGTGTACCTTGTGTTCCTGTGCAAATCACTGCTGCAAAGCGGCTTCGTGCACAAACTGAAGCTCTTACAAAGATGTGTATGAGAAGCCACGAGAGATTCTGGAGTTAAAAGGTGGATTTTAACTCGAAGTTACTGATATGTCGTGGTTTGCCCACGGCTGGGTGGGAGCCCTGCATCTGAAGCAGGGTGAGAGAAGAGGCAGCCCTTTGCTTCTGCAGTGCAGGGGATCATGACAGGGTATTTGCAAGGGGAAAACCCCCTGTTTAAAATTTAAGCATGGTGTGCTCACTGAGGACCTAAAGAGGCCAAGAACAGCCCTGGACCTGCTTTCTTGTGTTTTTGTTGGTGATTCTGTCTCACAGTGGAGTGCCATGAGCCTCTCTATGGGATGCCTGGTATGTGTTAGTTCCTCCAGCTAAATATTGCTGCTCTTTTTAAAAGTGAAGACAAAACCTCCCTCCTTCCTCACTCCAAAAAGCTTGCATCTCATGAAAGTAATCAGATTGATCCTGGCCATAATTAACTTCTGTCTGAATTATTCAGATGCTATTCAGTAACACAAGGGATGGAAGAGAACCATTAGATTTTTACATTTCTTCTCTGTAAAAAGCAGGATGTAACCTGATGGGAGATGATGTATCTTTTATTAAAGTGTTACTGTGAGTCATTTTTGCCACGAGGCTCTGAAGAGGCTGTTGCCTGCTAAAGGGACTCCAGAGCTGGTTCTATTCAAGAGCTAATTTACATGTGGTACATGAGCTTATGGACTGTGCTTGAAGTGCGTGTTCTGCAGCTGAGGAAGGCAGTGTTGTCTCCAAGGGTGGTGTTCCTGCGAAAACAAGCTCGTGCAGGAAAACACTTATAAACAAATCACTAATTTTCGTTGTTGTTGTTAATGATATGAAGAGAGTTTTGAATGAGGCACTAAGGAGTGTTAATGAGCTGATAAATGGCTGAAAGGGTGTATGTCCAGCTCGGGGTATGAGCTCCTCACTGCTGCTGTAAGTGTCCATGTTTTACCTACAAGCATTGTCCCATGAGTCAGGGTAAAAACAATTAAAAAATCCCCACAAAACATACTTTCAAAAGGAAGTAAACCCTTCACCTGTGGGTCCTCAGTCACCATAAGACTAGCACTGAATTGCAGTCTGAAAGTCCTGAGCTTGGCTGTGTGGTAGCCTACTGAGCTGATGTCTGACAGGGGGAGCCTGGCATTCTGTCCCTGCTTGTTTCTGCTTGCAAAATTAACATCATCTTCATCTGCTCGTTCTGCCAGCCTAAATCAATGTGCCAGCCAGCTCAAAAAAAAAAAAAAAAACAACAAAAAAACCCAAACTCCCTCCACCCTGCTAAGAAAATACATCAATGCCAGCAGCTCCTACACATGAATGAGCCTCAATAAGCAAACCACGGTGCATGGGTGGCAGAGGAGGAGAAAAAACAAGAAATTGATAAAGAAATATATTTCACTTTCAGGCTTCTGAGATGTTGGCTTAAAAAAACAACGGGGAGAGCAACTAAACCCAGTCATTTTTTAAAATAGTGAAAAATGCACCGACAGTGGCCTGCAAGATTAAATAGTTTGAGGGGGTTTTTTTGCCTACAGAGGTAGACAGAGGGCCTGGGAATCATTTTTAGTTGCTGCTCTGGGGCTCTAGTCCTGTTCCTCAAACGTGGATTGACCTTAATCTGTCTCAAAGCATGATTCCCAAACCTCTCACTGCTAAGGTTTTGTGTAAGTTGGGCTAAACTCCTTCATTTTTAAGACAGCTGCAGAAAATGGTCAGGAAAGTGGGCGCAGGAGGACTTACATCTTAGTGCACGTGTCTCTCTGCAGGTACTGCTGCACATCCACATTTCCCTGCAGTAGCTGAGCTCTTTTCTTGTCTTCCACACTGTCCCTCAAAAGTCAGATATTCAGGCTGTCCTGTAGTGCAGGTGATACACTGAGACAGAAAGTCCAAGGGCCAAATGTGTAAAGTCCTTCACTTGTCTCCAGGTTGGAGTCTGTCTGTTGGTTGATTCTTTTCAGTGCCAGTTGCAGGTGCCTGTTTGCATCTTCAGAGGTCTGAATCCTGCTTTGGACCTGCTCCTGGGTGTGACTGGAAGTGCCAGCCTCATTATGGATGTCAAGATGAGATATGGATGTGGCAAGGGAGGGAAGAGAGGTACATCAGGGGGACTTGTTCACACATGCCTCCAATCCTTGGTGAAGCATCTTTGAGGGCTGCCTTACCTGGTACAGGCAGAGCCTTTCTGTTCTTCCCTCTGGTGTGGCCATCCCTTGTAGTGTTAGAGCATTAGAACAAGGGGGTTTTGCCATGTCTATCTAGAGTGTTACTCACCAGGACCACGCCTGATTTATTTTGCTGTGTAGGTTTTTCCCTAAGCATCCATAGAAAGCATGGAATAAATGACATAGACTGAGTGAAATCGTATTTCCCAAGCCTCCTCTGAAAACTTAATTAAACCCACAGGGTCTTGTTTGGGGGTAGAAAAACAGCAGGATGTGGTGCTGAAGACCAGTAAATAAATTGTTGCTGTTCCTCGGTATTTCGCTGTGCTAGTGGGGATGTGAAAAAATCAAAATCTATTCTTTCTGCCTGACTGTTTTATCATTAGCAGCTTCTTTGTGTTTTATCCATGACTTCCTGTTGAAGGAAACTGCACTGGGGAAAAGAAAGTTTTTAAAGGTTGGACTTAGGCTCATAAATTCTCTGCTGAGCCTGAAATTCGTTGCTGCAGTTTTTCATCCAGCAGATCTCATCACAGGGGCTGAACTGGAGACTTGAGGATGTGGCTTGGAGCATTCACGTGGCTGTGGGAGAGCTGCTGGGCCTCAGTGGTGGCTGCAGGGGCACAGGGGGGACTGTGCAGGTCCAAGGACAGAACCTGGTGACCTCTGTAGTAAAGCTTAGCGTGCACGACTGATTAACCATCCTTAATCCTTATCCTACTGTTCAGCAACTTATCTGTTCCAGTAATTGTATTTCATCTTTCCAGTGCTCTACTGAAGCAAGAGCCCAGGTAAACAACTGAGGTGAAGGGACCTGGTCAAGGTCACACGGGAAGTTGATGTTGGAGCAGGGATCTGAACGTTTTTTCCATTGGATTGGCAATAATGGATGGGGCTGAAAGAGAGTTATGTGTCCTTTCCAGATCCAGGCAGCAAGGAGAATACAGGAACAGCATATATGTAATAAATAAGAGCATTTCTTGAGATCCTGACAGCCACAGGAAAGACTAAAAATTATATCCTGTACCCGTCCTTCCTGCTTCTGCAGTGGTGGCAAAGTCTGGAAACGAATTGCACCTGAAGCTGGCAGTGATATTTGTAGTCTTCACCTCTCCTGTGAAACGTGTTTTAGCTTTAAAAAGCAGTGACAATGAGGGAATGCCAAGGCAGCAGTGTCCACACCAGTGTCCATGGCAGGGCTGGCTGCAGTCCCTCCTGGGGGAAGGAAGGAGCTTCAGAAGGACACGGGAGGTTGGCAGAGGAGGAGATGGGTTGGCAAAAACGGAGACAGGGCACAAAGCCCTGTGGCTGATTGCCTTTAATCCACCAGTGTGAGGCAGAGCAGTGTGAGGGGAAAGGGGCCCAGCTCGTGCTTCTGTGTAGGAGCAGCCAGACAGATTTAGAAGGCATCAAACTCTTGCCTTTAGGGTCTTGTTGATGCACTTGCTCAATCCTGCCTTCATACAGGTAGATATAAATGGAAGGACACTGTGGGTTGGCCTTTTCGGAGAATGGTTGTTAAATAAGATGGTTGGATTCATTCTAAATAATTGCCAAGTTTTCTTCTGTTAATGAAACTGAGGAAGAGGAAACTTGATAGCTTCTGTTTTACATGTACAAATGTCTCCCCACATTTCTCTTTAGGGCCTTTCCTTTTAATGGTGTAAGTACAAGTGGAGAACATGCAGTTCTTGCTGTTGTTACACAGAAATGAATAATGCTTTTGGGCTAAGACCAAACTCAGTTTCCAGAAGGCTGCTCTTCCCTGCCCATTCATCTATGTGATAAAAAAAAAGAACCCAAAATATAGTGGCAGCAAAAAAGGACTGTTTAGTATTCAGGGCTTCAGATACATTTAACATTGTCTTCACCTAGGAACCAAATTATTTCTTCAAGAACTGCACAGAGAACACTTTAGCTTTCAATTTACAGCATGGTCTGTTGGAACATACTGCAGTGGTGAGTGTCCTGTGCAGGACTGCTGAACTTGTACCAAAAAGGTCTCTGGGTACCATCTTGCAAATCTGCCTTGTCAGTGGGCATGTTGGAGATGTAGATCAGGAGACAGACATTCTGATGCTTTTTCCCAGTCTTGTTACTGTTTCTGGAGGATGAACGTTCTACAAGGGAGAACATTAAGAGCTCAGAGCCCTGTGGTTTAAGTAGTAGACGTCCTTCAGACTGTGTGTGAGCTCCATTGAGTAAGCTACTTAATGCATGCCTTGCTTTCCACTTTTTAAATTGGGATAACCAACTCCTCTCCTTTTCTGCAGCCTGAATAGGTTGCAAATTCTCAGTTCCACAAACAGAAATTGTAGGGCTTTAATGTCTTTGTGTGAGGCCAAGACTAACCAGGGCTGATTTGTAATAGCCACAACTGCACTGGATACAAATGTGAGGAGAAAACCTGGTGTTTTACCAGGACTGAAAAAGCTGTGGAGAGTCCTCTGAAGTCCTATGACATCCTTTGGACAGAGTAGTTCTAATTTCGTCTATTTAATCTTTGGCCTTTCTTTTGCTGATACCTAATGATAGGACTGAATTCTCCAGCTCATTCCAATTTCCCTCCAGACCAGTGACAACCAAGTTAGTTATTCTCAGATGTCCATTCCTGGGTTGTTCTTTTGGGCTGATTCTGGTTTGCTTTGGCTCCTGTCTCGTGGAAGGCAAGACCTTTACACTGTGCTCTGCTGTTGCCATAGAGAGAACTGGAATTCTCCATTATGTAGTTTCACCAGGCTGCCTGGATTCAACATTTATGTTGTGTGTGATTCTTGTTTTCATCTGTGCTGCAGGGCAGCAAGCAAACATCTCTGTCTAATAAGGCTCAGCATGTGAGGGGAACGTGCTCTTCTGTGGCTGAATTAGGAGCTGGAATCACAGCTCAGGAACAAGCCAGAGCTTGGATGGGAAATGAGAAGGAAATCTCAGGTCTTCATGGGAATCTGTGCTGCTGTTTTCATGCTGGAGAACTGACCTGGGTAATGCTGGGTACTGTTTCTTTAATGCCACTGGCTTAGTTCATTCCTGGAGATGTGAGGTATTTATTCATTCCAATTTATTAAAGAAAAGTCATGCCCAAAGGCTAGTTACATCAAAACCTTTAGAAGCAAAAAATAGCTCTACTTAGTTAGTCTCTTAAAATTAAAAAAAAAAAAAAAAAGGAATAATGCCAAATATGATTAATTGTGGAGTGGGGTTTTTTTGTTGTAGGTTTTTTTGGTTGTTTGGTTTTGTTTTTTTTTTTATTTGGCCCCTCCCTAAATTCTGAAGCCATTTTGTTAGTGGCACAATAGCTGGCATGTGCCCATGCTGCCTCTCATCTGATGGAGGGAGATGTGCAGCACGAGCATGTGGAAAGAGAATGTGCACAATCCACTGGGGAACACAGAGGTTTCCACAGCAATTTTGTAGAAACCCATAACAAATGCATTGTTAGGTTGGTTTATTCCTTCTCTTTCCTGCTGTGTAAAGTATTTGATATTCAAATTAAAATGGTGCTTGTTTAGGACAATTCAGTTATAGAATAAGCCTGGTAATTGGTGCCCGTGGGACTGTTTACACTCTGCTTGGTGTAATCCACTTATGGAAAATTAATGAAAGGCAATTTCCTCCTCCGTTGTAGCTGGTTTAATATGTACACTGTGTCGTTTCCTCTTCCAGCTGAAGCTTCAGATGGTTATTTTGGGACAAAAGCTCAGGCAAACCAAGGTGCTCCCTGGAGAGCCCCTCGGGGTGTGGGTGCCTTTGGCGCCATGGAGGAAACACTCTGAGCTCCAAACTGCTCCTGTTCCCGGGGCACACCAGGAGGAGCAGTTTGCTACCAATTTACATCCCTCCACGAGGCTTCCCAGTGGCAGCTGAGCTGCCTTGGAGTTCTGTCGAGCTGACAGATGAGGCTGCCTGGCTGTCCCCTCTAGAGCACCCAGCAGATCTGCTCCTGCTCTGGAGTGTTCAGATCCAGTGGTTCCTCCTGCCCCAGCTCTGGGGAGCCAGACTGGGGGGACACACACGGACTTCTCTTGGTAAGCACGTGGTCTGAGCCTGAACCTCGACTGAGCTAACTGGAATTTATTTTTCAGCTTCCTCAAGTAGCTGCACAAGGCCCTTTTGTAATATTGAGGAGAAAGCAGAGGGGGAAGGAAAGGGGTTATTCCACAGCTCTGCAGTGCGTGGTATACTCAGGATGCAGCATTAGTGTGATGGGGTGTCAGTGCCACTTCTTATGTACCTGTAAGGACATTACTTTCCCTGCAGGGTGGTGAAGGGAGGAAACCTCTCAGATACCTGAGTGAAGCCTTCCAACCCAACCCCTTCCATGATTCTATGACTTCGTGATCAGTGATTCTGGGAACTACTGGGATGAGTAGTTGTGGTGAAATAGTATTTTGCACAAGGAGCTCACCTGAAATGCAGTGGAATAATAGATTAGGAAGGTGAGAATATTTGGCTCTGCGCCACAGTTCTTCCAAGCAAGTAAAGTAAAAGGAAGCAAAAAACTTCTCATAGTGAGTACATTCCTGTTCCCTGATTGTTATCTGCAAATTATTGGGAATAAAATAGAGCAAAAAAAAATGAGAGTACCTGAAAATCACTCCACTGTCTGTAAAACTTATGACAGATGCTTTTCATTTAATTCATTCAGGAAATCGATGTGCCTTACAGAATCATTTGACTGTGGTTGGCAGTGAAATGATAAATATACATGAAAACAGAATTGGATTAATAATTTTTGACAGGTAATATAATGCAGCTGTTGCTGAATGATATTAACAAGAGAAGGCATGTTGAGTCCCAATGTCAGGGTAAGGCTAGGTGGTTCTAATGTCTGAATAAATCTCATGCTGTGACTGAAGACTCTCGATGGCAGATGGAGATAGACAATATAAAGTTCCATTAAAAAGTCCTTTGCTTTGCTAATTCTTGACTCTTTTTACTGGTCAGTAGTCTGCTCATCGATCTTGGCTGACTGGAATAGAATTTCCCTGATCTGTCTGCCTGAGCTGAGGGATTTCATTTGCAAGGTACTGAGTTGTGAAAAAGTGGGAAGCAGCTCCCAGGGAAGGCTGTCGTCACTGGGGCAGGGCAGCATCTCCCTTAACAGCTTCCTTCTTTCCTGAGTAAGACTGAGATCTTTAGATTTCTTTCTTCAGGGTTTACAAAATGATTGTAAATGAAAGTGAAAGACAAAATGCTCTTTGTGAAGGACGTAGATTTGGTTTATTGCAGTTCTCCTCTTGTAGTTTTTCTGTTCCCCTCTCTTTTTGTTTTCTTGGTGTTTTTTTTTTTTTTGCTACCCCCCTAGACCAGTTGTCTCTCAGCTTTCACTTGTGTGGGAATTTTTGTCCCCAAATAATGCAAAGCAACCAGAACTGACTTTAAACTGCCTATGAATTCCACCTGGAAAAGGGTGTGTGCTGTTTCTTACAAAAGACAGAGAGGGTGAGATAATCGTGTGTTGTTGCTGCTCATAGGATGATGAGATAAAAAAATACCTGCACATGATTTCCACAGGGCCATGAGCTCTTTTCAAGGCTTGGCTGTTTCCCCCTGTCTGCTGCTGTCACATTTTAAGTACTGACACCACCTGTATCCCTGAAGATGCTGCACATGCCAACATCATTCCAGTGGGCATTGCCTCAGAGCACAGAATGGTTCCATGGGGACTGCACTTCCAACCATGTGCCCACCTGCCTTTGGATGAAGTGCTGTGAACTAGAAGGTATAATTTTAAAGGGAATTTAAGGAGGAAGAGCAGTTTTATAGGAGCATAGATGTGTAGAGACAGGAGGCCTCAGACCTGCAAACCCCCCCTCATTTCATTTACTAAAGGAAAAATAAGAATTAATGTCTTATGGGTCAGGTATTTCTCCTTTACAGCAATGTAAGTCTGGAAGCACTGACAGTGATGCATTTGATGACTGTGACTTCAATGCATGTTGGGCTCTGGCCAGGTAGATGTTAAGTAGGAATTAGCATATTTTACAGGTGATGGAGGTTGCTGAAGCTCAGAGGATTAGTTCTGCCAGTGCAGAAGTCAGGACTTACTGTATAAATTGCCATCCAAGCTTTGCAAAGGCTTGCCACGCAAAAGCTGTTCTGCAGAGGAAGAAGACAAAAAAAGTCTTGCATTCTCAAAATCACATGCTAAAACTTTTTAAACACTAATTTGATGCTTCTTAGTGAATTAAACAGCTTGGATAAGCATTGAAAGACTAAGACATGTAGAAATAGTTGGACTTGTTACACAGCTAGACAGCCTGCAGCTCAGTAGAGCTAGATCATGTGGGGTTTTTTATTTGAGGAGTCTCTTAAGGAAAAAAAAAAAACAACTCCTCCCTGAGTTTCTGCAAGCACTCCTACTCCAGTTTGCAGACTCTCTAGGCTGAGTGTCTGGTAGCAAAAACACCGTATAGGGAAACAAATTTTAAACCATTTTTCAGCCCTTTGGGACATGAGGAGGTAGATGAGCATGTGATATGATCACTGTCCTTGCTTGAACATGGGATCTCATCTTTAGAAGGAGAAGATACTCCTTGAATAGCATATTTGTAGCTTTGCTCAGAATCCCTCCAGACAAGTCCCTCAAGCCTCAGCAGTTGTTCAGAGGCACTGAACAACGTGGAGAGGAACTGCCATGCATTTCAATACCTCCTGACATTTAACGTGTTGGCTGTTCACTTACTCATGAAACCACTGATTTTCCCCAGCAAAAGCTTTTTGTGTGAAGGCTCCATATCTGAGCCAGCATCTGTTTCTCCCTGAAGGACAAGACTGCTGAGTGAGAAAATGGACAATATGTACAGAGTCAGGAAAATGCACTGACACAAAGGAGCCCCAGACCTGGTGTGAGTTAATGTGATTTACCATAATTTAGCACATCTCTAGTGGGAGGCCTGGAAGAACCAGTGGGAGTTGTTCCATAGAAAATCCTGTCTATACCCAGCAGAAATATAGCATCTCATGAATGGTTTTGTGTTAGTTTGGGTTGTCTTCTAGAGGCTGGGAATTGCTGTCAGCAGTGAAGTGACTGGGATGTAGAAAAGGACCTGGTTCAATACTTTTTATAACAGCAGGAAATGGTTAACACGGGGAGAGGCTGGAATTAATGGAATTGTTCAGCCATAGTTCATCCACTGTTCTGCCATGAAACCGTCAGAGTTGCCATTTTATTACTCAGCCAGGACCTGGACGAATATTTTAGTGAGACAGAGTAGATAAAGAGGCAAGGAATATAATAGGGAGCACTGGAATTATACAACTCTTATTATAGCGCGTTTCAAAGATTATTTTAATTTAATTGATCAATTAGATAAAATTATATACTGGAGTGCTGCTGGCACAGGCTTGGGTGGGTGCTACCAGAATTTGTAATGTCCATCATATCAGTCACAGGTATCTTTAAAATGATTTACATGATGGAAAAGAATGTTTTTAATTAGAGCATTACGTGTTATCTTTACAGGATTATTTAAACGAGCAGTGGGAGCAGTGGCTTGATATCCCTGTAAGAAATATTCTGCCAAGTGCACAACCCATAGATCTTGAGAGAGGCACATTTTGACTGGCTTTAGAGCTTCACATATCCACTTTTGCAGCAATCAGAAATAAAACCACATCAGGAGACTTACCTCCATGCCCAGGTTTAATTGCCACCAGTTAGAAACTGTTTCTTTCCTGATGTGTCAGTTGTTTTCCCCTTCTTCTTGTCATAGTAATTTTTATTCTTTCAACATGTATCAATATTTCCAGCAATAATTCCAGTCATGCTAGGCTTTGAATAACAAAGTATTTAAAAATAAAGAGGCTTCTTGTTCCCATGTTCTCTCTAATCTGGACAGATCCTCAGCTTGTTTTGATAGGTTTATGTCCTCTCCCTTTCACCACTTTCAACTGCTGAGTGATCTTGATACTCTGGACTACTAAAATATGGAATGTTTTCTGATGCTGCTCTTGTGCAGAAATGCCATCTTTCAGTGTGATTTCAAAGCCTTTCTGAATTGAGCTTCAGCAGTCCTGTGTATTAGGCAGACATCAGCAGCATGAAAACTAGTTATGTTCAGTTAAAAGAAATGTTTTCAGAAAATATCTGATTTTGTCTAGCAAGGCTTTGTCTTTTAGTCACAGGAAAGAGCCCAAACTCTCTTTTTACTTGACTTTTATTGTCACCTTCTCTAGCTTTTGTGTCTAATAAATGCCAGCGTTCTGCAAATATACATTTGACAAGAATGAAAAAGGTTTTGTTCAACTTCTCCTCAAGAAAGCGAAAAAATAAATAATTGTGTAACTAATCCTGACAGTTCTGCTGATGCAGAGAAGGCACTTGCCTTGAGTAGCACAAAACGCGTGATAAACACAGATAAAGAGGGATCTCTGTGCTCTGTTCGACTGATGTCAGTCAAATCCTGGCCAGGCTTTGCTTCCTAAGAGATCAGTTGTGAGAGTAGACTGTGTGCAGAGTGCTGACCCAGCTCTGGAAGGCTGAAGTCTTCCCTGGCCTTTAACTCCCCGTGCTGCATCGGGGTGTTCCCAGGGCTGCAGAAGATGGGTATTTTCTGGTGACTCTTTGGAAGCATTCAGCTGAGGGATGGGGTGGATGTTCTCCTTGGGAACTCGGTTAGTTTGCCTCTGTGTTTCTGGTTTTACTGTAGCGAGGTGAGTGACTGGTCAGGTACTCAGGACAAAGGATGTGCTGAGGTTTGATTTCCCTCCCACCACACACTTCAGGTGGTGGGTTGGGGCTGTGCAGAGTGTGATTCATGAAAACTAACACAGATCCCTGTATCTGCTGTGGACTTGCAGAACAAACACAGGCATCTGCTTTAGCTTTTTATCCATCTCAGTTTCCCATTTGCAAAAGCCTGCCCTATTTTACAGGCTATTGTCCTCAACCCATCTCTTTCTCCCTGAAAAAATAATGAAAACTGTACAGGCTGGGAACAAATCTACCTTTTTGCCCTAAGAAAAACTAGCAGTATGCATATATCTCATCTTGCAATCTGCTGAAAGAAGAGGACAGCTCGCTGCTTGATTAGCCCATCCCTGTCTTTTGCAGAGCAGGGTGGGTTGGGGGTAGTGGATTCTGCTGCTTGCATTTGTTTTCTGGGTGTTGCTCTGAACAGGGCAAAGGGAGAATTGCCAGAGCAGAGCAGGGCAAGTGCCTGCTGCTCCCAGTTTGGGGCGTGCTGTGTGCTGCAAGGGGGTGTGTCTCATGCAGCCATGGACCTTCTGGGGTTGTAAAACCTGTACAAATGTTAAACCATGCCCTCCATCACAGGCTCCAGAGTCCAGACTCCATCCTAGGACATCAGGGTTCAAAATTGCTGAGCCTGTCCTTTCTGATGGTGAGTGTTTTTACATTTACCTTGCACGGGGTAAAGGAAAGGACTGCAAAAGGCAGAGATGGGCTAATCAAGCAGCGAGCTGTCCTCTTCTTTCAGCAGATTGCAAGATGAGATATATGCATACTGCTAGTTTTTCTTAGGGCAAAAAGGTAGATTTGTTCCCAGCCTGAACAGTTTTCATTATTTTTTTCAGGGAGAAGGAGATGAGTTGAGGACAATAACCTGTAAAATAGGGCAGGCTTTTGCAAATGGGAAACTGAGATGGATAAAAAGCTAAAGCAGATGCCTGTTTGTTCTGCAAGTCCACAGCAGACACAGGGATGAATCTGTGTTAGTTTTCATGAATCATGTGCTTTAACCAGCTCTTGCTGTTTTAGTGCTAATGAATCATCAGGTTGTGGTGGGGGCCTGCAGGACACTCTGCAGTAACTCCTGTTGCACTTTTTGGGGGTGCATTACTGCTCAACTCTGCCTCACAAAGGCTCAGTCCAGGTCGATTAACTATGAGGTCAGTGTCCCTTTTCATTCAATTTGATGCTTGCTAAAGACTCCAGGAAAATCAAGAGATGTGCTGGGACCCTGAAAAAAGAAAACACACAAAATGTCCTCATGTCCATCTCTAAAATGATATGAGTAGTGTATCTGATTTATGAAAAATGTATAAATGTGACTTAGGAACAGCTTGTGCTTTCACACTAAATAAAAGGAGAAGACAGAAGAGGGAACTCGAATGTCTGTGAGCATACTCATGTATACAAATGACTGTCATAAATCTTCTTGCATGATTGCTTTGCTTTTTGGCATCTCTTTGGGGAGTTCTGCAGGGGAAAAAGCCCTGCAGTTTGAGAAACTGGAGAAAAAAACTTGCAGGAGAAAATGGATTTACTGATATAATTATGCAATTCATGTAGAACATATTTGGTCTGCTAATCAGAATGGAAGGGAAAAGCCTAGGCAGTGTTGTTGGTTTAAGGGAATTGAATTAAAAGACCAAACATCCTGGGTGAGACTGCTGCAGCCTCAGGAGGCAGGCCTGGCTCTGGAGGGAGTTGAAGACAGAGCCCTGCAAGCCCTGCTCATGTCTCATGACTGAGGAAAGAAAATGCTTAATTCTTGCGAGATGAGCTGGGGTGAAAACAAATTCCTCAGCTGGTATAAATCTGCCTTGACATTGGTGCTCATTCACATTACCTGCAGATTTGGTCCACAGCATCCTCAGTGTGGGTTTAAAGTCACTCCTGATTGTGGTCTAGCTCCATCAACCTGGAGCTCAGGGTACGATGCAGAGCTCCCCAGAAAAGCAAGATGAAGAGCTCATCTCCCACGGGGATTAGTGCTGGCATGGCCAGAAGGGATCCTGTGCCCCCAGATGATGTTCCTCTGCCCTGCTGATTCCTCAAAGGATTGTTCCCCTTGGTCTCTTCAGGTTCCATAGTGGGTGATTCTCAGTGATCCTTCTGATGTGGAAAGTAGGGGAAAGTGAATGAGATGGCAGAGAGAGGGAATGAGTGGAAAGACAATGGAAAAGAAACAGGTAAACTGTTTGTGCCCTTGTACTGTGGTCGATAGCACTGTGCTTTTCCAGGAAAGCTCCATCCTCTGCAGGGGGAAAGTCTTCCCCACCAGACCCAAGCTAAGGAATTGTGACTGGCAGCCCTATGGCTTGTTCCTGCCTCTGACTGTGTGGTCCTGATGTTGGTCTGAGTTGTAAATCCCACTGCTGCTTGCTTATAATCTTGCTGGGGCCCAGGACATACCTGAGAATATTTGTGCAGTTAATAGTTTGCAGAGGATTGCCTGTTAACTGGCTAGGCTTTTCCATGCTTGTGAAATAGTTAGATGATATAGAAATAATATTAATAGTTAGAAATCATATTAATAATTTAAAAAACTATTAAAGCTGTAATAAAGTATCCCCCAAAAGTATATTTGGACAGCAAGGCCATCTGCACAGCTCAGCTTCCAGTCCCCCTGAGACCATGGCCACTGTAGGGGCTTGGGGAGCTGCTCAGACTTCCCTGGAGGTGTAACTCCAGAGAAACTCTTCGCTTTGTGTTCAGTGAAAAGAGCAGTAGCCACACAGAAATGTCCCCACCTTTTCTTTCCGTCACTGAACTGTGATGCAAAAAGGAAGAAAAGCAAAGATTATGGCAGAGCTGCTGTTAGTATGGGGGAAGCAGGTCCTCAGAAGCTCTATGCTGCTGTGGTTTTTATTTTTTTTTAAGGAGCTACTTACACTAAAAGCAAAATAATTGTCTTTGATAGATTTTTGTTCCTTTCAGTTGAAAGCCTCTTGAATTTTGAAAGCCAGTAGAGAGTCCCTTTCACCTTCCTTCACAGAGTTTTTGAAGAAACCGGAGAGATTCATGTTAAAAGGGAACCACAGAACCCATTCTGTGGTTTTCTCATGCCGTGCTCAGTTCCTCTATCCAGCATCTGTTTACTCAGACAGCTCCCAGCAGAGCCAGGCTTTGGCTGACATCCCTTCTCACAGGCCAACAGGGGCAGCTTTGGTTCATCTACCCAGCCATTATCTGAGGCTTTAAATTCTCTTGTAAGTCCCAACTGCAGCTGTAGGAAAGCTGTCACCTCTTCACACCTCGGTCAGAAAGAGCACAGCCTCAGCCTGAAGGACTTGAGTAAGGACAGGGTAGGGCCAGGCTGTTTGGAAGTACCCATCTCATCTGGGAAACAATATTTTGGCCAAGAGCCTCTTGCTGGAGGGGGAGTGCCACGTCCCAGTGCTTTGTAGAACAAAGGAACGGAGGGGGTGGGACATATCCTGCTGTAAAAGCCATTCTATGAGCTTCTGAAATAATCTTTGATAACTCAGAGAGAGGTGCAGCTGTGCCTTTCACTGAGCAACAGTGGGGATGGTGCAAACTGCTTACCCTGACTGCTGCAGGCTTTTCTTTTGCATTGAGAGCCATCCCTCTCCCTGGCTGGGCTGCCAGGGGCTCGCTGGATCCGTGTACTCAGCAGCCCAGCAGGATGGAAACTGTGCCACAAGCAGTTCTTGCTGCTGTCATCCCATTTTCCATGGGGTGTGTAACATTAGGAACGGGATGCAGCGGGATTTGGTGGCTTATTTCCCTGTGCTGGAAATATGTCTGATCTGCCCTTTTCTCAGGCCTCCCTTTATTGCTATTGGAAGCCAGGCCTGCTGCAATTTTCCAGGCACAGGTTAATGGGATAGATTAGCATTTTATTACTGTGATTATCGTATTGTTCTTTGTGTGGCACTGACCTGGAGTTTGAAGTGCTGCATAAAACATAAAGGAGACGCAAGTCCCGCTCGTAAAAATAATCTTCAGATTATTACAAGTCTAGTCCTGCAGGCACTTGGGAGACAGTGCTTGTTCCCATTCCCCTTCCTAGGCTGTTACTGGGAGCAGGGGTGTTTGTTCTGCCTTGTGTGTGGCTCCTCAGAGGTAGATGCAGCATAATTAGGAAGGGAATTTAAAAGGTTTCAGCAGGAATTTTCTAAAGCTCCCAAATCGTTAAGGAGTGTAAGCACCAAAGAAATGAAGTGACCTTTGTGCTCTTGAGGTCTGAGCTTCTGAAATCCCACTTATTTCTGCTTGATACAGCCACTGTCAGTTGCTACACTGCTTTTGGAGCACATTGGCCTCTGTCTTACACATTCTGTTTACCCTTGCTAGCTTGCACAGGCTCTGGAAGACAGTTCACCACCCTGTTCCCCTTGGATTGTTCCCCAGTGTGCCTTTAAGCCTTATTTGTTGAAAGCCAAGCTTGGAATTCCTTGTCCTAGTGCTGTGAAAGGTGACACTTTTGAGCATAAAAGCTATTATTTGAAAGAATAACAATGTGCCCTGAGTTGTTCACTCATCACTGCTGAAGAAAGCAGGTGCCCTTGGCGTGTTCAAGGAGCTCACAGCTGAGACTGTGGCACCACCAGAGCTTCAAGGAAAGCCTGATCAAAGGTGTCAGTTCAGCTGCCAAGCCCACTAAAATGTCTTTGTCTATACATTCCCTACCATGGACTATCTTTTCCCCTTCTACTGCCTCTTCCTAAAATTGCTGGCCAAGGGAACAGTTCCAACAGCAGGTATTAGTGTCTCATCAGTTTGAAGCACTAAAGGGTCTTAATTATGGAATTAAGGGCCTGGTGTTATCAGGCCTGACTACATTTTGGTTTCTTAGCATAATATCATAAACTAAATTTTATCTAGTGAGTTATAAGACATTAAGAGCTCATTAAGGATGAACTCTTTTCCCTGCAGAAGCCTCTAATGCATTCGTGGTGTTTGTCAGTCTGTGAATCTTCCTGTGCTGGCTCTGATGGAGACTGGATAGAGACTGCTCCAAACAGCGACTGCAGGTTTGAAACTCATCTCCTGGCACTGCTGCCCTCTGTTCTTCTCAGAGGAGAGTAAAAAATACAGGTTTTTTACTATTATTTGAAAAACAACCATACTTTATTAGTGTGACTGAGTGTCACAGACCACTCCACCTCAAGCAATGGTTTTCAGACTTCCTTGGAGCTAGAGAGTCTGGAAACCTGCCAAATGTAGAGCCATTGGAAATATTTCCCATTGGATTTACTTCCCTCCATGCACAGAAAGCGCAGAATCCACCCAGGAAAAGCAGCAGGGTTTTGCATAGGTTCAAATGACTGTGTAGTGCCCAGGGTGAAGAGAATATGAGCCCTCGTTTCTCTGTGGGAGACAAGGGGATCACAAAATAGGAATGTGATGTGGTTCCTGGCTTTGCTGTGCTAAACCCAGGGGCCTTGTCATGTTAGTTTGGAAGATGGATACTTTCTTTTCAGCTCTCTGCCTCCAGGAATACTGTGAGTTGGGAAGAAAAAAAACTACCAGGGAAAGGAGTAAAGTGTGCAGCAGATTACACTGCAACTGTTGATCAGGGATGCAAGAGTGATTATTTTTTAATTTCTTTTTTAAATTAGATAGACTAATGGTTGTTTTCCTCTGATAAAAGAGATCTGTCTTTTCGCTGAACTCCAGCCTTCTGATCAGGTTTTTCCCCCCTGTTTGTTTTTTTTTTCTTTCTTTTTTTCCCTCTCTCTCTTCCCCTTTAAATGCAATCAACAACAACAGACCAGGTCTACAGCACTTTGATGTTTATAAAGTGGTCCAATCATGGCTTCACTTCTGGGCAGGAGTAAATAAATTCATCAAGCAATTGATGCTTTTGCGCTGCTGTTATGATAAATGTTGCCATCAATTATCCCAGTATGCTCAGCCTGCAAGGAGCTGAACGTGCTGCCTGATAGGAATGACAACAAGACAATACGTGTGCCTTCTCTTTATGCTTTGTATCCATAGACACAGCTCTCCAATTATACTAATTTGTTTGTTTGGATTAGCCAACAGATTAAGGAATGTTTTTAGTTAACACTGAGCATAGCACACATTAATATTTTGGCAAACATGACATAATTCTGTGAGCTGGGCTGGAATTGCTGTGGTCTCTTGTGCTGTGGAAATTTCTCCAGCTCTGTGCCAGTGGAGGAATGAAGGAGCAGACACTCTTCTGGCTGGGATCTCTGCTTATTGCAGCACCAGGAGAGATCCAGTTGTCACCTCTGGGGTGCAGGGCAAGGATGGGATATGGCAGCAGTGGAGGATCACCTGCTTTCCAAAGTGACTTCGGATTCCTCTGGAAAAAATGGTACAGATCCCACTACTGAAGGTATTTGTTCCTTGATGTGTCTGAGGAGGTTGTAGGGGGTAGGTTTTAGGAGATCTTGTGTTGTTTCAGCTCAGGACTGGCAATAATAACAAGGTAGCAACTGGCTTTTGTTTGATTTCAACACTGGTCTCAGTGCCCTCCCTTTTTGGTTCCTTGTGTGATGTGATTACAGAAGATCTGTTAGAGAAGTGAAAACCAAACTAGCAGAGAGCACACTGTAAACCCTAAACCATATTTACCATTATTTAAGACATCCTTTCTTTGATCACAGACTGTAAAGTTGAAGCACTGCATGAAGTGAAGGAAATTAATTAATTCAACAGAGAGTTCCCTTTCCTCCTTTGAAATTAATAACCAGCCAGCACCTTTCAGAATTTTCACTAAAATACCTGGAAAAAAGTGCACCTTACAGCTCAAAGTAGAGGTGAACATGCAGCATCTGCTTCTTTTGGTCCAGAAGTTCACATAATAGCATGTTTATTTGACAGCTGGAGTTTTAAAATTCAATGAGCATGTATGGACCCCATGTAAATGGCTGGTGAAGCCTTCATAACAGGTACTCTACATTCCTGCATTACTTGCATGTTTAACAGCAGTTAAACCCAGAACAGAGTTCTGTCTGTGATGTGCCAGCCCAAGAGCTTTATTTGCCACGTCTGTTGTCATTCTTACCTCATTCTTTCACTGATCAGATGCTACGGTGGGGTAGCAAATTCTCTTTTTTGTTTAGGTAGGAATGGAGAGGAGCCACATCAAATACCTCTTTAATGGACATTACTGGCATGAATTTCAGATCTTTCTGCAGGTAGAATTCAAGTCAAGAAATAGGTAATTCTTAGCATAGGATGAAAATCAAAATTGCCATTCTGTCTGCCTCACTGCCTCTGAGAGGAGACAACATAAACAACAATCTGGTCTGTGTCAGCAGCAATTGTTATTTGTACTATTCTTGGCAAAAAGAATAAAAAAAAAGGATCAAAAATACTGCAAACTGATAAGTTACACCAGTAGGTGTGAGGCCAGGGATCAGCCCAGCAGTGCAGCTGCCAGGACAGCTCTGAAAAGGGCCAGAAATCCCTGTGGGATTGGGACTGTTGTGAACACGGGGAAGCATCAGCTGGTTCCCTGTGGGTCAGCCCACTCCTCTGACCCAGCCAGAGCCAGTGGTGGCTGGAAGGAAAACCCTGTGAAAAAAGGAATACAGGCATTCAAACGGGGAGTGTGATCCTCTGTGTGTCACACGTCACACATTCAGTGATTCACTGGGGCTCGGTGAGGGTCTGGCTGGTTGCAGGGCAGCACAGGGGTCACGGGCACCAGAGCATAAACTGAAAAACACAATTTGCAACGTCCTTATTAAACACAGAGCGTGGTCTGCAATCTCAAAGGAGGAAGGCTGGACCTCGTAATCTGTTCTGCAAAGAACAACTCTGCTTGGGTTTGTAAATGACATTTACAAATGATCAGAGGAATGCTGTGCTAATAGCATCCAGACAGAAAAATTCTCTGGAAGATAAGAAATGGGTTTTAGTCCTCAGAGCTGTTCATTGTCTGCAGCAGAAGGATTTTGTCTTCTTAGCATTTCCTGCAAGTATTCATCTGCTTCCTTATCAAGAACTTGTGCTTTAATCCAGTGGTGTTCTGAGTTTCAAAGAAGGTGCTTTTTTTGTGTTTGTAAATTGAAGGCTGGTTGTGGGCATCATTTTCTCTGTTGGCTGCAAGTCTCCTCGTGCTGCCCCAGGCTGAAGGGCTGCCCTCTGGGTGGGGTAGGGACACTGCCTTCCCTGGGCAGTGAGCATGTGATGGTCTTGACTGATTTTTCAAATTAGAAAAGCCCACCTGATACTTTCATGGGCTTCTCTGTGAGTGGAAACTACTGGAGTTTTGTGATCAGAGCCAAAATGGAAAAGGATTTTCTGATTCCTGGCAAACCCTGATGTTGCAATGATTCTAGGGTTCAGAAATGAAATGTCTACATTCACTCCAGCTCTGGGCTCCCATATATTTAACTGCTTTGGTGGACAAAGATTATGTTCAGATGAGTCATTTTCACCCTCTAATACCCCACTTCTTCTTTTGTGCAACTGTAGAATTTTCTGAACTAACAAGTCTGCTCCTGATCTAATTGTAATTGGCCAGAATGGTGACACATGAAAAGGAAAAAAATCAGTCAATCTGATTTTTGACAAGAATTCCTTTTCCTTGAGTGAATTGTCTGTGGAGCCAGTAAGTGAAAACTCACCCTGGTGATCCAACAACTTGTCTTGCCACGAGCTTACAGAGGGATGTTGCTTCCCAGAGTGGACCACCCATCACCATCCCCTCTCCCTGCCCTCTTCCTCCCCCTTCCCCCAATCCAACTCCCTCAGAAATCCTCAAAATAGTGCTAAATACCAAAACTGCTCAACTGGAGAGGAAAACACTGCTATAAATACAAGCAAAAATAACAGAGGCATAGTGTACCTCATGGAAGGACTTTGTAAAGTTTTCTTGGCTGAGGTGCCAAGGAATATCCCAGGGACTTTGCGTTTCCAGGGAAGATATTTCCAGTGTTTCTGGAAGAGGTGAGTGTGATTTCATACCTCCTTTTCCATCTTGCACGACTTCTTGTAAACAGGCTCAACTTAAATACAGATAATTGAGTGAAAAGGGAAGAAAATAGTGTCTTTTATATACAAGTAATTGCTGGCACGTCGAGGTACTTCTGAGGCAGGGAGCAAGCTCTGCTCTGTCATTGCTGTGCAGCTCTGGGCTGCACTTGCCCCAAAGAGTGGTGTTTTATATTTACCTTCCAGGACTTCCAGGAGCAGTGCAAAGTAGGCTGCTGAGGGGAATCTCTAGGCTTGACCTCTGTAGGTGGGAGCCTCAGTTTTCAGCTGCTCACTGCAAGGCAACACATCCTTGGTGCAGAAGTTCCACCCCACCAGCACTTCCTACGAGTACCTTTGGTACCTCCTCACCTGTGGTTATAGGTGTGTTTGAGGTGTGTTTTTATTTCAGTGTGTGACAAGTCTCCTGTGCAGTGAACTGTGGCAGCACCATCAGATACACAGGTTTATTCTCCCCCCAGCTTTCTGCTCTGGCCATTGTTGGCAGGGCTCTGAGACAGCTTCTCAGGGAGGGAGCAGGGAACGGGAACAGCCTCCACAGTGCAGGGAAACGGGATCATCCTGCAGCTGGGGGTGAGCTGGTCTGCACAGGCAGGCAAAAAAAAGCTGTTTTAAATTCAGACTGATTATAAATGATGAGTTATCAGGGAGCATGAAGAGGGAACTACTGTACCTTTCATAACACTGATACCCTTTGTTGGACTACAGACAAAAGTAGGCTTTGACTTGAGACTACAGGAGAATACCAGATGAGGGTCTACAAAGATGTAACATATTGATCTTCCCTTTATCTTTTCAAAGCATTACCCTTTTGTGAAGCATTCCTGTTTTTGTAGAGCATGTCCCTGTCTTATAACACTTTGTGCATTTCAATGCACCTATTTTAGGGAAATACAGCATTAATATTTTCTGTAATTACATTTTTTTTTAACTGAATGTTTTTGAGCGATGAAATACGTATATTTTCAGACAAAAAAGTTCCTCCAAAATGAGATAGCAAAAGCAGGAAGGTTCCTAGCTTGGCACATGAAAGCACAGTTTCATGTTCCTCTCTGAAGGTATATTGATTTATATGAACTAAACATCTTTTTCTCTAAGCCCCAGCTCACAGTGGGTTGTTCTGAAGCATGCTGTCTTATATAAACTCTTAAAAGGGAAAGCTTTAGTGAGGAGACTGGAGATATGCAAATAGTTGATTTGGTTTGTTTGTTGACTAAATCAAAACACTGGTAGAGAAAAATATCCAGACTCAAAATGAATTCTGTAAGCTTTTTCACTAAAATTAAAAAAAAAAAAATTATATAGAAAATATTGAAACTTCTTTAGGGTCAGAATTAGGTCCACTTCACATCAGAGTGTCGTTTAGAAATATAGAACTTTAAAGTGTGGAAAGATGTGAAAATTTTGAAACAAAGCCACCTTTCTAGAGTTTATTTGAAAAAAATGCTACTGACAGTTACAGTAAATTCTTGTGGCCCAAGAATAAGACCTGAAGTCTTATTTTTGGATGAATGAAATCCCAGGTTAGCCAAGCCCCTTGTCCCCATGTGTCTTGAGCAGAGAGTGCTGTTGAGTCACTACCATGTTCTGACAACATATGAATGGACCACTGATGAAATTCCAGGAAATAAGGGTTGATTAATGCTTTCTAATAAAATACAGCTCTGTAATGTGATAAAACATGCACCACCATTATTCAAGGTGCAAACTTTAAGAAAAGCTCTTAGGTTTTTGGTTTGTTTTTTTTTTTTAAGTGAGGAAACAATTGAATCTGTCCCAAATCGGGTTCTTAATCCACAGCTGCTATAAATCAAAGAAGAAGAGAATTAAGTTTCAATTGACTTTCCTGACTTTGAACATCAAACAAGGAATAACTTTGAAAGGCGGAGGAAATTCTGCAATTTAAAATTCAGATGCCCTGCACTGGTAAGCTCAGCAGGCAGCTGCTGAGGGTGCTGCAGGTCCCCAGAGAGCCCCTGTGCGGAGGCTTGCGGCCCAGCTGGGAGGTGACAGCGGGGTTTGCTTGGCCAGACTGAACAGAAACAAACAAAAAAAGGGACTTGCAAACACCTAAATGTCAAATGATTCCTTGTTCCCTACAACTCTCCTTCCCAAAATGAGAAGTTACCAGGATTGAAACCATTCAGAGTGTCAGATGTGACAATGGGATGTGTTTATTCCTCTGAAGACCAACTAGAAGTGCAGAATCATAGCTTTGGAGGGTTTTCTTTTCCCCCACTTCTTCTTTTCTGATTTTTAAGGTTTTCCTTCAACTCAGCACACCAAGTTTGTGTTTCTTTTCTAATCGTGTAAGTTGCTTCGTGAAAGTAAGAAAAAATGGAGTGCCACGAGCTTTTTATCTGAAATTTTCTCACAGGTTTTAAAGGAACCTGATAAATGAGTGTGTTTCTTTCTTCTCTTCAACAAGGAAGAACTGGGGCTTTGCATCTTTAAAAACCTTTTTATTTCTAAAAGCAATAGAGAATTCATAGGTCTGTGGAGTTGTGTGAGTTGATTTTGCTCCACTTTTCACTTTGGAAGCTGGGAATTTACCCTTGAACGTGAAAAATCTGAAATGGGTCTTTAATTTTAAAGTCTGTGTAGGTTTTTACAGCCAGTTCTGCTGTTGGTTTGCTGGAATTTCCATGCTACTTTAAAATAGCACCTGTTACTGCCTTTGTTTTAATGGATCATTCTAGACGGTAGTAGAATTAACTACTAATATTTCTGCTATGTGCCAACTCTGTTTCCAACCTTTACCACCAGAGAAACCTGTAGAAAGAGAAAAAATCCTCTTCTGTTTTGCCTTCAGCATGATCCTTCTTTCAGCTTTTCTGTAAATCTGTGTAAAGTGATATTGACTGGTTTTGGTGTCCTTGCTTGAAAGGCTGGAGCACCTTTTCCTTTTGGCGTGTGATGTTCTGGAAAGGTCTCTGTGTTCCCAGGTTGTCTGTCTGCCACTGAAGTCAGCAGAGGAAGGCTTAGGGCTGCATCCTGAGCTGCTGGAAACTGGAGCAGCTCCATTTACAGCTGGAGGATCAGGCTACGGTTTGAAAAATGCTAGAGGCATTTTAAAAAGACATGAATCTTGGGATTTATTTGTGGATATCATTATTAATATTAAATTAAGTAAAAATGAAAAAGAGAAGAAATTACTATGAAAGAGCAAAAGAACTGCAAGAAACAAACAAACATTACTTTTTAATTGGGTTGTGCATTTTCTAATTCCCTTTTCTAATCCAGTATAAGCAGCTGGCTTGTGACAATATATTCCCAGAAGAGTAAGGAGTTTTCCTCTGGCATACCAAATTGTGTCCATCATGGCAGTGTTTAGTGTCTTGTGGGCTATCAGATATAGATTTTTCATTCCACAAAATGAAGGGGTCTTGTCTTCCCTCTTCTCTGCACCTCAAAATCCCTGAATTCCCTTTGGGGTAAGAATTTACTGTAAAACTGAACTATCAGCTGTACAATTTACTGTGGTTTAGAGGAGTGGGTAGAAAGGTGTCCAGGTACTTCTCTGACCACTTTAAGACATTATCAGGTTTGCTACCAGGTACCACCACTGGGAGAGAGAGATTTCAGAGTACAAAAAGTGGGTGAAAGATTTACTCTTGCCAGTTGTAAAACTCTCTGCCACGTTCTTAATCCCTTTTCTTTATCCTCCAACTGTGGGACTTTAATGCTGTCTTTGTAAGGAGATTCCCCAAGGTGGATCCCTGCTTTTGGTGGCAGTCAGCAGCATCACTGCACCTGGGACTGGGATTTCCTGCTGGTTTCCCTGCAGCTCAGACACTGTTTTGATGGTGTAGAGCTCTCCAGGGGTTAGGATACCCTGGAAGCAGCAGGGGCATGTTACCAACATCTGCCTTTTCTCCGGACCTGCAGGGGATGTTCCAGTAGTTACCCAGCACTCAGCACTTACAGCTGGAGGTGAGGATCTTCCAAGGGTTTTTAGGGTTTGCTTTTTTTTGTTATTTTGTGAATGCTGGAGTCAGTCATGACTCACTCTGTCAAACAAATCGTGTGATGAGTACATTGAGAAGGTTTCTTGGGGTGGAAACCACAAAAGAAACAATTATGAAAAATACATCTTGTTCCTGATGCTTTTCAGTAGTAAAATGCACTGACAGTGGCCCAAGTCAAAAGCCATCCAGTGGGGTTTTTTGTCTGCTGTGTGTGCCTGCCATTGCTAAGCTCACAAACACGTGAAACTATTGTAGGTCCCATCCGTAGAACTCGACTTTCATCTTCAGCACCCACAGGACATGTGTGCAGCCCTGGGTATTGCTCAGTCTGCTGGCCAGGGCTCCAGGCATTTCAGACTTTACACAACAGTCCACTTGTGCCCACAGAAATGCCACAAGTTAAGTGGTTTTATCCTGCCCTAATCCCTGGACCTCCATGGTTCAGTTCCTGATGGGAGCCCAGACAGTCCCTGTGAGCACACTGCACAGGAGCTCTCGGCAGCTCCGTGGAAAGAACAGTTTTTCTTGCTGGTTGCCCTCTGTGCTGCAAGTTCAAACAGTCCTGCAGTTCAGGAACAAAGAGATGGAAAATGTTGTGTGTGCCCCAGAAATTGCACTTTATTTGAGGTGAATTTGCAGTGTGTTTATCTTAGTACTGTGCTTGTGGTTGTCTGCAGCACGCTTTGGAAAGCTAGGTGAGTGTAAAAGAATATACATTCACTGATTCTGAGATAGGTTTTCCTTAAAATGAAGGTTTTACCTGGCACAGGTCAGGCTTAGTACTCCTTGTTCAGTTTTCATGTTTGAATTTGCACTGATGCGATGTACAATTAGAGGCAATTAAATAAATTAACATTTTCAAGGCAGTGAATTTTCTCGGCACCGAGTCTGCTCTTTATATCCAGCTCTTCCAATTACACTGGTATTAGTGCCACATGGCAGTATTCACTTATCTAATTTTAGAGCAGGCTATTTAAAGAATAATCTGATGTATTCATTTATGTCATACATAGAGTGGATGTTATAAAGATGCACTCTTCTTACAGTGCTGCCCATTCTTATTTGTCCTCTCTGTGTATTATGTGTCAGGTGGAAGTATCTCACTGTCCCAGTCAAGACCAGGGTCCTGTTGTACATAAATGCTCTGTTCAGGCATTGAGAACAAAAAATTTAGGAAAGTACCATGAAGGGGGGAGCAGGGGACTGTAATATACATGCTGAAGGATTCATCAACAGAATTAATTCGATAGTAATCAGTAATTGTGTCTGTGACCAGTTAAAGCTATTAGTAAAACATGTTCTGGGAATAATGCTTCTGGCTCTCCTACAAGATCAAATTACAAGTCTTTACTTTAAGCCTTTTTTTACCCTCTGTTGCAAACCTGACTTGTGCACTCATGTGCTTGAAAAAGGGATGCCTGTTCTGAAGGCTTCCTAAATATTATTTCCTCAAACCAAACCTGCAGAACATTTGCCTGTGCAGGCAGTTCAGTTCAGTTGCCTCCAGTCAGGCAGGTGACAGTGGCACCATGTCTGGGCTGGGCTCTGGGTCTCTGAGATGATGTATGACATGTGGTCTGTTTTTATGGTGTAGTGAATGCTGTCACCAAGAAATACATTATTCTTCCTATGCCATTCTTTTTCTCTCTCACATCCTGAATCCTCTGATGCCCTTCTGTGTGATACCACAGAACTTCCCTATCCACCTACTGACCTTAAAAATCTTTAAGATCTAGGAGGAAACCTAGATTTGAGATCTTTATTAACTTTCTTTTATTTAACTTTTCTTTTTTTTTTTTTTTTTTTTCCTTCTGCTGTAGACTCTTCTGGTAAGTCCATTGGATCCCACTGTATCAACCTGCCTGCCTCTCGTTTCCTCCTGCCCTAATCCGTTCCATGTTATGGTTTCCTCTTTCCTGTGCTCAAGAAGTTGCAGTAATTCATGTGACAGACAATTACTGCTTCAAGAGAATTCCCCTAACCCTTTGTCAAAAGCTGAACGACCCCAGTCTATCACCTGAGCTATCCTTTAGTATTTACTCTGGCAGGGTGTTGTACTAATTGTGTTGAACAAAGCAGGTAGCAGGCAGCAGTGCTTGATCACTGCAGCACTCTCTCTGTTAAATAGCAGTTGAAACCCCAGGATTTTGAGGCAGAATAGCTCCATGCTGACCTCTGTCCAGGTTTGTCCTCCCTGGGGCTGTGTGCCCGAGGGATGGAGGGGAATAACCAGCCCCAACCAAAGCTTTGCTCAGCACTAGACAGCACTAGACAGTCACTACTTGTTGCTGACCTTTGGTTTATGTAAATCAAAAGCAGCTCAATAGACACTAAAGGATTTAATGTCAGGAATTTTTTGTGAGCTGATATTAGACATGGGTTGGATATAATAATAAATAGCATAAAGAAAACTACAGACCTGATCCTTCCCATGTCGTGTTTCCTTTATATTGGTGGAATATGATCTGTCCTTTGTGGTTGGTGTTAATGTCTGTGCCACAGTCAAGACACTGATGCAAAATATCTCCCTGTATTTAGTATCAAAGGCAGTAAGTGATCTGCATCTGTAATTCTATATCATGATGTAGTGGCTGAAGGCTTACACAGCCTGCACTGCTTGTGAGCTTGGCCAGAGGCTTTGGTGCTGCACTTTCACTGTGGAGGGTTTTGGTGAGAAATGTTATTCCCTCAAAATAAGTAAATATATAAATAAGTGAAACTCTTCAACTTCATAGCCCAGAGCAAGATTAATTAATAGGGAAAAACACTTAATCTATCTGCTCACCACAGAATTAATGACTAATAGAGAATGTCTTCCCAGCATCTCCAGATAAAAGGGTGATGAATATGTGTGCATGTCATACCTGCATGTCTCTGTCTACCTGCAGCTCCCCTCTCCATGTTGCACTTCCAGTGCTTCCTAGCAGATCTGTTGGTTTTCCACGTTTTTCTTGGTTTGGACTTTTATTTGTTTTAAGCTCCATATGGTCTTAAATCAATTGAGACGAAGATTAATAAAAGCAAATTCTGTCACTTGCCTTATGGCAAGCTGTCCCCCGTTTTCAGATGGAGAAATGGAAAAGTAGAGAAGTTGTGTGGTCTGGAACAGGAAATGACAGAACAGTTCTTTAAGCATTTGCATAGTCCAATATAGTCTTGAGTGTTCTTTTCCTACCAACTGGCTCATTTTCAAGCATCTTAAATTGGACTTTGCCCTTTACTGGGAATATTTGGGAATTCAACTCAACTAAATGAGTCTGGTTTTGTCATCCTACTTCCATCTGTTAAGGCTTCTCACTGCCATAGTTTTAGGATGGAATTTTACCATACGTCAGCTTTTAGCTTCTCTTTAAGATGATATTTTAAAAAAAATATATTGACGACTTTAATGCTAGAAATGTTTTGGTTTCTATTTAAATATTCTGAACATCTCTGTTAAAGGCAGATACAAACTGTACTAAATGTTCTTTATTACTCATACATACAGTGTCCCTGTGAAACACATCATACATCAGAGGCAGCAGTGATTCTTCAGCTTTGCCCAGTGACAAGTCACCGTATAGCTACTCTTTGCTAAAAATGTCAGTGTCAACTTTATTTGCCAAAACATGTTTTCTTCTTTCGAGCTGCCAGTTGTTGTTTCAAAATAAATGGAATCTAAAAATCTCATTATTTTTATTGTTTAAAGCCAGCATTGGGTGCAGCTCCGGGGGTCAGAAGGTAACAATACTAATTTACCCTGGTGCTGCTGCACTTAGAATATTTAATCTCTTATGACTTTGACATGATGGCTGGCTGTGTTTCTTAATATTGTTGTGAAGATTTTGCTGGAGGGCCATGCAGCTCTTAATAATGTGCATCAAGACAGAGACAAGTAAGTAATGAATATTGTATGAGGTTCTTTTCCTGCAAGAGGATCAGCCTGGACAAATACCTGCAGAAGTCCACAGGCCTGTTCCTCGTGGCAGAATTGGGGCTGTGCTGATGATGGCCAAAGTTTAGTGTGCCCTCCGGAATTCAGTGCAATTCCAGTAGCAAAATATTTTTAACTATTCTAAGCCAGTGATAATGTTCAGCTTTTTCATAGGCTGTCACCTGGATTGGACAGGGAGCAACATCCTTCCAGCTTTTTAGTGCCAGTGAAGAACTGCTGTGTTCAATATCTGTCTGGGAAAGCTCACTTCTTTTTGCCTGACCTCTCAGCAAACAGGCTTCTCCCTAAAGCACAGCTGTGTTACAAACATGCTGGAACATAACACTTGATCTGGACAGTGTTTTCTAAAATAATATCTGATTAAATGCTAATAAAAGATCTGACTGTAAATTGTGCTACCATAAGGCTGAGTGATAAAGAGTAAAAATGGGACAAATGGATTCCAAGGAGGAACTCGGGGTCACAGTCTACAGGTGACAATGACAAAGTTAAAAACTGATTTGTTCCTGGGATTAGGAGCATCATTCACGAACCCTTATTTAAAAACAACACTATCAAAAAGCAGTCTCTGCTTTAAAGGCTCTACAGAGTATATGAGAAGCAGCAGAAGAGAGAACACACACAACCAGAAGACAGCATTCGTCAGTATGAAAAGTAGAAGTCTCAGCTTGCAAACAGCCCCAGCCATTGTTTAGTTTTGTAAGTTTTCTGGCAACAGGAATAAGTAAAGATGGATTTCACAGAGTATAGTGAGGTAATTTCTATATCTGTAATAACTGGATATTAAATTACATTTATGTATCTCTTGCACATTTATTTTCTTTACTAGGACTCTTGTAAATACAGAAGCTGTCCTTGAAAGCTTCCCAGATTTATTTCCAGTGTGAGTCTCTATCTTATCAACTCTGAAATCCCTTGCAGTAAGTTATGATGCTGATCAGAAACATCAGTCTGCAGCTCAGGATCCCAGTGCAGCAGCTGTCAGGCAGGTTCCAGCCACTTTCCCTTTCTGAGGTGCAGTTGGACTGAGCCTCTCTGCCTTTTGTGGGACACAAGGTCCTCAAGGATTGTTTTCTGTTGTTGCAGGGGTAAATCTAAATCATCTTTGATCATGGTGAATGGTGATGATCCTCTCTTAGCAAACAAGCACCTATTCTGAAATTACACTAGGAGATAATAATAGGACATGGATAGAGGACTATGCAGTTGGATTTTAAAAAGGTAGGAGCTCAACTAATTCTTATTAAAATTGGTGAGAGCTGTAATGTTTATAAATTAGGGCTTTGTAAAATGTAAGCACGTGGGTTGAATATTTTAGTCTTGGCACTTATTTATATTCTGGTTTTTACAATGACAGGTTTATTGGGGTTTTTAATGCGTGTTTGGATAATTGTTGAGTTTTATCTGTGTGCTATTTACTACAGGGTGGTCATCAGCACAATTTCACAGGCACGAAAGCAGCAGATCTGCCAGCAATTGTGCTATTATAAATCCTCTCTGTGGGGTCAACCTGTAGCTTTAATACAACAGAATATATCAGTAGTGCATATTTGCATCACAGCCACGAGTGCTAGAACACAGTGTGGTCTGTATATTTGAAGACCTTGCATGAATTCCCATGTGCAAGTGGGAATTGCTGCACTATTAGAAGGAAGCATCACAAAATTCCATTTGTGAAACTTCTGTTTAATCTTAATAAGTGACTAATACTGCCAAAATTAAAAGGATATATATATATATAAAATATATATTATTTCTGAAATATGTGTTCAGATTTTTAAGGCATCTCATTTCATTTAGAACCATCCTCAAGATGAATTTAAAACTCGGCACCTTCAGGCTAATCTTGTGAATACTTAATCCCTGTGCCTTGCCCACTGCTTTGAGTAGGTCTGCTCGTTAGGAAGGAGAGTCTTTGCTCACAGGGACTGTGACCCTGCTAATAAACGCTCGTGGCATGTCTGTAATAAGGGTGGCACAGAGGTCACCTCACTAAAGCAAACACATCCAGCACAGCACAGCGTGTTGTCACTCTGCTCCAAGTAAAGCAGAATTTGGTTGTATTCAGGGCTCTTCAGCCACCACACCCCTTCCCTTTCTGAGCCTGTGCTCTGAGCATAGGATCACTGCATGGAAATCTCTGATGGCTTTTGGGCTTCCAGCCTTTGTGGTGCAGTGAGATGGACACCAGGGTGGGGACTCCTCCCTCTGCCCTACCTGGCCACAGCCCCTCTCTGCTGCCAGGGACAGGCACTTGGTGAGCTGGGAATGTCCCCAGAGCCTCTGCATGGACAGGAGCAGGGTGGCAGGTGGAGCTTGAGGGACCTGGCAGCATCTTATTGCAAGAGGAATTATTTGGCTTTAAGCCCTCCTGTGCCACTGTAACACCAGCTTGACATCATCCCTGAGGCTGCAGCAGAAAAGAGACTGGTTGGAAACATCTCCAGTGTGAGACAGCTGAGGTTTCCTCATTTCTTTCTCTCCTAACCTGTACTTGTGCAGAAGCTTCCTGCAAACATCATGTTTGTGCAGATCTCATCTCACAGGCACTGTGGGGAGAAGGGGCTGCACAGACTCCAAATTGCACAAGTATTTAAGGGGCTGCAGTTCCTCTTTGCAACAGGACGAGGGCCTCAGCTCTGTGTGTCTGGGTATTCAAAGAAGATCTGAGAGTTTGCTGTCTGGTTTTGTTGCTGTTTTCTTCTAAATAAGTAGAAAAGTAGAAAATAAAGTAGAAAAATATTAGGCTATATTAGGACTCTAAGCAGTGTGCTAGTAAATGCAGTTGGGGTTTCATTAGGAAAGTGGTAGGTGATGTCAGTGTGTGTGAAAAACTACAGCTGGAATCTACAATTGCCAATCATCACTGGCATAATATTTTGTCTGTCATGTCTTTTTCTTTCTTTAAAGCTGGTGTTCAAATACTTTAAACATCAAAGCCTTCCCTTCTACGCATTATTCATTCTTGCAAATGTCTCATATCATGCAGTAGAATGATCAGAGAGGTATGTCTCTTCAGATATGGTAAATCAGTCTTGTATCCTTCTGGAAAAGTGGTTGGGAATGATTTTATGGTTATTAACTTGAATTCAATATTTTTTTTTCAACTTAAGCTTTTTAAAATTCAAAAAAACTTTCAAGAAACTTTTCAATCACTCTCTTCTTGCCTTTCCTCAGAAGTAAAATCTTACGTATTTTGTTTGATCAGCCAATTCCTTCATCTCCTCCTGGGGACATTAAAATGAAATTCAACAGAAAACACCTCATGGAAAATTGAAACTCATACTGGTTATCTCAGTGTGTACCCACCATGCCTGGGACTGTACAACAGAAGGCATGGAGCCTCCAAGGGTTCTGAGTAGGGATGGCATTTTGTAGGTCTGACATGGTCTTTTTTAATAAATTTTTCTGACCACTTTTTGGGAAAACTTGAACTTGAGAACTGTCCAGATGGTGATGGTGGGTATCTTGGTCATACTCAGCTGCCACACAGACAGTTTTCACTAGCTGACTAAAAAATCATGTAGTCCCTCTGTATTGGTTGAGGTTGGTAGCTCCAAATGAACTTCAGATTGACTTGGAATCTTGTCCTGAGTAGTTGCATGATGGTCTTTGCAGGTAATGGCTGTAAGATGGATACTTTCATAGAGTTGTTCTCAAAATATTTTAGTTCTGTGTTGTTTTAAGTGAAATGTACTGTCTCTGACCTCAGTAGCTAAATAAAACAGGATTTTAAATGCAGAAACAGCTGAAGTTTTCCTCTCTGACAACATCTTCGTGCCAAGATGGGGCACTCTGCAGTAAGCAAAAGTTAACACAAGCAAATATAGCTATTGTAAGATCGACACTGTATATGACCAAGCACAGCTTCAAGGAGAGCCACAGACAGGAGCAAGGTTTGTTTTTCCATGTTGCTGTTACCAGCACAGCCTCAGCTATCTGACAGCCCAGCAGCAGCCCAGATTTGCCCCAAGGCAGTGAACCATCTTTGCTCCATTAGGGGAGATGCCTGTGACAGATGGCTATTTCTGAGTGCTGACTGGTTTTTGAGAGTCTTTGCCTCTGGCTGCTCAGCATCACCTTCATCTTCAGCCAGCTGTCCTGCATCCAGGTGTTC
The DNA here is from genome assembly GCF_003945725.1 of Corapipo altera. NCBI lineage: Eukaryota > Metazoa > Chordata > Aves > Passeriformes > Pipridae > Corapipo > Corapipo altera. The sequence goes on from NW_020884906.1 coordinate 2,319,914, forward strand.
ATTTTGGCTGAGCACAGTGGTAGCAGAGAGATGTAAATAGTGTGATCACCTATAGGCTGTCACTGGAATTCACAGTTTCTTGGTGTCTTTGCAGCATCTTCCTCACCCCTCCTGGATGATGTGAGTGGAAACATGAGCCCTGTGGAGACAAGGAGGAGTGAAAATCAGTCAGAGGGTAATAGTATGAGAGAGACACTGGATTTGTGGTTTGGAATGGGATCCTGACATTGCCTCTGGCTTGTTCCATTGACTGGGAACAAACCACCAATGCCTTCCCATGGTCCCCATTTTTAGGATGGAGCTGATTCATATGGTTTCAGCTAAAGCATTTTCACTGAAGTCCAGCTGTTGCATATATTGATTTTAGTCTAGCTTTCTTTTGGTGATACACACCTTTCTGTGTGAAGAAAAATTGGAACATGACCCTTTTGGGTAGGAAACAGTGTTAGCTCAGTACTCTTTGTGTGAAAATATTTCAAATGGGATTGTTTTGTTTTGTTCCGAGGAAAAAAGAAAATACATTTTTTGACCTTGACATTTTTCCAAAAACACTACTGCTGTCCTTCAGTCAGCTCTAGTTTATCTTTTGTAACTTGCTTTGAGATCTCTGGAGGAACAGTGATCTATACAAGCTAGCTAATATTTGAATGGTGTTAGGTGAGGTTTCAGCTCTGTAAGCATATTCTCATGTTCTTCTGTACACATCATAGACTATTTTAAGCTGACCATTTAAAAACATTTACTTAGGTCAAACAGTTGTTTCCTTCTGCTAAGCCAGTCATGGATGAAATCATGTCTCTGAAAGAGCCCATTTAAAACTGCAGTGGTGCAAAAAAAGTCCTCCTCAAAACTTGTTAAACTCTCTGAGAGAGTTGAAGGTGTTTTACAGCTCTTGGGACAAAGTATAGGCTCCTGTCAGAATCCAAACTGAGTTCTCGTGGCCAGCTTGTGAACTTGGAGCTTATAATGGAAACAGGGATGTAACAGATTCTTAACCATATCAAGGCCAGCAGGTGTTGCTATAATATATTAAATGCTGTGGAGGCACCTAATAAGCTGCACTCGAGCATTAATTCAATATGTTTTCTTAAACCAAATTGTTATTGGCTAGGAAAATGTAAGGCAGGGAGAGACTTGCAGTAAGAATACTGCTGAAATAATCAAAGCACTGGAAAATTGCAGGTTCTCAGCTGCTTCTGCTGAGCTGACTAGAGAGTTTCACTACAGCTTGAGTGAAAGATCTGACCCTGCATTTGGGCATTATTTGCATTTAAGAATCCAGTACTGTAGGAAATAACTAAATCCTGTACATATTTCCATAGAGACATAGCTATTTGCAAGACATGACACTGCAGGAACCTGTGGCACCTTTTTCCAGGGATGAGATTGGATGATGGTGAAACTGCAGTCTAGGCTTGTTCCGCGCTGCTGCCTCTCTCCAACACAGGTTTCATTGGTGATGCCCAAAAGAAAAGGGGAGATTTTCTCTAAGACAGAAACACATCATCTCAAAGAAACTGCACCCTCAGGGGCCTTGCAGAAGGTGAACAGCAGGAGAGTCAGAAGTAGGACCAGCAGTGGAGATTTTATAGCTCAGGAAACCCTGAGCTGGTCTTACCAAGTTACAGTGAATTCACAGAGGTTGTAACTTTTGGTGGATTTTGAGTTGGCAGCTCCTGAAATCGAGAAGGAAGGATGAAAGGGAAAAAATTCCCAGAACCAGGATGTGAGATGGGTGTATTTCTTTGTATAAAAGGAGGATCACTGTGAACAGGAATGGAGAAGATGTTGAAAGGGGTTATTTAATGTCCACTGGCATCGAGCTTAGACAGTTAATGGTTTTAAAGTAAGAGATGATCAATTTAAACTAGATATAAAGAAGAAAATTTTTACAATGAGGGTGGTAAAATACTGACCTAGCTTGCCCACAGAGGTGGTAGATGCCCCATTCTTGGAAACATTTGAGGTCAGCTGGGACGGGACTCTGAGCAACCTGATCTAGTTGAAGATGTCCCTGCTCTTTGCAGGGTGGTTGGACTAGATGGGCCTTTAAAGGTCCCTTCCAACCCAAACTATTCTATGATTCTACATTTCTGTGTATGCTTGGCAGGACTTCTCTTGCATGTGGACGTGGCCCCAGCCGTGTCACTTCCAGGCAGGATCCCAAGCCGGTGTTGTACTTTGGCTGCTGGGAAGTCCTCGGAGCCGAGCGAGTCACCGGCTCTCCCTCGAGCTGGTTTCCGCTTATTTCCAGCGGTGAGACGGGTGTGGCATCACCTCACCTGCGGGGCTGCAGCGCGGCCAAGGACACCCCGCCCGCTCTCGGGAGCTGCCCCTGGCGATGCTTGGGCAGGACAAGGGGAAATATTTGGGCGACCAAGGGAAGATGGCCCCTGGCGCGTTCCGCGGGGGAGCATCCCCGCCCCGCTCGGTCGCGGCGGAGCTCCGGGCGGGCGGCAGGGCCGGGGCGCGGGGCGGGCGGCGCGGGCGAGGCGGGGCGGCGGCTCCTCCGTGTGCCTGTGGATGAGATCCCCCGGAGCACGTCACTGCGCACGGCGCTCTGCGTTCGGGGCGAGGAGGGGGAGCGAGCGCGGGCTGGCGGAGGCGGCGGCTCGGCCCCCGCCGCTCTCTGTCCATGCCGCCCTGCCCGCGGCGCGGCCCCCGCGGGGCGACGGCGGCGGGCGCCGGGCGGGGAGCGGCGCGGCGGTGCTGAAGGACAGCTCCGCTCCCCTCGGCTCCGCTCCGCTCCCGCTCCCCTCGGCTCCTCTCCGCTCCCTCCGCGCTCCCCTCGGCTCCGCTCCGCGCTCCGCTCCGCGCCCTCTCAGCCGGGTGGCCGCGGGGGCCGCCGGGCGCCGCGCCTGGATGCGCCCCCGGCCACCGCGCCGGCGGCTCCCATGGCGGTGGCACGGAAAATCAAAACTTTGTTGACGGTGAACATCTTGGTCTTCGTGGGCATCATCCTCTTCTCCGTCTACTGCAGGATCCAGGACCGCTCCCAGGAGCTGGTGCAGATCGTCCGGAGCGCGGACCGCCGGGCCAGGAGCCGCGGCGCCAAGGTTGGCAGCCTGGCAGACAGGGAGTCCATCCTGCAGCGCCTGGACCACCTGGAGGAGGTGGTCTACAACCAGCTCAATGGTACGGGGGGCTGGGAGGGGGCGCGGTGCCCCGTGCCCCGGGAGGGTGCCCCGGGCTGGGGGAGAGCGCCCGCAGTGTCCCCCCCATGGGAGGGCACCCGGCACCGGCCCCGCCGCTGGAGCGCTGGAATACCGGGGAAAGAGGTGCCTGCAGGGTTTTGCTGGAGGGGCTTACTGAGCTTCCCACCACCACCCTGCATCCCCGCCAGCTCTGGGTCCGAAGTCAGGACTTCCCCAGTAGATGCAAAGTTAAGGAAGCTGCAGAGTTCATGAGTTTCGGGCTGGGGAGAAGTCCCTGCAAACTATACCAGGTTTTACAGCTTGCCTGGGTATATTAACTCTGCATAGGAAGTTGTTTGAAGAGCAAATATGCTGGTAGGTTATAGATGGAAATCATATACTGGGTTTCAGAACTACTTTAAAAACATTCTGCTGAGTTCTCACGCTGTGTACTTTTAATGGTCTGTTTAAACATAGCACCCCTATGTTTCCACAGTGATTTTGCCATTTACGTTTGTCATTGTCATTGATGAGGAGGGGAAGCATCCACCAGTTCTTTTTATGACATACTGTTCTAATTCCCCAGCATTGAAAAATATTAGTATGTAAGCAAAGAACCCTTCCATGGTAGCTAGAACAGGCTAAGCCATCGAAGTTGTTATAGGACAGCTGACGTTTCATATAGAAGCTAATTCTTTGAAGTGAATACATTTGTATTTACATAGATTCGTAAAGTTCTAAGTGTGAGACATCAAAGAAATAAGTATGTGATTAAATACATGAGTTTTTCGGACAAGAAGAGGCTGAAGGAGTGAAGTTTTGCATAAAATTATAAAATAGATGTAATATTTAGTGTCTAGCACCAAATAAAAATTTCAGTGTAAATATGTTTAAGTACAGCAAATGTGCTCCTAGGCTGCTTGTGGAAATCTTACTCATAACATTGATTTAACAAAGGCTGCTGTCGTCTCAAAATGCAGACAAATAGGAGGGTTAGGATAAAGTATGTTTCCTATTACTACTTTCTGCAAGAATGTGTAAATCTAAGTAAGTTAGGCTGTTATGGTAATATGCAGTTTGTGCCAGCAAGTGTTAGAGAACAGGCATCCCCTTACACTCTCATCTGTATAAACAGGGAAGAGAGAAGGGGAACGTGGAGTGTGGGCGTTAGTCACAAAAACACACATTCAGGAATTAGAGGGAAGTGTCAACAGCTGGGTTTTCTAACCATGTTTTGGAGCAGTTTTGAAGAATGTAGAATTTAAGAGGAAAATCCTTCTCACAAATTCCAGAAAGCCATGAAGTTCTCCATCTAATTCGTTGTAGCTCAGCTGAACAAGGCTTTTTTGCCTAAAATTGATTTGTTCTTGGTGTTGTTCATAGGTGAGACTTTGGGTAGGATTTACCTGTGCTGGGTTTATCTCAGGACAGCATCTCCTGGAGAATCAGCAGGAGTCCTTAACATACTAGGCAGGCACCATGGCATGTGATGACTGGGGCTTCACAGCAAACGGAAAGTTCTCTGTAAGGTGTGCCCCTATTTTGGGAACTTTTTTCCTTCATCTTTAATTTGCTTTGTTGGGTATGGAACTTCGTGGTGAAATTACTTGAGCTAGCGTTATGTTGTTTCTTCAGGTCATAATAAACACTGCAGGCAGTTTTTTCTTCCTGAAAGTTCTTACACGAGAAAATACAGAAAGTTTTTGAAGGCAAACTGTTCAAATTTCCTGTTCATTTCCCTTTGCCTTCTCTCTGACACGGTTGTTGGGTGTTTTTTTATTATGACACAGTGGTACATTAACATAGATTAGTTACTTCATTCTGAAACAAAATGCCTTTTTTTTTTCCATCCTGTATCAGCAAAACCAAAAAGTCCTAAAAAATTAGGAAGTGCTGCACTGAAATCATCGGAGTTGCTTCACTGTAAGTGAAATCAGGATCAAGCATCTGTGTTTGGGTTTAGCTCACTGGTATTCTGTTCTTAATATCATGACTCATTCCTTATGGCATTAATGGGTGTAATGCTGCTCTGGCAGCACTGAGATCAGGGGGGGCTGTCTGTGACAGGGCTCTACAGAAATGCTGCTGTGACAGAAACACTCCTGCTCTGGAGCTCTGTGGTGTCACCCGAATGTCGAGCGAGGTTTCTGGGGCACTGCCCTGTGTCCTGCTCCATCACAAGGCTGGAGGGATGTCTGAGGCTGCCTTGGGTGTTACTTTTTCATGGGATGGGTCAAAGTCACTTTTATATGGGGAGGCAGACATGGGTGGATAGATTTTGTTCAGAAGGAATGTGAATTCCTTGCGTACCCAGAACCCCTGAAAGCACCAGGAGGTTGAGTCCAGCTCAATGTTATTGTTGTGCTAGGTCAGTCCAGATCAGTGTTTCAGTTTTCTGCTCTTGTTCTTCTCTATTCTGAGATCAGCAAATTTAGAGCTACCTAATAAGTGTATTTTTGGTAATAACATGTCAGTGTTCTTTTATTTCTTTTTTCTGTTCTATTCAGATGAGTCCTAAGCTGGTCAGACCTTACCTGGATTTTCTAGGGACTCTGTTGCTGATCCAGTGCAATAGAAAGCCACTCTGTGAGAGACCAGCCCTGCAGCTGCAGCTACACAGAATTTTGTTTGTCACACGTATTTGTTTGCATACAATCAAAGAAGTGTTGTTTAGAAGTTTACCTTCTGCGAGGAAAATAATCACAAGCAGTAACATTACAAATGCATTGAGAGGCAACCCAAAACCGAGCACTTGAGAACTCATTAACTTTTCAGCCTGAATAAAACCAGTGAGTGCAGTGCCTGTGGAGGGGTGTGTAGAACGCAGAGGATCACACATGGAAGGAAGAAGAAAGATGGTAATGCAATTATCTTTGGCAGAACAAGGGTTTTTAGGAGAGGATGAAGGAGAATTGCCATGATTCCCTGCAGAGTTGTGCAGACATACACCCAAACAATAGTTTTCATTTGGCTCGTGCTCTGGTTTTTTATCAACTTGGAAAAATAGTATTTCTGAAAGCTTTCTTTTTGCTCAGCTGCTGCTGGTTTTGGTGGAAGTAAATGAGTGGGGCATGAAAAGGGAAAGGAAAGCAATGAAACGTGTCTGTGGAATTTCCTTGGTGAGACTCGATATTACCTCTTGATGTTTGACCTTGGGTACAACATTTATTCTGAAAAACTGAGTTATTATAGATCTAGTTCATCAATGTATCTATTATTATTCATTTTTACTATGGTATTTCTATTGATGAATATGTTTTATTGTCATTCAGCACAGAACTAATGCCAGCTAGACTTAGTAGCAATTTATGAACTGGCATAATGATAACACCTTGATATTTTCTTCCTTTGCCTTTTTTTTTTTTTTTTTTGGTAAAGGGGAAAAATTAAAAAACATTTAATTGACTGCATTTTACCCCTAATCACTTTTGCAACTAAGTCTGTTGCTAATGATTTACCGTAGAGGACAGAGAATTTTTGATTCCCCAAGTAGAGCATAACCTTTCATGCCAAAAGCAATTGAAGGGTCAGACTACAATTTCACTCTAATTGCCTTTTTTCCTTTTCACTGTCTCCTTCCAGTAATACACAACAGTCAATACAACATGTAATTAGATTTCATTCAATCTGTAAAGATTAGGAGTGTTTTTGTCTTCTCTTTATGTATGTTCATATCATATCTTCATACCCATGTGTTCTACTACAGACCCCTTTGACCTGTTCTGTTTCAGATATGGAGGGATAAGTTGGGAGTATTCCCTTGAATTTGACAGATTATCATTCGTTACACATCATAATTTGATTTTGCTCTCTTTGGGAAGATTAACTATAATAGCAATTTCCAGTGAGATAAATGGGTTTTATATTACATATGCATTTCATGGAGGAAGCTGGGGGGAAAAGTGGACAATTGACACAATTGCAGCACAGAGGCTTAAAATGATGGAAATAGCAGGTCCTGGGTGCTGAGGACTGATTCATGCTGACTGGGGCTCCTGATTTTTAGAGTGTACTGGGAGCAAAGTGATTGCATTTAAAATTCAGCCTGGCAATCTGCATACCTAAAAGGTACAGTAGTGTTTTTAACAGGACAGTTTATTCTTCGGAGGCTTGTGACTGGTTGAAAATGGTTCCAGATTTCCATACTGAAAGTCAGGGTTGGGATCAGGCTGTGAGTCAGGTTAATGTCCACATCAGATTTGTCAAAAAGAAGCTTTTAAAGCTGGCAACTTTCAGCTGAAGAGCTGAGAGAAGCAGAGAAGAGAGCTAAAGACACATGTGCACAGGGGGAGATTCAGTGGGACTGCACCTTCTCGTACCCACACACAGGTTCTCATTTGATAACTGTTTCTATGCAGTTTGGTTATGGGCTGGTGCCAACATACATCTGGCAAAATCAGCATGTAAGTATCTCTAAAAGTATAATTTATGGGGATTGTAGTGTCATATGTGGGGTCTGCTCTCAGCCCTGTGCTTTCCTTGTCCTAGTGAGGGGCTTCTTCATGTGCTCTCCTTTTGAGGGCTTTTTTGAAAAGAAATGCAAGGTTGGGCCTCATGAAGGTGGGGTTGAAAAATACCAACTTCTTTTTTAAGTTAGACTGCTGTTTATGGGTTACCACACAGTGCATAACAAGTATTTTCTGTTGTGCTGGGTGAGATTCTCAAGCTTAGGTAGGTAAGTCACCATTGCTACAGGCCTGACCTTCTGTGTTGCAAAGTGGTGGTCAAGTCCAAAAGACTGATTTCCCTGTCCTGTTGGCTTCAGTTGTGTTAGTCTTGATTTATGTAGCTGAGGAAATTCGTAATCAGGGCTTTCAGGAAGGTCAAGATTTTATTCCCCAAAATAACAAAAGGAAAACATCATAAGCCAATATTTGGATAGCCCCTGTGTCAATGTAAGGTAATATTAGAAATAGTATTACTCTATTTAGACACTTTGGGAAGACAAGGTCTAAAAGTTTAGTTAAAAAAGAGGGCAGATCTCATTTGCAATACAGGCAGAATTGTGCTCAACTCTGCAGAATATTGACAAATAGAAAAAAATATGTCTCCATTCCAGCAGCACATCAGTGATTTTAAAGTCTCCCTGTACTCTGTGTTTCATATAGCAGTAACTATTGGTTTTATGTAATGTTTCTGCTTTTTGCCTTTGTAGCTGGGAAGAAAGCTTTTTTTGACAGGGAAAAAAAAAATCATGTGGTAATTTTATCATCGACTCATTTGTATAGAGCTTGAATCATTTGTACTATATAGGATCAAAAACAATGTTTACAGAGGCAGAAAGTCTTTGACTGATGATGTTTTTGTTGCCTTTTCGGCAATATTCCAGTTCAGTATCTTTCCATTTCTTTGTGCACGTGGCTGGGATTGGAAAAGCAAATGTGGGTCTGGCATCTTTGTAGAGAAGAGCTGCAGTGTGGTTGTTGCACACTTAAAGCCACTTTACAGGTTTAGGGGATTAGAAAACCTGACTTAATACCCTTGATAGAGGGAGGTGGGGTTGTTTTTTGAGTTTAGGGGGGTTTGTTGTTTGTTTATGTGATGTTTCAGTAAATAAAGGCAGGGAGCAGTTAAACCAAGAGCATCATTTCAGAATGCAGTTCCAGCCACTGAGTGTGTGGCGCTTCTCCAAGGAAATAATAAGATTTATGAAAGGAAGGAAAATAAATGAGTCATGTTTAACCAATCTTCCTTTTATTAATGCCCCTCTCTAACTTTACTAAGGGGCACTCAGTTTCTCCCTCTGAGTACACTTGGCGTACTTTTTTATTATTGTTTTTATTTGAGGGGTTTCACTTGGTAGTCATTACCATCACTTAGTTTAAACACACTGAAGGGGAGAAAAAAAAAAAAAAAGGAAGGAAATGAAAAGAGCCTGTGATGTCTTGGATAACAGGAAGGAAGAAAGCCAATGACAGCAGAGCAGCTTCCAACCTTGTTGTAGTCCTATTGATCAAAACTGTCCTCTGAAATAAGAGACCTCCAGTCTCTGAGAAGGAAGGCCAGATAAGAGATCCTCCCACTGACCCAAAGTCATCTTCTCCTGAGAGCACAGAGCTAAAGCAGCCAAATGCTAATTGGTTGTGTCTGCTTTTCCTAAAAGCCATCGCTATGGTGCCATGGAAATGGCTCTGAATACCTGAAAGCCTCGTAGGTGGAGGCAAAACCCATTCCAAGGACAGCAGGGCAGATGCAAACAGATTAACAATTGTCCTTCTGCCCTATATTTTTTATCTGTTCAGGTGTTCAGGAGTATCTAGGTTTCCCAGATAGTTTTGGAGACAAGCTCCACCACAAATGGCACTTGCTGATTACTCAGCAAGTCCTGTAGGGCATAAAAAGGGTGTAAAAATTACCTGTATCAAGGCCATCTCCTGAGCCAAGATTTGCTGCTGGACTTAGGGAGCAGAAGGCAGCAATCAGGGAGCAGTGTGGTGGAACTTGGTCTAAGGCTCCCTCATTTAGCATGGGTTACTTGGAGTTTAAACACATGGTAGTGCTGCTGGGGATGAAGGTGACAGTCTTGGTTCTGTAGGATCTTCTCAAAAACCAGGGATGAGCCTGGGACCATTGAGGAATTGGTTTGTATCCTTGTTAAGGGCAGTCTTTAGTGAAACAATGCAGTAGAAAAGGGCTGGTTTTGAGGCTCACTAACAAATGGCAAAAGACTTAACAGTTTTTTTGATTTTTTTTCAAGTATGTCCTGGATTAGTGGCTTTGAAGGAGAGTCTGAGGGCAGCAGCAAGGTACAGAGCTGAGGAGACAATAGAGTGATTCTGCTTTGTCATCATGTGCAGTGTGGACACACAGTTCTCTTGGGGGCTGAAGAGTTGTTGAAGTAAATGAACAAAACATTTTTAGAGGAGGTGAGAATATAGATTTCTGAATGTCTTAAGCCATGCACCACCTCCTATGGAGCCATTCTCTAGAAGCACTTTCACTTGCCACCACAGTCTGATTTATACTTTTAATACATGAGCTGTAATTTGCATGTCATCCTGGGAGAATGGGCAATGATTAAGAAAACTAAACCAAGGAAAAGGTTTTTAAAAAAGCTTCTCTAAAAATGCTACTGTCAGGCAGAGATATTTGATGCCAAAATACTACAGGAGAGTGTTACCTATTTCACAGCCTCATTTGGAATCACATTTAAGTAACCCAAATTGGGTGGATGAAGGTACAAGGGAACATGTTTGGCCTCTGGAATTCTTTAGTGCATTTCTTTCAATCTTAACCCCCTGGGCTAAATGTTAGAGCACATGCCTTAGAAGGTGCTGCAGTGCCAGTGTCTACCTGTAAAATGGAATAGCACTGGCAAAAGCCCTGCTGACCCCTGACAGATTCCTGACACCTCCTTCTGCTCTGCAAAGCCAGGACACGCCTGTGGGAAGAATCTGCTGATGTGAAGTCCTGTGTTACCTGTGCAGCACTGCACTCTGTTCCAACAGGAGATTTCCTTGGCAGTACAACCTCCTGCTTTCCCCTCTTCAGGCACTTCAGCTGTGGCAGGAGGGAGAGTGTGGCCAAAAGGCAGCTGTGGAACTCAGTTATCTACCTTCTGCAAGGTTTCAGGGATACTTGTTCAGGCCATCCAGTTGTCTTTACTGGAGTACTCATGAGAAGAAGTGCTCACCAGTGTAAGGGTCTTACCCAGTTTGTAAGTTGTGACTGAAACCAGGTTTGTCAGAGCTGCATCTGAGTCACCCCTTGGTACAAGCAGCATGAGAAGTCTCCCCACTGGGCTTTAATGTCTGGAAGACTGATCAGGGGAGAAAACGGATCCTCCCAGTGGATCTCTCTGTTCCGTGAAGTTCTTTAAATATTCAGATGCTGTGAAACACAAGTGCTGCCTGCAGGGGGTCATGCAGGGCTGTGTGAGGGGTGTCCACTCTCGTGGGCTTCACAGGCTCATGAAGCACAGCACTGCTCTCTGTGGGATCACCAGTGAGTCACCAGCTTTTGTTGCTGGGGAGAGCTGTTACCAGTCATGTCTGTGATACAGTCAGCAGTTGTGTTTAGTCGGGGATCTAAGCCAGATCTAAAGCTGACAGTGCTTCCTAAGCAAACTGCAGCTCCTGCCAGCCCTGCTCTGCTGTCAGCAGTGCCTGCTGTGGAGTGACAGACATTGCTGCTCGGGCAGGAGAACTCACTCAAGTAGGTTTTTGTGACTGCAGCAATGATTCAAATTCTCCTCAGCTCACCCATGCACTTAGTCCTATCGAAATCAGCTGCCTAAATTAATCTTGGCTATTGATCCACAGCCATCAGCACAGTCAGTGGTTACCAGTGTAGTAACTCCAGTAGTAAATTTGGCCAAATGAAGGTATTTTTGCCACAGAATGAACAGTATGTTGGCTAGTTATGATGATCTATGCATAATATAAAGGATGGAGTCTTGCTATGTCCCTGTATTGTTTCGGTCTGGTTGGGAGCAGGGTCCTTCCTCCTTGAAGGTTTTGGAATGATTCCCCTTTCTAGTATAGACATGATGAACTCTGTGTTTCTTCCTCTGACTCCTACTTCTGGAGTCTGTGGTTGCTTCTGTGTTTGCATTGTTTGGCTCCAGTTTGCATTTTTCAAAGAGAAGTTCTCAGACCAGGAGGTCAGATCAGCACTTGACCATGGCTGTCTCTCCAGAGGTGCTGCAGGAGCATTTGCAAAGCAAAAGGGGCTTTGTTTGCACAGGAGCTCCTTTTCCTTGGAAGGTATCCACCAAGACAGCTGGAAAGCCCTCTCCTGCAATACTTGAGAAGTTTGCTTCTTATTTTGTCTCTGGCATTTTTGGTGGGGTGATAGGGTTAATTGGTTGTTTTTCATTTGGATTTTTTATGCTGGTTTTGTATTTTAGTTGGCAATGGGGCCTTACTGCCCTTTTGGAAATTGAGTTTATTTTTTCTACGGCTCCCATATGCCTCTAGGATGTGAAGCTTTTGTAAATAAAAATGTATTTTTTGTTATATTAACTCATTTTCAAGCAAGCCTTGTGTTGTAGAAAAGATCGGTGGTGTTCTTTCCTGTGCATGCTGAACTGAAGGCAGTGATAAGACTAAAAATATCCCCAATTGAAATAGCATTGTATAACCCAAAGGTTAGTTTTCCTCAGGATTAAAATTCGCAGTTGCTTTATAGATTCCTTGTAAGGCAGATTTCTGGTCGTCCAGCCATGTGTAAAATGAGGCTACTGAGAGCTGCAAAATTCTGTATCTGCAAAACTCACTCCCACTGGTGACTGGCACCAGCAGAAAGCTGCTGATGGAAGATGCTGACACCCACTGCACTGGTGGCTTTGTGACAAGCACTGTACTGCAGGTGCAGAGCAGGGACCAGGGGCTGTTCACACCTCTAACAGGAAAAACAGATTGTCCTGCACAGAGCTGTTAATCCTAAAACATGGTGACAGATCACAGGTGGCTCCCTATAACAGATGGGAGTGGAGCATGAGGTAAGAGTGAGCTCATCATGGTCAAGTTATTAAACAGCCTCATGAGAAGCTGCCCAGCTGCTGAAATAGGTGGTGCTTTCAACTCACACAGCAGGGAGTGGGTTTGGCTTGGAAAAATGGGTGGTTGGGTGGTTTAGGTGTTAGGCCCTGCTAGTCTTGGGATTGGAACCCACACTTTGTTGGTAGTTCTGTTATATAATTTCTGCAGAATCCAGGTCTGTGGATTTAGGCTCCTGACTTTCCAAAACCATCATGGGCAAATGGGCAACCAGATGCTCCACTGGAGCCTGCCTTGTGTGTTCCTCCTGGTGACCAGTCTTTTCTCCCATTTTTTAATGGTCTTTTGCATCTGCTAGAAGTTTCAACTTCCTCAGCAGCTGAAGAATGTCTTTTGTTTATTCACTGCTAGTATTGCAAGGAGCAGTGAAAAGCTTTGCAGGTATTCATAAGAAATTAAATTGCAATTTAATGTTTGCAAACTGATTCGATACCTCCTTCCTGGGATACTCCTTTAGCCACAGACCTGAACATGTCAGCACCTGCACTGAACACTTTGCTCTCAGCTATTCCAGCTTTGAATACACAAGCCCAATAATCTTTGATTTTAGACCTGTGCCAGCCTGATCCTCCTCCTGAAATAGATCCATCTGGCTCCTCGATGCATTTTCATTCAACAGCAAATTAATTCCGGAAGGGAAGTGGCTTTTATAATGCTTGTATCCAGTGGGGTTATATGTAAAACCTTCTGTTTTCTGAAAGAGTCAGCTTGGTATGGTTCCCATATTCACAGCTATGTTCCCATTCCAGGCCCACATAACTCAAAGCCAGGCTGCAGAGAGCCCTCTTAGATGAGGTCATGGAATTAGGAATTTCTTCTGTGATTCATTCTGAACCTGATCTGCCTAATAACTGGATTCTTTGTCTCCCTCTTTCTGTCACACATTAAAAAGTTCACAAAGTAGAGAGAATTTTGAGTCTTCTTTGCACAGTGAGAGGAGTGAACAAAAGACGTGCATAAACGGAGGAGAAATATTTATGAGAGAACAAAGACATGGCCTTAACTTTGAAGCTGGGCTGGAGCAGCCCAGCATGCCAAGGGACAGGGGCTGAAGGCGCTGATGGTTGCAGAAGGATTTTTGCATATGTTACAGGACTGCTTGTTTAGGTTCCTCTCAGCCTTTCATCATCCTGACAAGATGCTCGAGCACAAATAGTGCTGTCTTAGAGACACAGTGGAGCCTGTGGAAGAATGAGAGGAAAAATGTATAAAATTTCTCTTATTACAGTTCCTAGGGGTCACTGAAGTACCTGTGGGATGAGTGAGCTGGAATCAGGCTCCGTGCATGAGTCCCACCAGGACTGCTCTGGCCCTGAGGAGAGGTGGAGTTCCCTGTGGCAGCACAATGGACTACACTTTATTCTGGACAAGCCCATACCAGGGTTTGGCAATATATCCTAACACAGAGTGCTGATACCTATTCTGGAGCAGAGTTTCAAGAGATGAAAGCTGTCTCCTACATCCCCTGCTTATGGTACTGTAGTACCAAACTCAGAATCTGGCCCAAAGGACAGGGCAGCTCATGCAGGATCAGCACCAGACATGGCCAGGCAATGCCCTGTGGGAGGGCAGGCTGAGACACATTGTGCTGTCGTAAAACAAAACGGGATTGCTGGATGGAAATTTGGTTTACAAACAGAAATCAGTGTATGACCTTTGGGTTTTGTCCCTGGACTGGAAGAAGGTGCCTCTAATCTGTTTGATGGGTGCTGTTGCATGCCTGTGGCTTCTCTGTGCTAGATACAAGTGTCTCAGCATATGGTTGTGAAACTAAAGGTTGATTATTTTCAGAAGGATTTTGGCAGAGACTGAACCGACAAATTCCCTGTTCGAAAGAAAAAAGAAAGGTTTTGTTTGCTCCTCTGCTCATGAGGCTATGTGGGTTTGGGATCATACCTTGCTTTATATTCCTTTCAAGGGTAGGGAGAGAAAAGCACACCTACTACAAACAATCTGGGATTAATTTCGTAATAAATTCCAGGGGAAACAGGCAAAGTGGCATGGTGTGTGTGGCCTGCTGTCCTGGTGTCTGACCTCTGAGTCTGTGTCTCCCTTTCTAAGAGAAGAACTCATTTAGTAAGTTGGGTATTTCCATGTGAATTTCCTTTAACATGGTATCTTTACAGGGAAAGTACTTTTAAATGGGACCACACACATACCTCATAATTTTATAAGTAATCTTATCACCTAAGGGTGCTGTTTCATCACTTCAGCTGGTTCTCATTGACAAGAAGCAGTGTGGTAAGCTCACAGAAACTGGAATTGGGGAGAGAAGGAGCATCTTCAGTGATAGATTCAAGAAAATATTCCAAGATTCTGAAATACAAGAGCCAGGCTCAGGAGACCTGGGCTTCATTTCCAGGTGGGTCTGTCCTGTGCCCTTCAGCTGTTCTGAAAGCTCATCTCTCTGCTCCTTTGATGCCCTGAGGTCTGAGCCTCTGTGGCATCTTAATTTGTGATACTGTTAATCAGTGATATATATAACTGCCAGACATCCAACAGACCTAGACATCCAGTAATTAACACATTTAATCCTAAAAATAAGTGTTTAGTTCCTTGAGCAGCTAAACCAAGAAAGCTGACGTTCTTGTGGGTTGGTATCCCAGAGGTGAGTTTTTGGGTGGTCTCTAATAGCTCCAACAGGTCTCTTGTATTTGATCTTCCACCAAACCTCTTCTCTCAGCAGGAGCATTTTAATGGCACTTTCTTCCCAGATGTTGACTTTTGTGACAGTTGCAGAAATGTAATTTTTGGAGACCTCTGACTGTCTGCCAAGCTTTGGCTGAAATTAGAAGCAGTCCTCAAAATCTAACAAGGAGAGGTGAGGGAAGCAGACTGATAGACAAATGCAGACAGCATGGTTCCATAAACTGCTTTTTTTGTAGCAAACCAGACTGTAAATTGTATTGGTGACAAATGGGGTTTTTACTCATTTAAACACAAACATGAAAATCAAGTTCTTGGCTTCTAAAGGAACCAGACTCAGATCTGCACTTTGAATTCCTCTGCTTGCTCTGTTAATTGGCAATATGTTAACAGGAGCATTTTTTCTCTACTTTCCTGCTTATTTCAGTTAATATCTATAGCAGCATGACATTTCCCTGACACTACCCCAGTACTGTAGGAGAACTTCCCTTACTTTCAGTTTTCCAAGGTGGCAGACTCGGGATGCTTGTCTGGCTTGTCTCTGGCTTTCAGGAGTGACTGAATCATTGAATCACGTGAGGAGCACAGAAATGCTGTCGTGCTGCTCTTTGCTGCTCGTCCTCTCATGATGCCTGTCGTGGCCCAGAGGGTTCAGCACTGCCTTTATCTGGGACCATTTGGTGCTGGGAAGCTCTTTCTGCTCAGGAGAAAGGTGGGTGTGACCTGAAGTTTAAGCATGACCGGGGAGCGTGGCAGCTTTGTGTCCTTGAGGAGTGATGAGTCCAAGCTGTAAACTCAGAACTGGAGTTTCTGAAATTCAGATTCTGATTCATGGCAGTCTCTTCACTGAAGGATGATCTTCTCCTGTGTAAAGGCACCTTCTATCACTGTCCTCATTTCTCTCTTTATTGTGTAATTTAACACCTCATAATGTAGTCGTAAGTACAAACCGGAGACACATCAGGGGACAGGAACATTCATTCTTTCATGGAATTTCAGCAGAAGGGAAAGGAAAGGTTGAAGAAAAATTGAATTTCTTTTTTACATTACCTTGGTGGAAACCAGATAAGCAGCACTACTGCAGTCAGTGGCATTAGGAAAGTAAATTGAAGAAGGCTGATCCACAATTTCAAAAACTTGGCCGTTGTCTTTATATATGATCTGAATTCTACATATATGTGGTAATTTAAACATGCTCTGTTGCTACCAAATGCATCCTGCCTTTATCAAAGCAAGCCCACTTGTCCTGCAGTGAGTTTGTCAGGGCCTAAACTAGCCCTGGGTCACAGTCAATTCATACAAATACCCACACAGAATGAAGCCAATCTTGTTAATAATGAATCAGTTATTATAGCAGGGCCAGGTTTTAAAGTGCCTGTAACAGTGGATCGTAGCTTTCCCGCTTCTGGAAGTCTGAGTCAATTTATCTTTATATCAACAATAAACCAGAAAGGGCAGAAATCAAAGTAAGCAATGTTTTTATTACCGCTTTTAAATAAAACATTGTGCCAATATTTTCTTGCTAACATTACATCTTCATTTTCTCAAATTTATTGGCAATTGCTATTTATCCTCATTTCTCCTTTATTTTGCAAAGCTATCTCATCCTTTGATTTACTTCCCCCAGAGAATATGGTACCTAATTCTTCTTATTTGTCTCTGATAAATCCCTGATTAATTGTATGTTATAAGCTGTCCATGCAACATTGTGTCTTTCATTTCTAAGCAGGCTTTCTTTTGTGAATATAAAGAGCTTCCCTTTCTAAAGCCAAAACCAAATCCAGCCTCAGCATTTCCTTGAACAATAGCAAGGCACTTCAAAATCAAGTAAGATTCTCAGCATTGTGGACTTCTATTCCTCCTTCTCGAGAACTCTGTGAGCAGGGGAGTCTCAGACCTTTAGCTGGGCACATCCTCTAATAGACAGATCCACTTTAAATGTGGCTATCAGTTTATCTCATCAATTAGGAGGACTGCATAGTAATTTTCCTCACCCATTGTAGCTTCAAATCTGCCCTAATTTGTTGATTTGTAAGCATTTTGGTTTTAGATGCTGGATTCTGGGCTGTATTTTTGCTGATTAAAATGTGTCCTGTGTTTGGTTTTGAACTGACTTGTCCTGCTGGCAGAAAATTAAGTCATGCACACGTTAAGAGGTTGATGGAAGGAGATGCTGCAGCCTGGCACTGACAAGCAAGGCATAGCTGTGGTGTATGTTGACATGAGATATGAAAATAAAGTGAAAGCAGGAAAGAGGAGGAAAAGCAGAGATGCAGGTTCTGTCTCAGCCAAATTCCCAAGCCAAACTCCCTGAGAGGTGTCAAAGATGTGCCTGAAAAAGAAGAATACAAACACAGGTCAAGAAAAATACACATATCTACGGATGTAAAATAGACGGTCTGTCAGGAAAATGAGTATGTTTTGAAACCAGTCATCAGCAGTGCTGTACAATGGTGCAAAAGAGAAGTATGTCACCTTTACAGAGCCTTTAAGGCACCTTTACAGAGCCTTTAAGGCAATATCACACTGAAAGGAAAAGGGAGGAACCAAGGCTCTCTCTGGCTCCTGGGAAAACTGATATCCAAATTAACTGTTTTTTTAAGGGACTGGGGGGAAGTATTTGAAATCTCACATCCTCAGGGGCAACTGGTCTCTTCTACCATGTGTTCCCAAAGAGAAGTGCCTGATGACAAGATTTAGAGGCAGCAGACAGAAAATGGCTCTGCTCTGGCAGAACTGGGGACTTTCTGAGATCATTTCATTCTCTCATGGTCAGTAAAGGCCGTGGACAGTGACCCGTGGAGCATGGAAGGGTCATGTGGATGTGCCAGCAGGTCTGCAGTTGTTCACATTGTCTCTTTATTGTGGTTGCATGGCCAGAGGTGAACTCAGTGACTGATTTCACACCAGTGGAGAATGGAGAGCTGCTTTCAGGAGCACTATGATGTTGAGTTCCAGCAGCTCCTGGTCTGGGCTCGGTGCTGTCCCCCTGTGCTGTGTGAAACGAGCTGAACAGGAGCTCCTTGGCCACACAAATGGCAAAGTGTTCGACTTTGTTACTGGGAAGGCTCTCTGTGTGACTGTGTTGGTTTAATTTAATAGCTGGCTGTTTAGGTAAATGAGCAGGGAGGCAGCTGAACGTCTGCAGATAATGTGGAGTGTGATTGCAGAGTGATGCTGCAGGAGATGGGCTTGTCTGGCCTTGTCAGAGCTCTCCAAACACCCTTGAGCAAGGAGGGAAGAGACTTGCTTAGCCTTGGACACAATCCCTGAGCCAGTGTCCCAGGGGTGCCTGATTGAAACCTGGGCTGAAAGGCAGTAATTTGGCAGGCTGGGCAATGTCAGATCTGATAGAGCCTTTGATTACTTTAGACTTTATTAACAGCAGAATAGAGTATAGTATGAGCCTGCATAGGACCTGAAGTTAGATGCTTTTTTTTGGGATTCCTGGTGTTTAAAAACAGTTATTTTTCTTTATGGAACCTAACCCTGTGGGATTGACTGCTACAGTTGAGCTGTTCTGAGAACAGAGCAGTCAGGGATTTCTAATCCAGAATTGTATCAGAAATCAAAGGGATATTTTTAATGGTTGGAGATGTGCAGTCAGCTCTGTAGGTGCAAGAAAATGTCATTGCATCCAGCAGCATCCCCAGCATTCCGACTGTGGGCTCCATCCTGTCAGACCTTGGGCCAGAACTCCCTTCCTGCAGTGTCTGCTGCATTCCTTCCCTACCTCTGATTCATGCAAGCAAACTCTTTGCTTTTCAAAAGGTATTTTCCTCATTTACAAAATGAAAGCCCTTTAACTTGGCCTAGAACACCTTGTTCCTGGATCTAATTAAACAGCCCCAAAGTTTTAGCTCTTGCACCCTGGGTCTTTTCAAGGAGAAGTCCCTCTCTCTTCCTCTAGAATGGCTCTGTTATTGTTTTAATGATCACTTTCCCCAGGAGTTTTCACCTCTGCTTCCCTGAAAAAGTTAAAGAAAATCTAATATATTGATACAGATGATCCATTTCATGTGAGTCAGTGACACTCTGACTGTGACAGTACCAGAGAATTCATTGCTGCAGGAGGCCCTTCAATCCAATATTAGTGGCTGGGCTTTTAAAGGACACTGGGTAGTTTTAAGCCCTATTTCTACCTGTCTGAGTTAAGATAATGAGGGTAATCTAATATTATGCTTCAGGGCTTTAGTTACCTGCCTATAGGGTTCAGAAGGGAACTCTGCTTCCAGGGGCAGTGCAGAGTTTAATTGGCCAAGTGCTTCATGATTTGTGTTTCGTTCCCTCTGAAGCCTCAGGTGTTGGGTCCTGCCAGGGGCCAAGTGCCAAACTGATGACACTCAGATTTTGTCTCCTTTTAATATCAGTGGGCTGTCGGGCAGATACACCAACATTTCAGCTCCTCCTCCTCAACTCCAGATTTATGCCATCACCAGAGGAGTTTTCTGGCTTCCCTCCAAAGCCCTGAAGAGAGAAATCCATTTCATGTGTTTCACCAGCACAAACCACGAGTCTTCTGGGATTTTAAAACTTCTGGAAGAATCGTGGCATCTGTTACTTATTTAAAAATAACAAACTGATCTTTCTCTGTGAATGATCTTTTTGATCATTAAAATGAAAATGGAAAGAAAAATCGGAGTCACGCATGTATCATTTAAAGTTTTGCATATGGAATAAGGGTTTTTTATTTTGTTAGTCAAAATTTAAGTTTAAAAATGTATCAGATAGCTCCCCCTTGCCTAAGGATCTCTGCATGTTAGGAAATCGATTTTTGTTTTTATCAAGTCTCTGGCAAAACTCTGGCACCTCTCCTATTATCTGCAAACTTGGAATCAGTGTCCTACCTCACAAATGAGCTTTTATCTTCATCTCCAATGGACTGTGTAGCTGCTATTTCTTGGTCCTTCCACTCGTCAATCTGTTTATCTCCTCCTGAATTATCTGTTGTAATTAGAATACATTTTCTCATCTCAAGGGGAAACCAGCTCCAAATGAGTGTTCTATAAAAGCAATTACTTTTGATATTAGATATCTGTACATAAAAACACAGTATTTCTTCCAATTAAAAAGCACTAATGAATTTTGTGCCTAGAGAGGGAGTAGCCTGCACAGTGCTGTTTCTGTGAAGCCAAGGAACAAAAGATGAGACCTGTAAGAGGGCAGGGGGGTTGTGCTGCACCAGTGAACAGCACATGCAGAAGAGAAGATGGTTCTGCAAGGACAGAATGTTCCTCTTTTCCCCCCAGCAGCCCTGTTGTCAACACTGATGGACTAGATCCCTCTCCTGTATCTTGCCCTCCATTACACATTGTTCTTTTTATTTCCTCAGATATTCCTCTCCTCTTTCCCCAAGTATTAAGTCACGCACTAGGAATCTTGCATTTGGCATGGAGCAGCTTCACCAGAGATCCCCATGGACTCCTTCCCTCTACAGACACACAACTCCCATCTTTCATCATCTCAAAATAACCTGAATGAGTAGGGAGCTCTTATCACAAGCTTTTCTACAAAAGGAGTCATGTCAGAAACACCTTGATCACATTATGTTGGAGAATACTATAAATCCTATCCTTAGGTTACTTTTCCATGGGAATCCCCTCCTTTTCATCCCAAAGAAACCATATGTGTGTGGGACAGAGTCTGTTCAATGGAGTAGAAAGAATCCTCCAGTGGGCTATGAAACAACTTTTTTCTTGCTGTTCTGACAAGGATGAATTCCACAGGCCACTGCTGCACTGCAACCTCTGCCTCTCCCACTCATCCATGTTCTCTTCGTGTCTTCTTCTCTCCTCTTTCTTGTCTCCACTGACAGTGAGTTTATTGGGGTAGGAACTGTCCTTCTGGGCTCCTGTAGTATTTGCTGCAATGGTATCCTAAAATCTGAACTGCATGCTATGAAAACACAAAGGAAAAAAAGCTGTTCTGGCCAAATCCTATCCTGGTAGGGCTTACTAGATAGGATTTAAGGATTAATGTGTCAGTGTGGTGGGAGCAGAGTGTGTAGGATGGAATAAGGGTGAGCTTCCAGCCCAGATGCTGAGAACAGCCCTGGCCATGTTGATAGTGTTGAGCTCTTGACAGATATTCCCAGGCTGTGCCTCAGGGTGCTCTCTGCAACCAGGAAAAGTCCCTGTTTTGAAGAAGAAGAAACATGTGGCAAAGCACACAAGGGGTTGGATATCTGTCCTCTTTCCAGGTAATTTGTCCTGATCTACTTAATTTCCAAGGCTCTTGATTCTGCAGTCTCTGTGCCTGACTGGCTTCTGGGGGTGGAAAAGGAGCAGCCCTCCTACAGGCAGAGCTGCCAAATCCCTTCATCCCTTCACCAGCACTCAGCAGTCTCCTCACAGGATTCCTGCTCATCTGGGCATGAAGACGGAGAAGTACTTTCTCAGGCTTTTCATTTGGGGTCTGGAGATGAGGTCAAGGCACAAAACCACCCCACCTTCTAGTTTATAGAGCCAAAAAGTTGCACATCAGGTGCTTCAGCTTTACAAGTTGTTGCAGGTTTTTTTCCTGTTCAAACCATCAGCCACAGGATGCTGTTTGTCTTCTCCCTGGTGTATCTGCAGAGATACTTTGGGCTGAGACTGGGTACCAGGGGCCATAAACCTTTCAAACAAAGATGCATCAAACTGGTCTACAACTATATAAAAATAAGACTGCATTTTGGATTTCAGATAAATGGAAGTGTTGGAGTAATTTGAATTGGACCAGGTTTTGTTTGTTGCTCTCCTCTTTGCAGGAAGTTGGAGCTTGTATCCCTATGGGATTTCCTGGATATTTCTGTATGTAAAACTAAATCTCCTCCACAGACAGCATTCCTTCCAGCTCAGAAAGTAAGCACCTTTGATATGGGCACAATTCAGATCAGTTCTCCGAGCAGCAAATCTTACCTACTGTATAGCCTTACTTCAGGGTCATGGTGAGAGAAACTGAGCTGGGATATGGAAAGTTAGGATATGCAGAAATTAAGGGCCAGGCTCTGTTTAACATTTAGATTGAATCATGAGCTAAACACTACCAGCTCCTTGTGCTGCATACTGCTGTTTGCAAAGTGAAATAGTTTCAAATAAGTTTGGCATTTTTTTCCTGCTTGCAACTGCAAAATGCAGTAAAATAAAGTAAAAAGGTAAAGTAAAATAAAAAAGTAAAATACCTCCCCAGGTTTAATGTTGGTGCACTGAACTGCTAATGCACTCAGCAAATTTATGCCTGTGAGGCAACACGTTTTTTCTATTCTCCAAGGAATAATTGCAGAGAACCACTCTTTAGTTATGGTCGTTTCTTCATTTACCAGAGTTTGTGCAGTATTTACAGGAGTCAAGGGAAAACTGTTGAATGATTATTTTCAATCACTTATTTTTGTTTTGATTTGTCGAAAGGTTAATTTTGTCTGAGAACCTTGACTCAACCTGATTTACAGCTCCCTGTAATTGTGTTGCAAATAAGAAAAAAAAGAATAGTAAAATAATCACAGATGTAATCTGATCTCGCTTTTGCCATAGTTTCTCACATAAATCTCTTTAGTACTTTTCCCATTGTGACAGGGTTTATGATGAAAAAGAGAAGATCTCGTTTCTTCCTAGAAAATTATGCATCCTGTGGAGTAATTAATCTGGTTAAGGAACTAAGGCCAGTTCATTCTGCTCTTCATTCTCCCAACAATTTCTGTCTTACACAGAAATCACTGCAGTGAGAGCAATAAATTTGAGGTGAATGACAGACTCTAATTGTTTGTGACCTCACTGTCATCTGCAGCACTGAACTGGCTATGACCAATCCCAGCTTTTGGGCTGCGGTTATTTTTTGTCTAAAAATTTTAAAGAAAAGACAGCTTTAAAAACAGCAGCTCACTGGGCATCCCCTTTCTGCCCACCCTCGTGATTTCAATCCTTGGCTCTGACACGAGCTGCAGGTTCCACTGTCAGCAGTGTTGCTGTGCCCTGCCCTCTTTGGCTTCATATGCCACGGAAAAAAATGGGTGAAATGGGCACTAGTTAGAGCTGTAGGTAAATAACCCAAAGAGAAAAGGAGGATCTGGAAGCCTGCAACAAGCTTCAAAAAAGGAAAACAGAAAAGTGCTCCTACCTGTTCTGCCTTGGCTAAAACCCAGGTAATATGCTGGAAGCAGAACCAGAAGTACTTCCCCCTCTGTCCTCATCAGTGTAGGACCTAAACACCCAGCATTTAAAATCAATAGCAATTGTCTCCCTGCTGAACAGCAGCATTTCCAGAAATGTATCCCTTTCCCTGTTGTTCCAGTAGGCGAGACCCAGGGGAATAAATTTTCCTGTGAGGTGTCCCTGAAGGCTGTCTGGGTTTTTGCTGAGCAGCACAAGGCAAGGGGCACAAATGACTTGTTCTCTGTTGCCTCTCTGTCTTTGGCAGCCCGCTCATGCATCCCATGGGAGCACTGCTGTGGAGTGCTCTGCTCCTCTGTGCCCTCCCAGGTGCTGTTCCCGTGTCTGGCATGCTGGAAGGCCTCTGATGAGATCATTCTGCTCAAATGGTCCCAGACTGTTGGGCACCCCTTGGATGAGGGCCTGGAAGTGCTGAGTGGATGTGTCCTGTGCAGCAGCAGCCTCTGCTTCAGCCAGACTGGGTGACACTCTCTCTAATCACCTGTCTTCTGATCCCATCTCTTAATACCAGCCTGTTTTTGGGAAGATACTGCTGAACTGGCACTCCTTTCCTGTTTTTTCAAAAAGGCTGACCAGTGCAGTAACTGTGGATTTTGAGGTTAGCAAGTTGGAATTAGGTAGTGATGGGAAAAAGCCCTCTGTTGAGGAGGCACTTGCCGAAGCAACAGCAAATCAACTTTTGAAATGGAAAATGATATGTAAATATGTGAGATGTGGTTCTATTGTGTCTAGCTAACCAACTGTGCATTGAAGAACATTACCTGTAATTGCTGCATCTAACACACCAATGTATATGTAATATATACTGTATTCATTGTTCCCAAAAATTTCTAGAGGCACTTCAGTGCTCTTCTTGAAGAATGAAGCAATGTGGTATCATTAATTGCTGCTGTGTACTGGTCAATATTACTGCATTGCTTGAATAGCTGTCAGTCAGAGTAAGCTACAATTTGGGTAACAGAAGCAGAAAAAACCTCACAGAAATATGCTCTGAGAGTAAGGGAGACATGACATGACTCCTTCCCAGAACAAGATAAGATTAGCAGCATGAAGAGCTAGAATATCAGGAAAAAGGTAGATGAAATAATAGTCATTATGAATGGTTTGGCAGACTGTCTAACTGATTCTCTCATAAGAAAAGTAGCAAAGTGCCTGATGCTTCCTGTGGGTTGGAAGTTCATTCTCTCATTACTTGTGCCATAAAGATGCAAGTGTTTTGTTCCATAAACTGCAAGAGCATGGAGTATAAAGAAAAAAGTTTTCAACTACTGGAATTAAATAGTTGTTTAAAGTCAAATGAGCATGCCACATCTTGGAGACCCTTTCATCAAAGCAGGTCAGTTAACTTTAATGAAGTCATCTTCAATTTGCTTTGATGTAACATCAGAACCCAGCCTAGATGATTCCAAATGATCAGCAAATGAATTTCCACATTGAGGTCTTTCAAGGACATAGGCTTTGTGAAGTATCTAGTTTTCTGGGGGGGTTTATTTATTTATTTTTTAGAAGTGCCTAAATTGAGATTTTTTTTTTTGGAGGGAACTGCTGACTTTCCTCCTAAACCAAGCCCCTTTTAAGATTCCATATGTTGGGCATGTAAAGCAGAGGCTTGCAGCATCACTGCTTGCTGTTAGTGTCTGTTCAGTCTGAGACTGCATCGTGCAGGAAGATTAGGTTGCTGTGCTTTTCCTTTAGGGTGGGGAGAGATTTAGAGTCTCAGACATGTAATTTCTGTAATTACTCGAGCAAGGAATAATTGTCAGGCCAGGGATGGCAACATCAGTTCCTTCTGTTCTAATTTTTCCAAAGGAAGTAATGTTAAATACTGAAGCTGGTCAAAGTGCCAAGTAGCCTCTCATCCTAAATGAGAACAAAAAGGACAAATGTTACAATTTTCTTCAAAATGAAGCTCCTTAAAATATTTCCAGAATGTGGATTGAAGTGCTTTACTTAGTAAGGTAGAAGAATTTCTGTGGTTTGAAATAAAGACAACTCTTGAATTTTAGTCATGTTTCAAGAGAAACTACGATTTGTCTTGTTCTCCACTTTTCTTACAGAAAATTCAAACAGTCCTTCTTAAATACCCCAAGTATCATAATATTAGGCATCACAATGCTTGTAATAATGAAGATGGAACTTGTCAGGACTGCACTAGAGAATGACAACCAGTGTCATGAGTCCTATTCACACCCAACACACTCAGTGGTGTCTTAGTAAGGAACAGCTCAACACAGTGCAGTGTTTTGGACTTGTCTCCAGTTATTGCATTGGGTCCAAATTCTCCAGGATTTAGTGTCTTGTGCTGGTAACTCGTGAATTATTCATTATTTGGTTTTTTAATAGCAGAAAGTTGATAAGCAGGAATAGGTGCTCTGCCTTCCTGCTGGGGGTCAGCTCAGCCCACCAGGACTGTTTCCTTTAACTCTCCTTGCACAGTTTGAGGCAGGACATGAACACTTTCCTACTTGTCTTCTTGGTCAGTCTGTTGACTCGTGCAGTGGAAATCAGATTTACTCTGTGTTTCCTGCTCAGCAGAAGCTGGTCACCAGCCCATAGCTGTGTGCCCAAAATGGGAACCAAACCTGGACCCTTCAGGAGCTGCAGTGGGCTTAGAGTCCCAGAGCAGATGCCTCAGGTCCAACATGTGTTCCAGAACTGGCATTAATGTGGAGTTAATGACACATCTACATGTGGTGAAAATCAACGTATCTCCCTTAAAATGAGTGGAGCTATAATGGGCTATACTGGGAAATCCTCCAGTTCTTACGGGAAAATTTTTTCTTAATTATCTTAACAATAATTAGGCATTTTGGAAAAAGAAGAAATCGTGAAAGCTGCTAATTAATTCTTTATAGTTTGCTCATTATGCGCTGATTCTACAAGATGTGTTGATTTGGACTCTGGTTTGAAAAGCTGAGGATAATTTCCACAGAGCCGTGAGGGTTTCAGAGCTGAGCTTCGTGGGAGTTCAGATCTCATTTATCTGAAAACATTTTGTGGTCACAGAAGAGTTTCTATCCATTTCCTTTTTATGAATAATTTGATTTTTTTTTTTAATCTATTTCATTTAGGTCTGGCAAAGCCCATGGGATTAGTTGAAGGTCCAGGAGGCCTGGGCCAGGGGGGAATGGCTGCTACCCTCAGAGATGATAGCCACGAATCAGAGACCAAGTATGAAGAATATGGTTACAATGCCCAGCTCAGTGACAGGATATCACTGGACAGGTCCATCCCTGACTACAGACCAAAAAAGTAAGTTGAATTCCACATTATTTTTGAGACTTAAGAGGTTGATTGTTGTGATGGCTTTTTTCTCTTCACATCCCTTCCTGGTCAGAGTATGACACCAGTTAGTCATACAGATACCCCTGAGTTTAGTGAAAATCAAACAGACCAACAGCCATCTCAGGCATGAAGGGCCATGTTAAATGCATAGCTAATTCTGTCAGTAATGCATTATAAAGCACATTCAAGGCCTCAGATCAAATACCACATGAGGTTATTGGTGCTTATTGGGTTTGGTTCCCTTAGAAAAAGCCTTCAGAGGTGGCAGCCTTAGTCTGTCCTTCTTGTGCAGTGGGAGGGGGAAGTGCAACAAACGCATTATAGTCATTGGTTCCTTAAAAAAACCACAACACATCTAATCAACTGTCTTTAATTACATTTGATGTTCTTAGAATTGTTCAGCCGGGGTTTGCAATGTGCTGAAACACAGACTAAGTGTAATCCATTGGGGTCCTGTAATTGCAGTAAGATTTTTTTTTTTGTCTTTGGAATGTGTGTCTATTTTTATTCTGCAGTTTATAGTCTTCACACGCCTGTGCTGTGCTTGACATTGCAATTACATGTTTATTATTTGTGCTGATTTATTATATTTTGTATTAAATATCTTTCAAATCTTTCATATTTATGGAGTTATGTATCTTCCAGATGAGACATCCACACTGTCATCCCATGAATGACAATCAGTAATGTCTTAATGCAGAGGAGATCAGCAACAATGCCTAGTTGCTCTCAGGAGACAGAATTGAAAAGAATACTTAATTAATTTCTAATAATAATCTTCTGTTTTAAAAGACCCACTGGGGCTCCTAGGCAGAACTGAAAGTTAAATAAAAAAATATCTTATTAACTGGTGAGAAAAGTTTAGCCAAGCAAAACAGCTGTGCTCTGTGAGTAGATTGCAATTGAATTAGGATTTTAGGCAGTTCAAGCTGCCAAAGACAAAACTTCAGCTTAACTACAAATTTCATTAGCTGTGCTGCATATTAATCTGATCTCAGAAGTATTGACTCAGCGTTTGTTTTCTCAAACACTTGCTGTAGAAAAGAAAACCTAGCTAACAGAAGTGGCAAAGAGAAACCAACCTACTGACTTGCATTTTTGATGCAAGTCCACCAACTTATTCAGTGGTCTCACCTCTCCTTCTCTCTTGATGTACCACAACAATCCATCATGGAATTATGCTGGGGAAAAAGTAGTCCGTAGTTATGCAGATATTGGAGTTGTGCCTCAGATCTGGTCCAGAGACCCTTGAAATCAATCTGAAGTTCCTCAAATGAAAGGCAGTGAGGTTTGACCTGGGCTGTTATCAGCTGCTGCGGTCAGGTGGATGAGGATAAATGAGATGTGTTCTGCTAGGAAACACAAAAGCAAAGGCTGCAGAGCTTAAATCTAGCTCAGCAGCTGTCAGAGGCATGAGAGCATTTACAATGCAGTGATGTTTCACTTCAGATTAGACTCTTCCACCGATTTACTTGGGAGCTTTGATGAGTCGCTCAGATAAGCTTTTTGACATGCTCCTTTTGGGTATCTCATAAGGCCATGCTACATGATAAACTGTCTGAGCTACTGGGAGAACTGCCTTCCTTGTCATGTTTTGACACTTTTGAGGTGGTTCTAGTCAGACCTGGATGCTGGAATTGATGCACTTGTCTCTGGATGCTTACGGGTCAGGAAAGCCCTTCAGATTGAACTTGCTGTGAAATATGAGTGAAAGTTTGGAGAAGGTAGAAGCTCTTGTTATATGAAGAGTTTTGTCCACTTACATGGATTGAGAGCAGCCTTGAAGAGAAGGACTTGGGGGTGCTGGTTGACAGGAAGCTCAAAGTGACCCAATAATGTGCACTCACAGTTCAGAAAGCCAAATGTGTCCTGGGCTCATCCCCAGCGTTGTGGGCAGCAGATGAGGGAGGGATTCTGCCCCTCTGCTCCATTCTCATGAGACTCCACCTGCAGTGTTGGATCCAGCTCTGGGGCCCCCAGCATAAGAAGCACATGTACCAAAGCTGAGATTGACTGTTTGGTTCAGGCACTCTGCCTTAATTGTGTATTGGAGAGAACTAAACCTCCAGATGCTGAATTGCCCAATGGTCTCATCTCTGCATCACTGAGCCTTTCTCAGTTTGCTTGTGATTTATATTCGTGTCATTCCCAGAACTTTTCATTTTTAAATTGGGAAGCAAGTTAGAATTAATGTCCAAGGCCACATACAAAGTCTGTGGCCAGTCTATGAATAAAAACACTTACCTGGATTTGTATTCCCAAAATACTAAACCGTCCTTTCTCTCCATTCTGGTTTCCATTTGAAATCGTCAGATCTCCATATTTGCACACAAAAGTAGGTATAAAAGATATGAACTGGAAGAATGTATGCTCAAGTCTGCATTGCATAGGCATAATTTATTAAAGTAAACATGATTTCACTATGAAAATGTGGGACTTGCAATATTCCAGGCTTGATCACAAATATTATCTTTTAATTCATTTTATATTTGATCTCCCCCTTATTGTTGTCCACTACCTTATTCTGATAGGATAAACCTTCTGTTCCATCTCCTTGCATAGGCTCATAAACATTCAGCAGTTTAATTGCTTTTCAGGAGATATTTTCATCCCCACACAGCAAATTAAAGAACTATGTTACACTGCAGAGGTGTTCAGCCAGCCAGTGTGACCATGAAGGCTCTGAAATTGGAGTCACCTCCATGTCCTTCCACTGCAGCAAAGTCTCAGGCCTGGGTGGGCAGCTCTGCTCTCAGGATGCTTTTCTCACATCATGTTCTGCTTTCCTACCTGCTGCTGCCAGTGCAGATACTCCTTTTAGCTCAGGAGCCTTTTCCTTAGGATAGGAATTGCTGGAAGTACGGGAGACAAGAGGATTTTGTGCATGTTGTGTTTGTGTGCCAAATAGAAGCAATGCAGTAAATAGCTCAGTTGTGATTACAAATCACACAATAATTACAAAATCATTGTTTGATCCTGGCGTGGTGTAATAAATGTCTCAGCCTCTTCTCCTCAATATCAGAGATTTTTAAGTATCTATCAGATATGTATAAATAATACCAGTATCTGAACTTTTTCAAGGGCTATACCACTGTAGAAGGTATGTTGCAGAGAGCTCAGGATGTTCAATGTCCTGATCTCTCTTCCCAACAGTAAAATATTAGCAGGACTTTCTAGCCCTCACTAACATACCCCGTTTCCTCTGTGCAGTGGAAGAAAGAGAAGCTTCTCTTGTAAGGAACAGGTTATTTTTTCCTTGGAAGCACATGGCTAAGCTAGAGCTTGCTCTGTGGTGCTGTGGGAGAAGTGTTATTTAATGTTAAAGTACTACTGGATTAGTTTCCATATGTGTTCTTCCATATTCAAAATGAACGTGTATTTACATCAATTATCTCTCCCAATACATGTAGATGTAGAATAGTCCTGAATCCTGCCCATGGGAATGCTGTGGAATCTGCTGGGCTCTTTCCAGAGCCTTTCTTACCAGAATGTCAAAGGAGACAGTGTCTCACTGAATAGTCCAAAGCAGATCTGGAGCAACAGAGCTGAGACTTTGGTGGAGATTCTGCACTTCCCAGCAGAAGAACCCAGAGTCAGCCACCCAAACCCCCGTGGGTACTGAGAGCAGAGGAAGAGAACAGCTTTGCCTGGGACATGTGGTGCTACAACAGGCTGGCAGCAGCCACCCCTCTGCCCTTCTGGGGGAATAACAGCCTCCACTGCTGCCAGCTGTAGCACAAAATCGAAGCCTCTGCTCCAGTAACAAAGGATCAGACTCAATCCTTCCCAGTCATGCATGAAGGCAGAGGGGCTGCAGCCCCATGTGACAGTACATTTTGACTTTATCAAAGATAAAAAAGAAAAAATCAAAACCTTAGGGAATGTCATTCAAAGTTAGGGGGAAAGGCCCCCAAACTTACAAAAGCTGTTTGTTTGACAGTGCAGCATCCTGGAAAAGTGGGAAGTGTCACCTAACCAGATGCTTTCAAAAAGAAGCATCGTCTCTCAGGATAACATCAATTCCCCTGTTCTTTCTGGTGCACAGGCTGGATAGCAAGGGGTTGGATTGAACAGGTGCTGCACCTGTAAATTTGGCATTTTCTGACTTTCTACCACTTGACTTTGCAACTTCAATAACTTCTGGGGTTTCTTTACATGCAGGACACGTCCACACACCGAGACACACATACGCACACACACTTGTCAAAGTCCCTTGCTGTGATGCATTATGCATACTTTTGAGAAAAGTTAATATGATCCCAGAGCTTCCATAATGGCTAAATTGGCTTTTACACAAAATTGTCGCTGCTTGGTGAGGAACTTTAATTTAACTGATCTTTTTTTGTGCAACTCGATGCCGAGTGCATTGTGGCAGTTCGGTGATAACAATAATACTAATATATGGATTCAGTCTGCTGGCTCTATCAGAAGATATTTCTTTGTGTTACGGTCATGGATGTTTGTATTGAGAAAATTCAGCCCCAAAGAACAAACTTATTAATGCCGTGGCAACCCGAGTCTTTAGCCATAAAGCACAGAGAAATCCGGGTCTCGAGGAAATTGCTTTCATTTATTCCGTTCTTTCACAGAGGAGAGCGTTTTCGTGGCTTGCTATAGACAGTTCACAATAGCAAAGGAATTGCATCTCTTGGGCCTTGAAGTGTAATTAATGGTTCAATCCACCCTATACCTAAGGAAAAGCCTTTTTAATTACCTATCAAAAAGAATTCTGCAGTTGATCAAATAGTGCTATCAAGGGGGCAGGCTTGGTAAATAGGCCTCTGATTTGTTCATTCAAGGGTTTAATAACTGGTGTGAGGCCAGGAGTGAGCAGACAGCCCTTCTGTCAGAGATGGTCCTGTGAGCTCCAGCCACTGGAGAAGGCAACACCATCACCTTTAATTTTGACCCTTCCTTTTGGCTGCAGAGCTCTGAGGACTCTCTGTGGTGTGTGAGCCAGCAGCCAGCAGCTCTCTGGAGCCACAGCACGTGTGTGTTTGTGGTTTCTGTCGTGGGAGGAGGGTCAGTGGTGTGGTAGGATCAGTGTAGCCCCTGCAGCTCCTCTGCCCAGCTGCATTGGCTGTCGCTGCAGGAGCAGGGCACGAAGGCAGATGGCTCTCAAAGAGCATCAGCTTTTGGATCAGTGCATTGGGGAAGGCCAGGTTTGCTATGATTTGATTTTTCTCCACCTCTGCTGCTTGTTCTGCCTCGTGACCCATTTCTCAGACCCTCTGGGGACGCTGGGTGTTCTTTGGGCCACTTAGAAAAATGACACGAGAAACTCCAAATTAAAGCAGACCCTTAGGATTCTTTCCAGGTTAACCAGAGGGCGATGGAACGGGCCTCTTTGCAAGGAATATTTGAAGTGGAACAGATCAGAGCTTTCCAGGAATCAGAATTTCTGATTAGTGGAAAATGACAACTAGGAAAAAAAAAAAAAAGCCTAAAAATATTTTGTCAGGCTGAACATCTTCTGTGAAATGTTTTATTAAAAGAAAATATTTAGACCAATGAAACATATAGTTTCCCATTTAAAAAACATTAGTCTTAAAGTGATGAATTTTCTAGCTCTAGCTTCTACCAATACTTTCGGATTAAATACCAGGTCATGGTAAAGAGAAACATTAGTTAAAATTAAACGTTTTGGTTTTTTTCAGCTGACAGTGTTTCACAATCACATTATAGGCACGATATTTGGATTTCAATTAGGCTTATTTTTAGTAGGAAGACATTTGACTTTTTTTTTCTTTTGCACCCGCTCTCAGTGAATCTGAAAAATCATGCTAAAATTCTGAAAACCCCGTTTGGCCACTCTGAGCATATGACATAAATTGAAGCAGAGAGAAGGAAAAACAGAGGCAGAAAATGGAGCAGACAGAATTACCTCTGGGCAACAGATTAGGATTGTTTATGGGAGGGAAATTCAGTAAGACATGAAACTAAGTGAAGTGTTTTAATTAGATCCCAAATCAATGTCCAGATGTGGATTTTGAACAGTGCAGAGGGGCGTGTGTGTACACGTGCTCTGGGACTTGGTGTGGATCTCTCCCAGCTTTGCTGAGTTACACAAGCTGGACATTTCCCTCGGGCTGTGGGGAACAGCACAGGCCTTTGCACACACATCATCTGTGTGCACAGCTGGTGATACAGTTCCAGAGAGAGAGACCCGAGTGTGAGCCGACTTCTGTCTTGCCCGAGAGCAGAAGGAACTGGTGTGGAGTGAGAAAATTCCTGTGCTGCTTTCTCTGCAG
The DNA here is from genome assembly GCF_003945725.1 of Corapipo altera. Classification (NCBI taxonomy): domain Eukaryota; kingdom Metazoa; phylum Chordata; class Aves; order Passeriformes; family Pipridae; genus Corapipo; species Corapipo altera. The sequence continues at coordinate 2,352,877 of NW_020884906.1, forward strand.
TGAACTGGGCTCTGAGCAGCTACTCCTCTGTGTTCAGTGGTGTAGTTCTGACTCAGTTCATTTGGGATATCAGCTGACAACCCAAATTCACTCATGCTGCTGCCTCTGGGCCAGTTGTGCTTATTTGTGTATCCCTGTGTATGCCAAAGGCTTATCACTCCATTTTGGGAAGTGTTTCTTATCTGGCTGTAAAGGGCTCAGACTGCAGCTGTCTGAGGAGGACTGTCTGTCCCCCTCGAAGGAGAGGAAAAAATCTTTGGCTGGGAAAGAAAACTCTGTGTGGGTCACAGGTACTGCCAGCACCTCCACCCCAGTGCTCTGTATTTGTACAGTCCCTCTGTAGCTGTCATTGAGACCTGACCCTGTTTATGAAGGTACTGTAGGTCTTCTCCCAACCTCTGCTGGAGCTCTGCTCCCTTTGCATAAACAATGATATATTGACTGGAATGTGGGATCAAACCTTTGTCCCCCAGATCCCAGCTCACTGTTAGGTCTTTTGTATATTTAATTAGTTGTACAATGTTAAATTGCTCCAGTGAAAAGACTGATGAACAGGTTGACACATTGACCGTGTTTCCCAATAATAATAATAATCAGAAATATTGTGAAACCTTCCAACCTCTTTTTGAGGTCGTTACCAGGAAGGTTCTCAGGCTGATTTGGTTTGACAAGCAGTAGGGCATGACCCTGAGGTAGGACCACGAGACTGCCCAGATTGCACTACACTAATCCTCTGCCTTCTGCTTGGTTGTGCTGAGGGGTTGGTGACCCCCAAGGCTTTGGGCAGACAGTGCCCAGGTTTTATGCAGGACATAACTCATAAGCAGAGGCTCCCCAGCAGCCAGACTTGATGCTGTCTCTGTAGTAGCAGTGCTGTACATGTGGCAATATCTCACAGCTATTTCTGATATCTGATAGAAGTTTTCTCTGGCTTTTCCCATTAGATTCATTATTGATTCCCTTTTGTTTAGTGCTGGGCTTTCCAATTAAGTAGTGACTTTAATTATACTGCAAAGTGTATAACATTGGTCTTGATTATTAACACTGACCCGTGGGATAATGAAAGGAGCACCAGAAAGGCTAAATTAAAAAGAATCACAAAAATTAACAACCTTTTCCAAGAAGCCACCTTCTGTTCAAATGCAGTAATTTTCCTCTTTTACATTTTTGCAGTGCCTTTGTGTATATTAATTGTTGAAGACAAGTTCTGCATGACTGTCAGCACTAATAAATGTAGATTTAGTGAAGGCTGAATTTGATTAACTGGGGAGCATGAAAAGTAACTGATTGCAGTGTTGTGTTTAAATGCAGTGAGACTGGAAGCCATTCCCTGCAATTTGTCTGCACCAGAACGTACTCTCGAATACATGAATAGTTTACCTGAGCTGGATTGCATAACACTGACTAAAAATTAGACATCTAATTTAAGGCAATCGACTTGGCTGCCTTTATGGTCAGTGGAGAAAATCATGTACAATGTGTCATGTCCTCTGCAGGTCTCTCTCCCAGGAACCTAGGACAACCAGCTTAAATAGCATTTCAGGTGAATCCCAAATGCTGAATGCTCCAAGGCATGCAGAAATGAGAGGGAATCTCTGTGTTAGCAACACACATGGAAGAACAACCTGCCACCATGGGCAGCCTGGGTAAGGTCCCCCCCAGCCAGCAGCTGCAGAGGCAAAGCTGTGGCTGCAGCCCAGTTTTCATCTGGGAGGAAAAGAAAAGGTGATCAGAAAGCTGTTTTGCATGCCTCAGTTCTTCTTACCTATCATAACTAAACGTGTCCTGTGTGACCTTAAGCACAACTGCTTGGGGTAATTATTTGAACTTAGAAACCACAGTATTTCCATAGAAGGAGGAGTATTTCCTCTTCTAGAAGAGCAGTCTTCAAACTGTGTAAGCTGTTCCTTGACAGGTAAATACATATCTGTAGTGCAGAAGCACTGCTGAGATCCAGCCAGGGGCTTCCAGCCGTGTGTGGCATTTCAGGTTCTTTCGTTTCCCTCCCCTGGGCCCACGGATGGTTGATGCCCGCTATCACTTCCAGGGAGAAAAGGGTATTCCTGTACATTTCTGAGCTGTCATGTTATGTTACACTCCATGGTGTCACATTACAGGATAAAAAGAAGTAACAGAACAAGACAGGCAATGAATTCAGCGTGGTATTTCTTTTCCTTTTATGTTTCCTTGCGTGTTATCTCTGTTACACTACACCTGAGATTCTTTTTAGGGCTTTGAAGGAGTTCTAATGGTTTGAAATAAGGTTCCCCTTTTCTTTCTTAAAATATGTATGCAAATTTAGTTCTGCTGACAGTGTAAGATATGTATTATCTCCAAATGTCTTCCTTGTGTAACTTTAAAGATTAGCAAGTTCTGATTCCTATTTTATTTGGATAAGTTTCATAGTATAGGAAAGTCAAGGTTTCAGGTCACATAACCTCAAGGTATTTTAGTTGTTGTTGTTTGTGTCTTTGTGATAAAAACGTGAACAGGCCAAAATGTCAGACAATTTACTCTTCTGTCTGAAATAAAACTGAATTGTGAACTCCCAAGTTGATGCAGTGTTTCATTTTAATAGTGTCAGTTCTTGCTTGTTTTGCCTGTGTCTCCTATTTTGAGTGAATTTAGTGCTAATAAAAGTGAGAGACTCTTAAAAGTAGCCAGAGCCAGAAGGACCTGACAGTTACAGGGCAGCAAACGTAAGCTCCCCGTCTTGATTAGCTTGATCTAGATGCTTTCCAAGGTTTTGTTTCTCTGAAACAGCACCTGCCAGTTAAGTTGTTTGAAAGTTTTATGATATTGAAGTATGGGGCCTCTATTTCCTGTTCCTCCAGCTTTCTGAAACGTTCTTGGCTTCTGTTATATTGCTTCTAGACCTTCTGCTGTGGTCTCAAAAACAAACCATCGTCCAACCAGGTCACCTTGCTGGATGCAGCTCCAAAAGGAGGTCCAGGGACAGTTGCTTCCCATGCAGTCTGTGCACTCTTTTCTCTATTTCTGCCAAACCAACTGGCTGTCTTAATAAGAACTCATTATGCAGTTTTGGCCTACATCCCTTGGGCCACAAGAAATCCTGCAGCAGCTGCATGTTCCCACCTGGAGACTTCCTTTGAAATGTGGGACAAGCCTTGAGGAGTAGGAACCTGTGCCTCGTTACCTTCTTTGTAAAGCCAGCACCAGGCTGATCTCTGTTGTCTGTTCCTTGGCTGTGCAGGGTGTTTAAATAGCCCTTGTGAAGGAGGCATCTTGCCATGTGTGTTACTAAGTCTCAGAACTTCAAGCTGGCGAAAACCCCTCTGTTTCCTGCAGAGAATTCACTTATAGGTGATACATTTTGTAGGGATCACTTATGCAGCGACAGGAAGCCCTTCAGTGGAGGACAACAGCAGAGCTGGATACCCAGCACAAATACATCTCTCTCCTTCTGTGTCTGAACTAAACAGAGAACATGAGGACAACTGCCATGCAAGCATCAGGCAAAATTCCTGTTCCCTTGGCCTAAGAAGTGCACCCACAATTTCTGGTGGTGGTCAGGATTAATCAGTGAGGCATTAGGCAGCTTTAAATTACTGGACATGTCATCTCTGTGTGTTACTTCTGCACAAAGCTCCCTGTTCCTCAGCTTCCAGAAACAAAAACCCCTGGCATTACATTTTACCTGTGTGAGATGCCTTCAGGTTGTCAAATAGTTCTTTAAGTAGTTTATTTTCTTCTGTGCTCCAAGGGATGAGTATATTATTTATGCCACACTCCCAGACTTTTGCTAGTCTTAATTTATGTATTTTGTCTTGCAAATGCCCTCTCAGAGGGCTGCCCTCTGGGGTGGCATGAAACACACCTCTGGCAGACACGGTAGTTCAGACTTGACTAATGGGAGAATATTAATAGCAGCAATAATAATTAAAGCAGTGCACTAAAATACCCGTGGGTGTTGTTGCTAAGTTCATCTGTACCCCTAAAATTTCAGAGTAAAGGCATAAATTCTGGTTATTTCCATCCACGAAGTGAACAGTTGTCTCATTCAGCAACTGGAGTGAGCTTTCATCCCCGCTGTGGATGTTTCATTAGGACACAGTTCTCCCAGAGGGTCATGGTGCAGTTTACATTAAACTCAAGATAAAAATGACATTGAAGCTTTGCTCCTGTGTTTTCTACGTTGCCTGAAAACAAATGCTTGACCTCTGGCTAGTCCACTGGCTCATTGCCTTGGTGTTATTAACCCACATGTACCAAGAGACAGGGACTTTGTGTTGTGTTTGCTCAGAGAGGAGCATTTAGCTCCTCTGCCTGACAGATCTGGGAATCTGTGGAAGCAGTGGGGGGAAACTTTTTCTAAGTAGAGGTTTGAACAAATATTCTGGATGGAACAGGGTGAATGTGTGTGTCTGCAGATGAGGGATGAGGAAGGGCAGGGCTGTGCACAGAGGCTCAGCCTGCTGGGCACACAGTTAATGGGAATGCTCTGGGTGCAGGGTCATCACTTCTGGGGGCAAATAGGAAAAGATGCCAGACAACAGAGAGTGGAAAAGGCAGTTGTTTCTCAGCACACCAGTGTGGGTAGGAGCAGTGCATGAAAGTTGAAGTGCTACAATGGCCAGATCTTCTCAGAGTCAGGAAAAGACTTACACGTGTCCTTGGCTGCTCAAATTCACAGTCATACTTCTGCATGTTACCTGTTCCAGGATCTGTGCCTGATTTCTGTCAGCCTGAGTGAAAAGTAAGCATATGTTGACCTGTTTGTTTTTGGTTTGTTTTCTTTTTTTTAATTAGGATAAGAGCTCATAAATATAAAAACATTGCACTGTTTTCCTGCTGTGAAGTGTGTGTTCTAGGTGTTAGCTGTGTGCTAGACAGTAAATGTGGCTGGATTTTTAAAAAATGTTTTCATTTCTAAATGTAACCAAAACTAAGTCAAAATGCCAGTGTTTTCTAAAGTTATATGAACTAAAGTTATAGAAATACTTAGAAGGTAGGAAACTGTTATTAACATTTAACTTCTGAGTGCGTGAAATTGTTGAATACTGTGCTGTTCACCTCTAACTAGCCTTTAATTTAAACAAAAGCTATAAAAGTACAATTAGGCTCCAGTCCAGTGAAGCACTTAAATATGTTCCTAGTTTTAAGTATATGAATAACCCTAGTGAAGTTAAGACATGCTTAACTGCTTTACTTGAAGAGGACATTTCTTGAAGTAGTTATAATATATAAAGAACAATCCTGAAAGTATCACTGGGAGAGATGTAGAGGGGAGTAAAGTCCCATCTGCACTTCAGGGTCTGACTGCTCTTGCCTAATGATTTATCCTATGGGATCCTGATCCAGAGTTCATTGAGAGCTTGGGATGTGCTCCATCATCTGGTTGTCAGGTAGTTTCCTACCCCTGTCTAGAGGGAACACACAGAGCACATGCACCTTCATTTGTCCTCCCTGCCTGACTCAGGCCTTTTCTAAACATGCTGCTGTTACCACCAGGCTCAGCTCAATCCCATATAAAGCATCTAAACATCATGGATTTAACACTCCCATTTTCAGTGCTAAATCAATGTTCTTTATGCCTTTGTTCTTGGAACACTGCTCTGTTTGAACCATAATTCTTCCCACATGCCATAAAGTTGGTCTGTTTTCACTCTGATAGAAATGGATCATTTAAAGAAGGAGGAGGAAGCCTGTGACCGCTGTTCAAACATTTCAATGCCATTGCTGGTTGGTGAAATCAGCTTGTGCACACCTCAGCCAGGTGCTGGGATTACCAGGGAGGTATTACCTTTCTGGGCTACAACCACACTTGCAGCTGCTGGGACCAGGCAAGAGTAAGAGCTTCTCACTGCAGTTTTGGCAGGCAGTGAAACCCAGTTTATGGCTGACCTCCCATTTGGTGGTTTACTCCTCCAGTCATCCTGTGTTTGTACATAGGTAGAGAGAAACATTCTGCTGCATAACAGAATTTGACCAAAGATTAAAGCTGGTCTCCTGTGAAATACACTGGAGCCCATTAAAGGAGGGACTGTTTGCCAAACATTGTTGTATATCCTCCCAAGACCATAAAAAACATTGTTAGCTGAAATAATAGTGGAAAGTTATTGCATTCCTCTATTCTTCTCCTTACCACCACACTGCAGCGTGACAGCAAACCTGTAATGAAATTTGTGAAGAGCTCTGCAGCACTTACCTTGAAAACTTCTTTATTGCCCTACATTTCTAGGGAACACTGTGATATTCAGCCTCTGTCCAGCAGCAGCAACACCAGCTGAGGGAGTGAGATAGTCAAAATTCAACAAAAGTGCCTTGAATTTTTAATATTAAATACTTGCGGTACATTTTTTAATAGTCCAGGATAACTTTCTGTATTTACATATTATTATCTGAATAACAAATAGCTTCAAGGGTACAGCCAACTGTTCCATGCAGATGGAAAATGGTGAGTTTACTCTTATACATTATTTATTGAAAATAATGCCTTTGATTTCATCAACTCCACTGTTTTTCCCTGATGTCTGGCATGGACTCAGAACTCAATAGGAGATGCACTTCAGAGAAGGTGGTTTTCTTCAGATATGTAGTCTGCTTTTGGATATCTGGGCTGTTACCATCTCACTCCCTGCAGACCTGCTGGGATTAATTCTTCCTTTGCCATAAAGAACCTTTTCTGGGATCTTGATGCATCACCTTGAGTGGAAAAGTACTTCTTAGCGGGAGGTCTGCTCACAGTGGCTGCTGGAGGTGCAGAGGGACAGCTGCCTTCCCACTGCTGACGGGAGAGCAATGACCTTTGGTGGCAGGAACAGCAAGTGGTGCCCCAGGGTAGCAGCCAATTTTGGGAATGCACCCTAGACAACATTTTCTGGCTTCTTGGAGGGCTCTTTGTGAGCCTTCCCTGTTTGAAATGTGAGGGTTTAGTTTTGGTGAAGCTCTGAGATGAGGCTGTGTGTTCTCTGTTCTCCGTGGACAAGATAGTTCCCAGAATTAAGCTTTAAAAAGTTGGACTAAAGGTAGTGTTTTGCATATGTTTTCCTGCATATGTTTTGCTGGTGAGAACTTCGAATCAACTTGACACAATGCCTTTAGTTTTGCCTTTGTTTTGTATCACTTCACCATTTTCACTGACGTTTATGTTTCTTTTCAAGTTCAAAGAGCTCTCCAGTCTCAAAGCAGAACCCACCTTTATGGGTTTTTTTTAAAACACAATTCTTGTCTAATTTTTACTTTTAAAGGACACAAGCAAAAAATCCAGTTGGACCAGTGACCAGGATCTTTGTGAAATCTAGGGAATCACTGAACAAGCCATTTGTGTTTAATCACCTACAATTAGGCAGAATACATACCACTTGAAATTTAGTTGAGGCTCTTCCTTAAATTTAAGTGCAGCACCATTAAAAATAAAGTTGCACGGGGGGAATATGTTTTCTTTGGGGATTTTTCAAAAGCATTTGAAAGCAGATCTCAGCTTCTCCATTAATTTCCAATGAGCCTAATGCTTTGTGATGCAGCATGCATACAGCCAGAGGCAGATCTGAGCGGGCACACCAGGGGATAGAGTGGAAATTTTTTACAGATGGTATTTCAAAACATATTAGTGACTCGAGTTAAGTTCACAAAAAAAAGGCAAATGCTTTTTACTACGGAGGGATCTGAGCGGGAGCTTTCAGCCATTTTTCATGTTAATAAAGGGGCTTGTTTCAAAAGTGATTGAAACTAGTTTTAGCATTTTTATATGTATAAATCAATAATAGTATTAGATGTGATGGCGTGTTTCTGGTATTGTTTGCCTGAGGAAAGCCATAATAGCTCACTAAAATAGAAGGCCTCTTATTTTATGTGTGCAGCAACTACTTTTGAAGAGTCTAATAATCCTAAATATAAGGGTTAATATTCTTTATGAGCAGAGTCATCTTCATGCTGTGTATGTTAACTATGCATATATATTGTGCTATCAGTCACTGATTGACAGTTCTCAGGGCTTTCTACTATAAACATACAATAATTTGTCATAGAGAAGGGAGGAATTAAACCAAATAGAACAAGTGTGCTATAAAACAAAAGGGACAAACATGTATTGTTTGTTGGTTGGTTTGTGGTTTGGTTTTTTTTTTTTGTGCAGAGCAATTAGTCACAGTTGTACTGGCCTGGAATTTAAAAAGAAAGGAAAAAAGGCAAAAAGTAAATTGTCTGGTTCTCAGGAAACACTTGTCCAATGTGTATTATTACAACTTCATGGGGAACTTTACTGTACCTGTGGAACTGCCTGAGTCCCAGCTTGAAAAGGCTCTCTCCTTCATGGATGTGTCATAGGACAGAAATTCCTGTAAATTTGGTCTTTCCTGTCTGAAATAGGACAGAGAAGAGAGAGTTCTAAGGTATAAAAGACAGTTATTTTAAAAAGGCTGCTGCTGTTCTTCATTCTGCAAATCCTGCAGACATGAAATCCAATTGTTCAGCCTGGGAATATGGGAAATTCCCAGGACTAGGTGTGTGCTGGAAGACTCATGGTGTAGTGCCATCATTTGTGGTTGACATGAAAGGACACTTCTTCTTGGTACAGGAAGTGTCTGAGGTTGGCTCAGGAACAAGGATTTGGCCTGGTTTCTTGCTGGTGAATGGGGGGGGTTTCTTTCTTAGACTTTTGGATGCGAAATAAGAAAAAATGTGTCAAGGGACATAGGAAAAAAGGAGTAGATTTAAGATCTCACTTTATGTGAAAATGACCATCAGCACCACTGTGTTCCAGAAAAGATGGAGGAAGGGTTATTTTAATGGGTTTTCTCTGACTTACAGCACTGACAGGAATTGCACTGTATCTTGCCTGCACCTCTCCAAATAAATTAAGGAGAAAGGAGAAGGTGTTGATTTTTATTCTGTTGGATAAATCAAAGTGGAGGCTGTTCCATAAGGAACACAGTCTGTGAAGAAGGTATCTCCTGCTATCACCATAAGTTCTAGTTTTTCTGAAAATGGCTCACTTTTTACCTTAGTTGTAAATACAATGGGCTGCTTTTCTCAAGAGCATCAGTGTTCTGTTCCACTGCTCCCTCGATCACAGTTGTATTTGTATTATGTGATTCTTAGGAAATTCTGTCCATGAGCTGCAAAATGGGAGGGGAAAGTAAGAGCAAACCTTAAGTTCAAAAATTGTCTATTTGGGGTTTTTTTCCCCATTTGGATAGCGCAGGAAAATCCATTCTTACTGGAAAGAGAATGTTATGGTGTAATGCAGTTAACACCTTCTGTTGAGAAGGAGAATTAATTAGGAAGGAGTTGGAGCCTCTGGGTGACAGATTCATGATCCATGAAGCTAATCAGTTTTGTAGCCTGTCACTGCTTTTGCTGCAGACTGGTCAGCAGCTGGATCCCATGCTGGGGAAGGAGATGTTTGCAGCTTGTCACGTTTTCACTGTTGTGCCAGTGTGGAACAGGAAAGCAATGCTGCTTTATTTCTGCAGCTCAAAAGTTACTGTTCCATCTAGCACTGGCTGTAAAGCCTCAGTGGGTTTCTGGAGAAGGAAATCAAGCATTGAACTCGCCACTAAATTCAGTGATTTAGCTGTGGTGAATCGTCTGTGCCTACAGAAGTCACAGCAGCATTTAGGTACTAAAAGGTAACTGTGTAGGTAAGACTATTCTGAACCTGTGGTTTAACTGGGCTCAAAATGCACATTGACCTGATGATTAAAAGTAGTATTTGTTATCATTAATGAGCAAGAATTCAACAATCTTATTGATATTTATCTTTGTCCTTTCATTGATCATGTACCAAATGAGGAGCTGTTCCACCTCCTTCTCCTACTGTGGCTGTAAAACACGAACACAGACCATTCTGGAGCTTTCAAGGTACAGAGCATGTTGGGGTAGGGTTTTTTTTTGTGCCAGAACTGCAGATGTTTCTTCAAGCCCAGCAATTTCATCAAGTTTGTTAAGGAGAAGAACCCACAGTCATCTCCATCCCAGTGGTTCGTTGGAAAAACATATCTTGTATTAAATACTTTAAAGATTCATGAAGCAGCTTTAATTTTGTTTGCATTTCTTCCTGAAGGGTAAAGCTGTCAAAAATCTCTAAATGCATTGCCTAATCCATTTCCAAACTCAGTATATTAAGGTCTGCAAGCAAAACTCATTTTTAGACTTTAGCAAGTTTGCAGACAGGAGAGAAGGCAGGGGAAATAGAGCAGGAAGGATTTTTCTTTCCTTAGTAATGCACTGAACTACCTGTGTGGCTGCAGTGTCAGTCCCTCACGAAAAATAGTGCAACCCAAATGGGCTGTAAGAGCAGCTCTGATAAATAGAGGACTTCACATGTTTCTGTTAGATCAGATACAAATAGAGTAAATACATCTATCAGGGAATGAAGGTTCAGACAAAAGAAAATTTCCTTCCCTTTATTGCCTCCCAGCTTACAAGGTTGCCATGAGCAGGTTCATGTGCAGCTGAGTAGCTTTTGTTTTCTTATGTCCCAGTTTCTAATCTATGACATTTTTATGTTAGTACATGATTTTATTTCCAAGGTTCTGGTCTGCCAGCTGAAGAGCTTTTCCTGTTTTCTTATGCCTGCAAAGACAGTGCTCACAGTTGGGCTCAGGAGGCTGGCTGGGAAATGTTCATTTAAGGAACTGATTCAATGCAAGGTAAAGAATGAGTGAAAATCGTCCCCAGAACAGAGAAAAATGACCTGACATCAAGCTCTCTGTCATGTACAAAGGCAATACCTCTGGGTTGCTGGCCAAGCTCTGCAGTAGCAAATACAGAGCGAGAACACTCAAAGACCTTTCCCAAGACAACAGCAGGATGCCTCAGGTTTGATGCTTGGCATGTTGTATGAAAGGTGCCTGAAGGGCTGTTTCACATATCAGGTCTAATCCATCCTCAGCTGGCCCATGGAAATGATTGGCCATGGCACTGTCAGCCTTTGCTTGGGATCCCTGCTCCCAAACACATCCCTGGTGTGTCCCTCCCCAGTTCACCTGCCTGCCCTGGAGACAGGCCCTGCTTCCCATGCAGACCTGAGCTACTCTGCTGGTTGTGCACTGTGGGGCCTGCTGGCAGTTCATAATGCTAATTTAAAATCACACTAATATTAAATGTAAGCTGTGCCTGGCCAGCTCAGACCATCGTTTCCTACCACAGAGGTCAAGTGTATGCTCTCAATTCTTCCCGAACTCAGCAGTGTTGGGTGTTAATGAGGCCAAGTTTCAGCCATCAATTACTGTAATTTTCCTCCCTCACCCAGCTGCCAGAGTTCACAACGTGGTCATACCTAATGCAGAGAAGTGGAGAGCGTGCTGGTGCCCTTCCTTCCCTTCCCTGGCAGAGCACTGAGGTGCCTCAGACACCCAGCCACTCCACTGCATAGCCAAAAAGGGATGGTTTCTTAATATCACAGTTCTCTTGGTGGTAAGGCTGAAGGATTATGAGGGTGTGCCTTGCTAGGACCTCTTTGTACAGTTTGATTTCTTCGCATTCCTGGTAATTTTCTTCTCATAAGAAATAATAAACATGGCCAGTCTCATGCTAAGCTCCTCCATCACTAGCCCATTGGTGTCTTGCCTGATGCTTCACGTGTCCTGACACTCTGACTTTGTCTGCCTTGCACACAGACAGGACTGACTCATTGCAGTGCACTTGGTCTCTTGTCAGCCTCTGGCCAAGCGGAGGTGGCAGGAGGTGACAGCCATGGTTGTGCTCTGCTGGCAGTGTGTTCTTCTGTGTGACTTGCTAATGTCACTGTTTGGCTCAGCGTGTCAACTGCTGGTTAGAGTTTCTTGGAATAAAGGAAGTATTAACTGTAAATTGCTGTGACTGGTATCCAATTAGAGAATACATTGGGAAGAACTTGGGCGACAATCCAGCAAAGCACTTAAGCACCCACTGATTTTTAAGGAAAGGCCCCTTAACTGGGATTGCTCATGCTCTCAAACATCATCAGAAGCGTTTGTCAGTGGACCAGTACTTCCTCCTGACTACCTCAGCACATCCATCTCATTTTCTGACCTAAGGAGCTGGGAGTTCAAGGTTGACTTGAAGTCTGAAGGAAATAAACTCCTAAATCACTTCTGTGCTTTGAAAAGTCTACTCAGCTGGACAGCTGCTTTTGCTGTTCTTCATCCTCACTGCAATAAATAAAACTATGACAGCTTTTAAACCACTGCTAAATTATGAGCTTTGCCTTTGCCCATCTAGATGTTCCTGTTGCATTGGGATTACCCAAGATATTCCAATATGTAATGATCAGAGTGTTCTTTCCAAATGCAGCCATAATGCAATTTTTCAGCTATGTCCTCCTCGTAGAAAAAGGGGAGAACTGACAGAAGGAAGGTGCAGTGAGAAGGGATAGGGATGGACCTAATCCAGGTGCCTCTCTGCTTCTGACACTTGTGGTCATCCCACATTTCCTTTAATTGCTTGTCCCTCTATGTAGTAAATGCTGCTTCGACTGACCTCTCGTTCTTGCTGTACTCCCTCCTCCTCTACCACAACCTCCTTTTTATCTCCAGACTTCGGTTACATGTTTTCTCTCGTCCCTTCTTTCCTGCCAGCTCTGAGTGTTGATGCAGTAACACTGTAATCAGTGACAAGTACTCAGGTCCCTGGGCAAGTACTGCTGGGACGAAGAATTATGAATAATTGCACTTTACTAGAATTTATAACTGATTTCCAGAGGTTACTCAGCAGTCAAGCATTTGTTGCCCTCCCTATCCCCATGACTGCTGAGAGTGGGGAAAAAAAGTGATTGTTATGCCAAAGTAATGAGCAAAGAGGTCAGAAAGTTTGATAAGAGCAGGAAAACTCATTCCCTGTGATTTCATTAGAGGTATTTTAGAGAGCAGGTTCAGTAATTGCTTTGGTAATTCTGAATGGTTTTTGACAGTGAGAACACACAGGTATTTTTTAAAGTTAGAATATTTGCTAGTGGGAGAGAATTCCACTAAAATAAGGCAGTGTGATAACAGCTGTTAGAGAGGGGCATGGGCTGTGGGCTTGGGAAGCAGGAGCTGTGCTCTGTGCTGTGTGACTTCTCCAGGCCTCAGTTTTTCTTCTCAAAATGGTCTGTGGTAACATATATGTGTCAGTGAGCAGCACAGAAGCAAATTGTGAATCAGGATGTAACTGCCTTCCAAGGTGGTGGCTCAGAGGGAGCAGATCTGTTTTGCAGATGTTTCAGTGTGTGCCTGTACAACAACCATCATGTGTTTGTTATTGCTGCACAAACTGCAAAGTCAGAAAGGGTGGCAAATGCTCCTTGTATGGGTAAGTGCAAAATTTACTTGAGTGAGCCCTGGTTTTAAAAGTAGGAGATCCAGTTCTGAGCTACCAGCAGACCTGCTGATGGTTCCCCTGGGAGCACAGCCAGGGCATAGCACTGTGGGCCTTCTGCAGGTTGTTTTTGAGCAAAGTCATTGATATTCCTTTGGTTTTGCAGAGGTGCTTTTAACCTTCCAGGGAGTGAGAGCTGCTACAAACATGTGTGCATGCTCATCCCCTTTGTTCTACACAGGTTGCTGCTCCTGGCTGGGTTGCTTCTTTTGAGCTTTTGCCACATCTTTGTTCGGGGTTACAAAGGACAAAGTCTGCAAATCCCTGTATGAGATGGAGGGCAAGGAAGGAGAGGATGCTCTTCAGCCCACTTGGCCTCCCAGTGGCTGCTTGGGTTTTAATTGTGCCTCTCTTCCCTCCAGGTGCAGACAGATGAGCTACCCCGACGACCTGCCCCAGATCTCTGTGGTGTTCATCTTCGTGAACGAGGCGCTCTCGGTCATCCTGCGCTCGGTGCACAGCGTGGTCAACCACACCCCCTCCCACCTGCTCAAGGAGATCATCCTGGTGGACGACAACAGTGACAATGGTGAGCATTCCCAACCTTTCCTCCTGCTCTGTGATTTCTAGACGTGAAATGTAAAGCAGAGGGAGTTTGGTCACTGCTGGCCAAAATGCTTATTTTTTTTAACGTTGGATGAAACACCTTTGAGTTGTTCTGCATTTAAGCAGCTGGGGGAGAAGGGTCATACATGCAACCACTGATTTACAGCTAATAATCGACTCATATGTTGGTGGTATAAATTAACGTACCTCTGTTGAAGTCAGTAGAATTTGCAAGAGTTCATGTTTGTTGATGAGGGGGTTGATTGAGCCATTTGCACAAAGCTGTGAGTAAATATTGACCGTTTGTGTAACAAATAAACATTATGTGGATAAACCCTGTTGATTTCATTGAAATCCTCACAGAATAAATGACATTTGTACAGGCAGTCTTAATAGGACACTTTTGTCCAAATTTTCAGATCCAAAGGAACATCATCGTTAATAGAATAAAATTTTAAATTCTGCTTTCAAGGAAAAATGGAGCTACAGATTCTCCTTAAAGATAGTTTCTGCTCTTTTACATAGTAGCACACTGTTTTTTCAGGATTTAAAGCGGTGTTGATTATGTCAGATTTTGAGCCTGATTTTTTTTCTTTTTTTTGAGATAGGGAGTAAATTCATGTGTGGGAATGAAACAGAACAGGCACAAAGCACATGCAGCTTTCAGGTCATCTGGTTCATTCATGTAAAAATAGCACTTCTGTTGCAGCAATCCAAACTCAGAACATACATACATATAGAGTGCTATAGATCAGCACAGTACAATCAAGTTTGAAGAACTCTCAGGATACAAGGGACTAGCAGTGTTGTTGTGTTTTAAGTTGTTATACCTTGGTCTTCTAGAACTGCTACATCTTCTAAAATCATCTTTATTTAAAATAAGTCCTAAGTTTAGCATTTCCTCCACAGAACAACAGCTTTAATTAAGTGTTTCAGTTTTAAGTTACTTTTACTCTTCAAGATCCCTGAAGAGAGAGGAAGGTTGAGAGAAGAAAGAGCTCCAACAAAACTAAATTCCAAAACATACAGGTTTAAGAAAAATGTTATGCAATTCAGATTTCACTTATGGCAGTGTAACCTATGGAGTAATTATGTGAGATTGCAGACTGTTGGAGTCAATGTAGTACTCAGGAGAACTGAACTCATTGTTTCTCAGTGAACTCTTCTGTGGCTTTTCTCTGCTGCTCTTCCTGGTAACTGGAGATTTATCAGGTCTTTGATTCCAGTGACATTGATCCTACTGGGTACTATAGATCGCAAGAATGAGGATTCTAACGTCCTGGAAGCTTCTTCTAGTTTTCCTAATAAATACATTTGAGCAAAAGCCACATTATGAATAAGCTGCAGTGTAAATGAATTACTAAACTAGATTGACTTTTAAAAAATAGAGAGACCATTTTGGTAATTTGCCTATTTATAAACCTCTTGAAATGAAGCTGAAAAAGGGGTGAATGAAATCTGCTCTGTCTGTGATTGAATGCCTGAAAATGAACAAAAGAGAAGTCTATTTGAGATCTTCAATATCCATTTAGTTCAATGGGAAAGAAGCCTGGTATTGAGGAGTCTTGATTATATTTAAGGGAAAACCCTAAAATGAAGAGAAATTAATTGTGATCTGAATTAGGTCTTGACCCAAAATCCATTGAGGTTATTTTTTAAACTCTTACTGAACAGCATAAATCAGAACAAATAATCACCAGACTGCCATGTTACACTGCTTTGTGGCCAGAGTTGCTCCTCCAGAGGCCACTTGTAACCTAATTCAAATCATCAGAGAATTAGAATACTAATTATTTAAAAAGATTTTGGTAAACTACCTCTTCAAAACTATACTCAAATCCATCAAGCCATATTAAACCTGGGCAAATCTCTGATGTGTAGAGAATTTCTCTGAGGTGATACCTGTGGAATAAGCCCATGCCACAACCACAGTACTTGGTTTGTATCTGTGAGAATGAGGAAGGATTTAGGATTACTTGAAGGACCTCTTTCCCTTTCTGTTGCAGAGTAAATTAAAGTAAAACATAACATTGCAGGGCTTTTCTCATTCTAAATGTCTGTGGGTTTGTTTTTTTTTTGTCCTGCAGTTGAGCTAAAATTTAATCTGGACCAGTATGTCAATAAAAGATACCCAGGTCTGGTGAAAATCGTGCGCAACAACAAACGAGAAGGACTGATCCGAGCCAGGATCCAGGGCTGGAAAGCAGCAACCTCTCCTGTCGTTGGCTTCTTTGATGCCCACGTGGAATTCAACATTGGCTGGTAAGTGTTGGCTGTCCCCAGGGGGAGGCTGGCTCTGGGACAGTGTGTCTTGTGTCTCAGGGGCTGTGAAAGGATTTGCTCAGTGAAGGGGAAGCTGAGGAGCCGTGGGGGTGAGGTGGCTGCGGGCTGGTGTCACCCCATCAGCAGTTACTTTGGAATAATGTCCTTGATTATTGCAACATCGCTGAGAGTCTTCTGCAGTGACTGCAAGATCCATAAAAAAGCTGCTGTGACTGGTCTAGGACAGCTCAGTAGAGAGGGAAGTAATTGTAACCACAATGGATGTGAAATCCCGGGAGCGCAGTCAAATGGGGAGACACCATTAAGGAGCTTTGGGCCAGATGCTTTCAAGTACTTCTTTTACCTCCTTGTCATTTTCTGTCATTTCATCTTGGAAACTTGAATACCAATCTGATTTCCTCATAAATTTTCTTGCTTTTACATTTGAGGGAAACATTAAATTATTTCCTGCATTTTTAATGGAGCTTGAAATTAGTGCACCTTTCCTCATCCCCCTTTGGTTTGCAAGGGAAGCACAGTTTTGGGTTTAATGGGCCAGATCTGCATTTGGAGTAAACCTTTGTAGCACCACTTGGTGGCCAATATTTTGCATTACTTGAAGTTGGGACTGAAGGAACTGATATGTACAGTCAGCTGAAAAAGGGCTGCTGGGACCTTCAGCATGTAAAATGTGTGTTTTCCAAAGATAGGCTGTTATTTGATAATGATGATGCAGAGTTATGGTGAAAATGATTATGCTCTGCAATTCTGGGAGATATCCTCAAATTAAAACTAAAAATAGCTGTACTTACAACTAGGGAGAAACTTAATTGCAAAGGAGTGGAGTGTTTATTTTTATATGTTCATGAATATCTTTATAAAATGGAAGATGCAGTAAAATAAGTCTTGTAGTGCACCTGGTTTATATTCATCCCATTTTTTTTTTCCCTAGGACTGTGTTAGACTATAATAGCAGTTGTAGTAGTTTTCTAGAAGCTTAAGAGCTGGCTTAATTTATTTATTTACTTTTAAAGCAAGTAGGTCTTTCAAATCATTGCAAACATTCATCTAGGGTAATATCAGCTATGGGGCAGGATTGAGGACAGGGGAGAGCATGCTCTGGGTGCTGTTCCCAGTGCTTGTCCTGCCCAAGCTGCAGTTTTCTGAGTCTTATGGAGACTTTTGTTATAATTTTATGAAGGACATTGAGATCTGACTGATGTGCTGTACCCAGCCAAGCTCGGCAGCAGTGTCAGTAAGCAGGAAAGGGCTTTGTGGTTGCTTTGGGGTTTGTTAGGGGTTCTTCTGAACCTTACTGCATTGCATTAGTGTCAGAAAGGGTTGAAATCAGCACAGCAAGAACGCAGACTCGTGAATGAGAACGTGTGTATGGCCAAGATAAAGAGTGTCTGCATTTATTGCATCCTCCTTGGTGCCCTGCCCTTTCCATGGTGTGCCCAGTGTGCTGAGCTGGGCTCAGCAGCTGCTCTGGGATCCCTGGGCTCTGGAGCAGCCCCAGCAGGTGTGTGGGGCCAGCAGACCCGTGTCCCATGTCCCAGAGCCATGCACGCTCCGAGTGCTCCCCGCTGGGGTTCCTGCTCTTCTTCCACTCAACCCTTGTGGCTACTGAGCCACCTCCAACTCTGCTCTGCCCTCCTCCTCCTGGTTTTAGTGCTGCCCACCTGTGCACATGTGGGTGCCTGTCAGCTCCATTTTCATCTAATCTTCTTTTACTGGGAGAGACTAAAGTCCTTCCATCTGGACTGCTTTGTTTTTTCACACCAGGTTACAATTACCCACCCTCCCAACCCTATAAACTTGGGAGTGAGGCAGGAGTCTCTTGTTAAGGTACTGCTGTTCTATTCTCCTACTTAGGTGCATCTTGAATGAATATTTCCCCCCATTTTCAGTGCATATTTATGTATTGAGAGGCCACACGGATTGCTCCCACTCAAAGCTGTCTATGGATTATTTGTGAGGCAATTAAAAAGAAGCCAATTCCTTTACCACAGAAAAGAGCATTAGCTTTCTGTTTGGTTTGTGTTCCATCTAAAAGTCAAGTACCTGCAGTGCAATTCTAGTCTTCCAATCTATAGCTGCTTTACCTTCCTAATCAGCTGGCAGATTAACTCATAAAGAATCAAAGAAGGACTTCTTCACTTTCTCATGAAATATGCAGGACCAATAACAAAAAAACTTCTTTTAACAATAGTGAGCCATTTACAATGAATTTTGGCCTTATTTCTCACTGTAGCATTTTATGGGCTCTCACAGCATTGCTCTCCAGGGACACTTCTTCTAAACTAAAATACAATCTGGTAGGATATAAAAAAACACTCTGCAACCTGGCAGGTCAAATTAGCCATTGAATTATTTATTTTGCTGTGCTTAATTGCTGCTTTTTGGCTTCTCAGGTGTAGAAATATGTTATTGCAGAGCAGTGATTTTTGACTGACCTGTTCCCCTTACAGCTTTTGACAGTGTGAGCCAATACTGCTGCTGTGAGAGTGAAAGAGGAGAGGACTGCCTGAAAGGGAGGCCATTGCCATTAATTCTCAAATGGAATTTTAAGCTAAAATTACGTGATAATGTATTTGTACAGTTCATGTGTAAAATTCTACCTCTCCTGCAGTAGAACCAGGTCTGGTTTTAATGGTTACTTAACAGGAGTCAGCAACCCAGCAGAAGCAGTGGGTATGAAAAGCTCCTGTACTTTCCTTTCTGAGGGTATATTTAAGCTGGTATAGCTCAGTTTCCCTTCAGTCCTCTGAAGATTTCAGCATTCCTGCCCTGACTTTTGTATTAGTTCCCCCCACTGTGTGCTAAGCCACAGTAACCCTGAGTGCAGACCATCACATCCTGGATGCTGATTGTGTTGCAGAACATGTAGAGCATTGTGTAGACTCCTGTCTTTGAGAGATGGGAAAGAATAGCAGGAGGAGGAGAAGAGAACTTCCCTACACTGTGTCTGGGAGCAGGAAAGAGAGATAGCAGAGATAGGGTGTTAATTCTCTGTGTGAGAAAAAGGACACATTGAGTGAAGGAGAGCAGAAATCAGTAAGTGAAAGGCAGAAACCACAATATATTAGCAGCCATAAAGAGGGTGCTAGGAGCCATAAAAGAAGACATAATGATAGAGTATTATAGTTACATTCTGTCTTAGGAATTGCTTTTGCTCCTATCACTGAGGTAATATCAGAGCACCGAGTGGAGTTATGCAGTACCATGGTAATTAAAATTTTGCCAGACAAAGGGGGAGTACCAATAAGGAAGGAGTGAAGTAAGAGGATTTAATCAAAAGATTTCAATATAACAGAGAGACAGAGTCAGCCTGACACGAGAAGAGAACCTGAAATATAAGCTGAGTATCCATCAGGTTGTGTCATACAGATCCCATCATTATGGATTATGCCCGAAGTTGGCAGTGTTTTAAAAATACAGAAAACTGGTGTTTTAATGAACTACGGAGAACTAAAGATCAAGATCCCTGGGTCTGTAGATGATACTTTGCATGTGCTGCTCTATCCTGTGAGATGCAGTGCAATTTGCTGCAGTGGCTGTGAGCAGTGGACTCCTGAAACGGTATGTAAAGGAAAAAGGAAGTTGATTTCCTCCTGATCTTCTAACTTTGGTTATCCCAAGTGCTCTGTAACAGAGACATGGTTATGCTTTTGTGGAGCTCAGCCACAAGGTCTTTGTCCCCCTGAGAGCTCCCTTGTAACATTTTCATGCAATGAGCTGGAAGCCAATCTCTGTCAGCAGGTAGACTCCCTGTCCCCCCTGTTCAAACTCAGTTGGGTCTTTGGGGACCTGGTAAGGTCCAGGTGGTTCTTTTTTTCTAGTGAGAGAAGTGGTGAAGGTGAGGACATGGTTCATTGCAGCATCCCTGCTACCATGCCAGGGTTGACCTGGGATGTTTTATTTATGCAGAGGAAAGGACAAGTGTTTACTAAGGGAGGTTTTTTCTCATCCACAGCCTTTGGATCAATTTGGTAACTTGATGGAATACATGTTTTAGATAGAAAAATTGAACTAGCATCATGTGAGTGGAGAGGGAAGTGTGAACATAAGCCATGTGGGCCCTTCAGCTCCATGGGACAGTGCCAGCCTCCATTGAGAGGACATACCAAAAAAGCAGCTTCAACTATTCATCTGCCTCAATGACCTAGAGTGCTCATTGGAGCATCCTCGTTGCTTTTCAGTGGTGCAGAAAAGAGCTGTTGAGATTTGGCAGCCAAAGAGCTGATCTTTAACTCTGCACCTGGCTGGGGGCTGCAGGTCTGAAACTTCCCTGGGCACACGGGAACGCTGATAGAGATGTCAGGGACAGCAGGTGGGGAATTCCTCTCTTTTCTCTTAGAGACCCAGGAAGGGAGTATGAAATTTATTTCTTTTTCAGTTCTCTGAACGCTTATTTACAGGAAAGGCATTCTGCATTAAATATTCCTCAGATGGCCTCAGTGAAGAATTATGTGTGTCAGTAGATCTGCTTGTCTGCATCTGATAAATGTGTATTGTCAGTGAAATGTGAGGTAGCGTATAAAATCATGCAAAATAAGCTTTCAGTTTACACAGCTTTTTTTTTTTTCTTACATTCCTGTTTTAAGTTTACACTTCATGGTATCTGACAGTGGTAGAGCCAGAGTAAAATACAGTGTTAAACCCACTGAGCCATAAAATCGAGCAGATGAGACCATGTTGTCTTTCATTTCTGTCTTGTAAGGACTCTTCCTTAAATGCTTGCAAGAAAAAGAAATTCTGATTTGTGAAAGCTGAAAAAATAAATTTTTTTTTTAATGTCCATTCTTCGTTTTTCATTGGAGTAAAAATTAACGTAGTGGCTGTGGAGAGGAAAAAAAAAATACATGCTTATCTCAAAAGAACCCAAAGATTAGGGTATTTGTGTACCCACTTGGAATAGGGCATAATTTGAGAGACATTTCCCAATGCAATTCCAGTCATTTAGGAAAGGATTTACTTTTGAACCACTTTAGAAAAAGTGGCATTTGGTCGGCAGTGAGGAATTTACTGACAAATGCCTTGTACAATCATTCTAATTAAGAACTGGAGAGTGGGCTTTGCTTCTCAGATGCTGCATGTTAGCAAAGCATCCCTGAAGTTGTGAAGGCTATTGAAGTAGCAGAGTTGGGCAGCTCTCTGGCCTGCAGCAGTCCTGTGGTTTCCCTTGGATTGGGCGCATTTATTCCTATGTTGTACCTTTTTAAAAGTCTGCTTGAAGTCAGCAGGTGTTTTTACATATTTTAAAAGGTGAATTATATAATCATGTGCGCCGAGGAGCTCATAACTAACTTCTTTTTATCTGTTGGGGTTTTTTTCTGGAAGAAGCTGTTCTTTCTAGCATTGTGGAAAATCAGACTTCCCCATGGCATGAATTCTCCAGCAATCTGATAAGGATGTGAGGCAGCACATGGTTTTTGTTTGCTGTACTTTCCCATGGGGTTTGAGCTGCTCTGAATCAACCCAATGTTAAATACAGAATGCATATATGTTCAGAGATAGACTTACAAGGGGATTAGAGAAACCTGTGTTATCACAGTTTGGCCCCTGCCTTTGCTCTCAGTCTTCTTATAGGCTTATTCTGTACTCTGGGTTAAATTCTGCCTTTTACCTCTTTTTTGCCTCCAGTGTTTATCCTGGGAGCACTTAGTCCTTGAGGTCCACAGTTCTGGCATTGCTGGAACTCCCAATAAAGTCATCATGGGTGTCCAACACCTTGGAAAATCCAGTGTTCATGCAGGAATCTTTCAACTGGTAGGCAAAAGCATTAAATGCACATGCTGTTTGTTTGGTGATATGCTCAACACACTCTGACAAATCAACACATCATTTTGTTGTGAGTTTGCTCCTGATCAGAGATCCCTTCCACAAATCCCCCAAGAGAACTTCTGCAAAGAGGAATCACTCACCAAGGCACCTGCTGTGGACGTTGTGCCCAGCCTGTCCTGGTGCCTTTGGGAAGCCCACCAAAATCCTGGAAAAGTGATGTTGCTTCGTGGAGTTCCAGCTAAGCTCTGTCTATCACAGGGATGAGTCCTGGGAAAGAGGCTTCAGCACTATGTTCCTGTATTGCTGGAACTGCTTCAGAGAAAGAAAACCCAAGTGGAAACACCCTGTAGCCCAGTGGGGTCCATAGGAGAACTAAATTTACTGTCCTTTCTCTTCTGGCTTTATCCGTTCATCAGCAATCTATTCAGAGTGAGAGGAGGACACTGAGAAATATATATTTTAAGAGAGGATGGAAGGGAGGATCTTCATATGTCACTCAAATTCCAGTCCAAATTGTCTGCTTGGGTTTTATTAGGTGAAAAAATTATTAGGCTGCTGTGAAGCATTACCTTTAAAGCTGAATCTTTTGATTATATTTAGTTTCCTGAAATCCATCATGTCTATGAATATGCCTGGGAGAACTTTTGCTCTTGCTCCAGTAAATAACTTGTTAACAATTTGTGCTACTCTGTGCCCATAAAGCACGTTGGCTCAGATACAAGGTAGGAACCCAATATTTTTGCATCTGTGAAAAACAGAGATGAATCTCAAAATTCACATCTGGCTTATGTACCTGATCAGGCAGGGCTGAATCCTGCAATCCTGCCTCACTGCCAGTGGTGACCACGTGGAAAGAAAACACTCAAACAACATATTGCAGCTCATCAGCACAGCATGTAGAACATACCTGGACTTCAGCAACCCCTTCCCCTCTGTCCTTTCAGTCCTGTGAGCTGCCAGAAGCATCTGACTTCTGCAGGTGCACAGTGGAAAAAAAACAAGACAAGGGGGAAAAAAAAACCAGAGAAAGAATGCTGGTGTCTGTAAAGAGGGTGGGTAAATCTGCATAATAATGTAGCAGTTTAAAATTAGGGGAGAAAACCCCTAGAAATTAGTAGGAAAGATTTAGTCATAACCCTTTCAAAAACCTGAAGCAATTAGACAAAGCCAGGGTTCAGAACAGAGGACAGTTCTATCCTGGATTTTCTCTTTCCATCTGTGACTCAGAGCCTGCTTTCTTGTGGATATGAACATATTTGGGGAGTCAGATAGCTGTGCAGTCTGTCCACATACTGAACCTTTCCTGTTCCTAATACCCACCGGGATATCATTTCCACACATGTGGATACCAACAGAGGTAGAAAATCACCTCCATGGATGAGATGGGAGCTTTAGAAAAGGAAGTTGCAGCAGTTGCTTTCATCCCAATTCACTCCATGCCCTTGGCATGGCATAACTCGAGGGCAGAGGTATTGAAGAAGTAATATCTTGAACATTTACATTTCTGGAGTGCAGGGGACAGAAGCAGAACTTTGATCACATGGACAGCTTATAGATGCCTCAGATTTCATGGAAGTTCAAAATCTAGGATTTCACATTAACAGATTGATAGGGATTAATGGAATTTCTTCGTGTGTTTTGACCCAACTGTTGCGTTATGCTCCAGAGATCCCTCCTTGTGCCATTCAGATGCAAAACACCGTGTCAGGTGGTAATAAATGTGAGTTATACAACTGAAAAAACACAGAAATTAGTCAACTGTAGAGTGACAGGAGTAGTTTGGTGCTGGCTGGTGTGAGAGCAGCCCCAGAGCTGGGAATGGATTGTTCTTTGTGTAATGAAGAAAGCAAGGACCCACATTAGCATTGCCAGGACTCAAGTAGTGGATTAACACAATCACAGATATGATTAAGGGCTGAAAATCAGAGTGACTGTCAAATATTTTCTTCACATTCTTTCTCTAACCATTATGTGGGATACACTTCAGCAGTCCAATTTTAAGCTGTCTTGCAAAGTAGCAGGCTAAATTCCCTTTTTATTCAAAATAATTCAACATTATTAATCTCACCTAGTTTCAGTGTCTGCATTATTATGAGAAGCATCTGACTGTAAAAGTGCCAGCCTCCCTCTCCCTCTGCTGAGAATGAAAGTCTGAGGCAGTTACCTTGGATGTGGGGGGTCCTTTGCAGACATCTGACATTAAGGGAGGAGAATTCCTTGTCTCCTTTTAGCTTTTCCATTACACAATCTCAGTCTACCCTATAAAGTAAAATACTTGAAAAATAAGCAAAATAAGGAGGAAATGTAGAAGGAATTTGGAACCTCCAGGATAGTTTTAAGTGTGATGTTTTAAGTTAAACAGTCTTATTCTGTAACCAGGGTCCTGCTCCAGGTACTTTGAATGGAGGGTGATCTACACCAAGGTAATTTTTTTACTTTAAAACCTTGAAGAGGAGGATTCTTCTTCCAGTCAAACAATTAGTGGTCTGTCATTAGTGACACCTGTACCTGTTGTTTGGTATTTTGTGAAAGCCTTTGTTGTAGAGGTCAGAAGGGAGTTGAGGGCACTGGATTTGTGATGGGAGTGTCTGGCTGAGGTGTCCACTGTCCTGTGTTTTCTTCTGCTGCCTCTAAGGTGATAACACAGATAACATGATGGAAAGAACTGAGCAGAATCAGCTTTTCTGCATTAGTCCCTGCTTTGTTGGATTTGCAAGAGTTTTTCTGCTGTCCACCCACTGTTTTTTAAAACACTTAATCTCATAAATATAATCTCATATTGACAACAGAAGTGGCTTATCCTGATTTGGAAGGTCACATTGGCTCTTTATGGAGGTGCCCAAGTGTAGCCCAAAGACCACATGAATTGAGAGTCTTCATCATGTGCTGCACTGTCCTGAGTCTCTCATTTTTTTCTTGTTTCTCTCACAGAAAGAAAAAAAAAAATCTTTGAGTCTGGGGTACAGCTCTTTAAATGTCATGCAAAAAAAAAAAAAGAAAAAAAGGGGAAAAAAAGTGTTGCCAAAAATAGAGCTGAAATCACTGTCCTCCTTTAGGCTGCTGAGCTTTCATGCTTCTGTGGAGGTTTTTGGTCCCTCACAGGACCTTGGGCTTTGACAATATAAGTACTGCACCTAAAATTGCAGGTGGTGAGCAGTAGTAAGGGTGACCTCAGGCCATTCCAGTCATGAGGGATCCATTGATTTATTCCCAGAATAAATCAAGGAGAGTAATGAAACAATATGTGTTGAATAGGAGATGAACATCTCTTTTATAACCTTCCTGGCCAGAGGAAATCTCTGTGACTTGCAATGTCATTCTTTTTTTCCCACCGTGCTTGTGATCATCCTTTTTATTAAAACTTCCATTCTCTGTGTTATTGGCATCCAGCTGATAAATTCAAATGTCAGTTTTCTGGAGGAATCCAAATTAAGCTAGTTTAAGTCTCTTGCTCTTCTCTCCAAATGCAATGCTGTGACACCTTGTCTTTTTGTCAGTTATGCTCTGTTTTGTGATGGTTTATTTGCAGTAAGCAGCTCATCATCAATACTCCAGGGTTTCACTGAATCTATGTCTATTTTTACTCATGTAGGAGCAGTAAAAAGAAGAGAAGGCAAGCAGTACACAACCTCATGTAAGCAATAGGGAGACTGTGTAAAAAATGACAAATATTTTGGCTGTATTCAATTACAGAGAAATTTCTGTCTTCTTACAGAACAGACCAGAAAATTTATGATAGTTCAGATGGAGGTAGTGAAGACTGAAAATGCAGTTTGAATTAAGTTTATAGCTTTTCCCTTTCTGTTGGCCTGCACAAGAAAATTCATGGTAACAAACTAAATATAACAAACAATATATAAAATAACAAACTTGAAACCATGAAGGAACAATTGCCTTTTAACCAACAGCAAAAGAAAAATGAGAAAAGATCAGTGTTCAAATCCCACTACCTTTGTGAATCGCAGCAAACCACCATTCCCTTAAAGATACATGTGAGAGCTCTGCAAAATCTTCAAAGCTTGTTTCAAGGGGAAACAAAGTTACAAAGGACTGAACCAGTGGCTGTTTCTAATACTACTTTGAGGAGTGATTTCCACCCTTATGTAAGTCTGCTACCTCTTTGGATCACTTTCTCTGTAAATTCATAGCGACTTCAGACTACCTTGGTCAGAAATGAGTGTTTGCACTGAAGCTTTTTACTTTCCTTTTGGGATGTAGCTTCTGTTGAAAGCACATTGATGTTTTAAAGCCTTTTGAAATGATGGAACATTTCCTGCAGTTCACTGCTTTTGCACCATCTGGCAATTGAAATCTTCTCATCGCCAAAGAGGTTTTAGAAGGAGTAAGGCAGCCACACTTGTCATTCAAACTAGATCCCGTGGGGTCAGTCCTTAGGAAACAAGATTAAAACCTTTGAGTCACCTTCAGATTCTTGCAGCCCCTGGTGTGTGTTTAGTTCTTCAGGCCATGTCAGCAAGAGCTGGTGTTTAATGGCCAGCAGGAGCCCCGGTGGTGTAGCCAGTGAGGCCATTTAACTGCTCGTGGTGATGGTGTCTCTCAACACTTGTGCATTGCAAGATGAATTAACAGCCTCCAGGCCTCAGAAGAGGTGTTTGGTCAGGTTTTGTGTTGTTTAACTCTGGTGTAGGTTCCTAAAGGTAATAATTCCAGTGCAGTTGCTGTGTGAAGTGTCCCCCCACCCCGTCAGCATGTGACAGCGATGTGGGTTCGGTCCCAGGGGCAGCTCTGTGCTGACATCTGACTGGGTTAATGCTTGCAGTGTTAGAGAACCTGGTTTTATCAGCCTACCAGGCAGGACCTGGGATTTCTGGGTGGCTGTAAAACCTGTAAAACATGTCGCTGTTTTTGTTGCTCCCAGGGTGGAACCTGCCCTTACCCGGATCAAAGAGGATCGGAAGCGGATCATCCTGCCGGCCATCGACAACATCAAGTACAACACGTTTGAAGTGCAGCAATACGCCAACGCCGCCCACGGCTACAACTGGGGGCTCTGGTGCATGTACATAATCCCACCCCAGGACTGGCTCGATAAAGGGGATGAGTCAGCTCCCATCAGGTAAATCTCCCGTGTGCTGTCACCTCGGGACTGGCGATGTTTCCATCCCAGCTGTCTGCCAGAGGGAGTTGAAGTGGAAAGCAAGGCTAAAGGCTTTGGGCAGGGATGGTGAAAGGAGGCTGGAGAGAACAGATGGCTCTGCAAAGCTGGGGGAGTGTGTGTTGCCTCTCAGAGCTGCACTACAGTGTGCACAGGAGGGCATGTGCTCTAGCTGTGAGTGTGGGCTTCAAGTTCATATTGTGGCCCTTAGGAGGATAGCAGGATCTTTTTCATCTAAGCTTTTGTTTTCCAGTGGACTCTGGCATGGGTATTAAGCCAGTGAAACCTTTGTGTTTATGACAAACAAAGGTGGTGTGTATATGATTACAAAGAGACTGGTTTCACTTCTGGTCCCTGGGCAGCAGTCTTGGCCATCAGCCCAAACCAGAGCTTCCCATGAGCACCAGCAGGAGCTGTGCTAGCCTTGCTTTGTTCAAGAGTTGAGCTTCTCTTTATTTTTTTGGGAACTATGCACACATGTTCTGAGTTTTCGTGCTGGTTGAATTTTAAAATGAACCCAGACCTTGTAGTCGGTGTGTCATTTTATTTTCCTCTATAAGAGAGCATGTTACATTACAGAAATAGAATTTTCTAAGGAGATGCTGTTACAGGAATTGTGAAGGTGTTTTTGAGAATTGTTACAGTGGGAAAATAGGAACCTGTGTGAAAAGGGCTTTCTTTCCCCTTCGTTTGAAAATTCACATCTCCCAGCCCTTCATCTCCTCCTCTCATCTTAACAGCTCCTCTGAGATGTTCTGTACTTGGTTAAGGGTACTATTGTTAGGAACTGTTGAAATAAATGCTAAAAAATATGAAGCCCAGATATGCAAAAAACCCCAGATTGCTCTACCCTATTTTTTAAGATTTCTTGGGAAGGACACACCTTACCACTTTAGAGTCTTCATTTTCATGTATATCACCTCCAAACTAAAGTAAGCTAAAACTCCAGTGTATGGTCCCAGTGTGGGCTTTGGCAGAGAAGCTGATGTACTTTCCCTTCCAGTGTAAAGCTTGAGTTGTCAGGTCCTGACAAGTTCATCCAAACCCTTCTAACAACATACCCATCTGAAAAGATCCACATGATCCTTTGGAAGTGAAAAGACAGACAAACTGATCACATTTCCAGGGGATCAGTTGGATGGAGCCACCTCACAGGATCTGCCCCTCATGCAGAGTAATATTTCAGTCTGTCTTTGAGCAAGCTGTACTTAGGTTCATTCTCATGCTCTGTGAGTGCAAAACAGAGCTATACAGTAACATTAACCTTATTTACTGGAGGACAGCACAGTCCATCATCACTGACCCTTTGCTTGGCTTGAAACTTCAATAAGCAGGAAAGAAATTACTTAGGAAATCAGTTTTCCTGGATAACATGCCCTGCTTGCCTCACATTGTTTTAAAAGTGCAGGTGTTTTGTACATGTTTCACTCAGCCCTGAGAAACAGCTTATTGATGAATGAAAGTTAATCAGCCAAAGGTTTCATTCCTGAAAACAGGGTTTCAGTCTTCCAATCCTGAAAGGTTTTGCACACTTCATGACTTCCAGTTTACGCAGGAAATCTGTGTTCATCTGTACTGTATTAATTTTCACATGGATTACTCCAGTATTTGAGTATCTTCTGTTCTGGAGACAATGATCAAGTACCAGATAAGACTGAACTAAGAGGTTAAATCTCAGCAAGATCTTGGACATTATTTCAGTGCTGGTAGGTCATGCACTCCCTAAGGCGTGGAAGCTGCCTCTGCAAAACACTTCTGGAAATCCAACTGCAGATCTTTTTAATAGAGGATGAGGAATCTCATCCCTGTAATGCTGGGATAAGAGGGGGTTTTTTCAGCAATACAGGGCATGATGTGCCATGGACTTTGTGTTCCGGCTCTTGCTGCTGTCATGCTGACACTGAGTGCTGACACAGTGTCACAGAAGTGAACAAGGTCCAAACTGAGTAGTGTTGAGATCTGATGCACATAAGTAGCTGGCTCACAAGAGCAGAGATTTTATTCTGGACCCAAGTGAACAAACCCTCCAATTCAACAGTGCATAAACTGCCCAGGGACAGATGAGACAACAGCACAAGGAGGGGAGCACCCAACCCTTGCTGACAAATACCAGGAGCACTGACACGTTGTGATTGCCTGAGCATCTCCCCTGGAAATTAAGAATTCCATGCCCTGAAATGCAGAGGCATCAACATCAACCCGTGAACACGTATATGTCTCCCTGGGTACATGTGCTTTGGAGTCAGTGATCCAGGGGAGCAGAGCATCCACCTCACAGCACGCTGCTCTGCTTGCTGATGGGGCTCTGAAGCAGTAGCACCTGGGTGGATTTGCTAGAGCATTTGGCTGTTGTGTTATTCCTGCCTGGAGAAATACAGTGCAATTTTGTGGCTTTTCAGTGATATGCCAGTGTAATTGTGGTAATGGGAAGAGTGAACGTGTGAGTGCTATTGATGGAAAGAATCAGGAAGCCTGTATGCTTAGGATTGAAATTTGAAAGCACCCATGATGGGAACTTAGTAGCTTAGAGTATTTAAAGTATATTTTCAAAAGGAAGACAAAGTTAGTTTTCAAAATCTCTGTTGCTTTGGTA
Organism: Corapipo altera; assembly: GCF_003945725.1. Taxonomy (NCBI): domain Eukaryota; kingdom Metazoa; phylum Chordata; class Aves; order Passeriformes; family Pipridae; genus Corapipo; species Corapipo altera. The sequence goes on from NW_020884906.1 coordinate 2,382,483, forward strand.
CAGATTTTGGTTTTGTAACCAGCTTTCCAGACCACGTACTGAAGAAATGATTTCTGTTTTAGTCCACTTTCCAAGACATGCAAACAGATCCACATTGATGGTGTTTGGATCCATGTGTCTGTTCAGTGCTTCATAAGATTGCAGGACTGTTCATCAGCATGAAAACTGCAAGTTCATTTAGTCCTCACTGTTCCTCTTAAGGCTTCCTTTGACACTCTCTTCAGCAAATAGTGGGTTTGGTTTGTGCCTCTCTGTGTGTTTTGTAAAAGAAAAGGCTTGTAACAAATAACTCCGGGACCGGTTTTGTGGTTGGTGTAGCTGAGTGTTTCCTGCCAGATCTCCAAAGGGATTAAAGATTTTCAGTGTTAAGAAACACATGTTCTCTGGTATCAGTGAGGATCAGAGCCCTGGCATTTCTCATGTTTGCATTGTATGAATAAATATCATCGATCTGCAGAATTGGGTGAGACATTTAGAAAGCAGGGTCCGATTCCTGTTTTCTTCTGGGTATACATAACAGATGTGCTTAGTTCCTTTTCTAACATTTTTTCTGTTTGAAGCCTGATCCTCTGATTTCTTGAATGCTGACAGTGGTGTGATCCTACACAGAGCCTTGCTGGGAAGGAGCAGGAACTGTCCCTCATGCCAGTGGGGCACTGTGTAGGCAGTCATGTCAAGTGTGCACCATAAAATGTCACAGCAGCTCTTGTGGTCTAAATGACAATGGGGATGTGGCCTTGAAGTGCTAACAAAGGTAAAGAAATAGCAAGAACAAAGTGTCAGATTTTGTAAAGATTTCAGATACACTTTAAAGTCGGTTCTTTTTTTTTCCCCCACGTTAATACTCTGAACTTCAGAACAATTGATGTTCCCTGAATCGGCTTCTGCAGGCAATCCATTTTACATGTTTGACATTTGAGATGTGAGATGCCCCTAACATGAAGATTTAAATGAGGATTGTTATTTTGACACGCTGTGTCCATCACATCATTTCCCATTTGTGTTCCTGAGAGCACGCTGCCCTGAAACGTCCTTATCATCTGGCAACAAACTGTGTGACAAAGGATCCTACTTCTGAGGGTTTCCAGTGAATTTGACTATGCACTGAAACCAGCTGGGGTTTTTAATGCCTGCTGGATTTTTTTTCTGGGTTTTGGACCAGCAAGGAAGGACTCTGGTATTCTGAGCTCTGCTCTGACTCGTCTTCCCTCGCCTGCCGTGATTACGATGGACTGCTCTGCACTTGATTTCTTGATCAGCAGCCACTAACATTAGAGTCATTAGTCAGCCTCACTCAGCCAAGCCCTGCACAGCTCTCCATTTTATCTTCCTCCAGCAGCAGTGGTGCATTTCATTGTTGCATATGTTCTCACTTACTGCTTTAATATGCCATAGCCTGGTACCAGGAGGAACATGTTCTCACACGCGCTGCCTCAGCCACTCGAGAGAGCGCCTTGTGTCCTGCTCACGGGTATAAATTAGAGCTGGATGTGCCCCCAGTGGTGTGGTTTGTGCTGCCTCCTTTATCTGGGGGTGTGTGTGCCCATCTCAGGTGCAGGTTGCCCCGTGCTGCTCTGCCATAGCAATACTGGTAAAGCCCTGTTGGGTCTTTGCTGCTCTGGGAAGAAACCCATCTGTGCACCTGAGCTTAGGAAGGTTAAGTCTTTCAGGATAAACCATGCTGTCATGTAACAACAACACTGGACTCTGTTTATTGCTTTGATTATGGCCATCTTTTCAGTTTCTGGTTCACAGGAGCCTGTAACAGAGCAATTTCTCTTTTATTTGTCCAGGTTCTGATGCGTGTCCAGCCTGTTCCAAAAAATATACTTCCATGGGTCATCAGAGAGTTATTTTACATCCATATTTGCCCTGCCTTTCTAGCTGAGCATTAGCTTGTCATTTTTTTTTTCCCTCTAGCTCCTGAGCAGCAAATCTGTCCTTGAGTTCTGTTCTCAGGGCCTGGTGTAACTCCTTCTTGCAAAAGACAAGAGTTGTAAGAAAAAAGAAGTATTTATGCAGGTACCGTGCAGGTTTCCCCACCTACCTGTCAGGCCAGGGGTGAGGTGCTGCTTAAGAACCTGAATCAATGAAACATTCTGCCAGGGGAGGTGGAAAACTCGGAGATATGGTGGGTGATGTGTCATTTGAATCTCGTTCTCTCTCTCCTCGTGCCTGTATATGTACATTTATATTTATATATTTATCTATAGTTGCATTTATGTTTACATTTCTGTATTTATGTGTAAGCGTTTGTCAATTGTCCTGGAAATTGGACTTGGATGCTCTGGAAAGTGTTTCAAATGTGATGTGATTGCATGATGATGATGATGATGATGATAGATATATATGCTGACCTTAAGGCAGGGGAGAAGGATGCATAAGGGAGAGGAAGATTTCCTGTATCACGTGCAGCATGTCAGTCTGGTGCTTATCCCTTTCTTCTTCGCTTGTTCCTGACAGAGCCCCCAGGCAGGATCCTTTAGTTGTTTGTAAAGGGAAGGAGGGGGATGCACCTGGGTGCAGAAATGGGTATGGCACCTGCTGGGATTTTGCTGACAGAGCTGTGCTCCTGGGGATCTCACTAAAACAAAATAGTTGTGACTCAGACCTACAGCAAGTGTCATCCCTGGCCAGTGTGCCCTGTGTTTGTGGTGCCTCATCCCAAAGCAGGCACTGGCCTCTCTGCCCTCCAGCTGCCTGCACTGTGTCTGCTGCAACAGGCAGGGAGGGAAGGAGGGAGAGTTCACAAAGCCCTGCTCTCTCTGCTCCCTCTCTTTCCCCAGGGCATTACCCAGAGTCATGTCTCTCTTGTATTTCCCTTGCTGTGACCATGCTATCAGGTAATTTCCACGAATTGACTGTGCTGTGTCTTTCTCCAGTGCAGAATCAATATGATTCTATGCTGCGTTTTAAGCTTTTAGCTGCAAAACCCACTTTGCTGTGTTCCCCACATTATCCTTTAAGTGCTGCTGTTGATTATAATTAATGCTTAAAACATCCTCAGTTGTGTCAAAGAATATTCCACAGATCTATTAAGTTTCACAACACCTTTGAGGTGTTGGTAAAGAATAGTGCACCTCTAATTGCTCTTTTATGATACCTTCCTTCTAAAAATGTCACTGTTTTGCTAGAAAGTGCATGATTAAGTGAAAAGGTTGCTTTATATGAAGCAGGTGTTGTTATGTTTAATATATTGTGTTCTGAAGCTGTGAAGTGCTAAGGGTATGCACCTTCTCATGTGCTGCCCCTTGGCTGGTGAGCAGTGCTTAAGACATGCTAAGGTAGTTGATTTTGCTCATATATCCATTTCTAGCTTTCAAAGAAAGTCTGCTGCACTGCACTAAAAGTGGTGGATACACTGGAGTATTTCAGATACTGGGAAAACCCAGTGCTGGCAGCCAAGTGAGGGTCTCCTACTTTTTGGGGAGCAGGTTTTTTTGAAGTGTTTGCAACGTGTCAATGTGACACTGCAGTCCAGTATAAAATTATCAAGCTTAAATGTGCTTAAAATGCCTTTAGATGTGAGTTTTGGGGGTTTAGGCTGCTGAAGCATTCTCAGACTTTTACCTGGTTTTATATAGTGTGCTTCACAGATGGAGGAGCAGAGGCAGAGGGAGGTGACTCACTGGAGACCAGATGAGTGGCAGAGCTGGGAATAGAGTCGGGGTCCCTCTGCTCACAGCACTGTTACCCCCTCACTGGGCTGTACAGTCACATCACACTGCCTTCACAGCCGGGTCACTCAGAGCACAGGGCAGTGAAGGGCCTGGCCTTGGTGAGGCCCCCAAAAAACTCTTTGTGACTCTGCTGGAAGCATTGAACATGGAATATGCAGAAAACTCAGTATTGTGCACTGTCAGGATGTGTCCAGGCCAGGACCAGGGGCTTCTCAGTTCAGCTTCTGGGCTTGCAGCTGTGCTACTGTGCAGAAGACCAGTGGCTGCAGGTGGCCAAATTCAGGTAGAAAAAGCCACTGTCAGTGACAATTTTCAACAGTTCTCTGAAAAGCTGGGTGTGGTTCCTTCTGTCCTTCTGCTGCTGTTGTTGCTGAGTCTTGAAACCAATTTTTTTTTTCTGAATAAGCCATGAAGGCTTGTGGAGTCTATATTTGAATATATCTAATGAGAAGAAATAAAGCCTAGAAGAGAGAGAGGGAGCTGCAGAGGCAGCTCTCAGTGGCATTCAACTGTGAGTGATGATTATGTAGCTGCATCCAAAATGTATTTCCCACCCCCATTCAATTAACAACTCAGTGTTTTAATGGACAGAGATGACAGCTGCAAAAATCCATCCCCCAGAGAGACGGATTCCAGCACCTGAGAGAAGTCTGCAAAGCCTGGCAGTACCATTCCTCATTAGGAAGGGAGGAGATACATCCTCATGGGAGCATCCTACTGCTGTAAGGAGCTGCCTCCAGAGGACTTGAGAGGGAGACAGGGTGAAAAACAGAATGAATCTAAGCCCTGACTAGCATCTCAGTTTTGCAAAGCAGTGATGCCTTAATCCAGTGAAGCCTGTGTGAATGGAAAATGAAAAAAGTGGGATGTGTTTCCTCCCCCATCATCTTCCTTTTTTTATCATGAACTTAAGAAATATACCTGAAATATTCCCTCAAAGGCACTGCAAAGGCATTGAATTTCCTTATCTTGGTCACATCCTCCTTTTATTTCTGTTTCTAGACTAAATGTAATCCTTGTTAGCCTAAAATGTGGTTTTCATTGATACAGGGTGTGACCTGGAGGTGTATATAGGATATGTCTGGTCCTGAGTACAGGAGAGCTCTCAGACTCTTTAGGCAAGTCTGTTTCCAGGCTTGGCCCTAGGAAGTGTAAGGAGGAAGATGGATTTTATCAAATAACTTGAATTTATATATGCCATCCATCTTGCAAAGATCCTGGTGTACAAGGATGTGCATCAGCAGAGGATGGAGGTGCCCAGCCAGGAGTACCCAGGACCATGAGCGGTTCTCACAGAGCCTTGAGACCACTTCTGACTCGAGACTGATTCCACAGAAAGCCTTCACAGATGACAGGACCAAAGAGAGAAGTACTGGAATTCCTTGCACACAGAAGGGGCACTCTGGGTGTGGCAGAGGTCCAAGCACTGAGGGTGCTGTGGTGACCCTGCTGCAGTTTCTTTGTAGGGTCTCTGACATCTGGCCTCATCCTTTTTGACGGAATGAGTTCAGGGATCTCCTGAGAAGCCCCACTTCAGTGCAGAGACATCTGTGAAAGCCAGATGTTTGCCATTGTAACCACCATTAAATCTTGTCTTCAGCTCATCACCCAGGGAATGCATCTCACTCTGTGAGGGTGAAACGTGAGAGTTAAACCATTTCAACTTCTTTGTCAGAAACAGTGCTGATCAAATGTGTTTCTATCAACAGCTGCCTTTTTCAATTATGCAGAGAAAACATGAGAGGGATAGTGTGCACTGCAGGAGAGGCTTGTAATGATCTGGGAGGTGAAAGGGGCTTTCAAACTGAGAGAAGGTGCAAAGGAGAGATGCTGAAGTGGTACCAGGAGTGCTAGTGGCACAGCAGAGCCCATTATAGACAGCAGCACCTCAGCAAATGAACCTTGTCATGGGTACCAGGTAGTTCTGTCACAGGGTGGGCTCTGTTCTGCAGTGTCAGGATATGCATTGGGCCCAGGAGCAAAGAATTGTTTTGTCAAACCATATCTTGGCCATATGTTCGTAGCCTTTTTAACCTCCTGCTGTAGAAATGGTGAACTGCTGATGAGAAAGAGGACCTGAAGTGATGACAACATTCCTGCAGCCAACTGCAGGTCATAGAATAGCTTCACAAACGCTGAAATTCGTATGCTAGAGCTGACTCCAGGAAGCCCCTTGGCAAACTTCAGATCAGGATTGATCCATGACTCCCAACATGCACTTTCTTTTAATATGTGGGTAAGGGGACTCCTCATTTCCAGCAAAGGTTATGGGGGTTTTTGTGTGTGTTGATCTTCCAATAAAGTGTTGTCTAGTTCTTGTGCTACTCTGTGGTAACAAACTTCAGCTCCAGCACAGTGGTTGTGTTGTAAAACAAACGAAACCCAGCCTGATACTTCAGTGACACACATGGAGGACTTCACATCTTGTGTGTCCCACAGACAGCTGGTCTGATGTGTTTGGCAGTGTGCTAATTATTTGGGTGGCTCTGGTCCCACAAGGTCCTCTGTCCACTGGGGGATGAAGTGCAATGTGACTGATGCTCATAGATAAATTTAAAATGTAAACTTGAAGACTAAGAACTGCTTTATCTGTGTAAATTTCTTATGAGATGGGTTCTGTAGAAATGACTAAGAAATGACTTAATTTTTTGCTTTATTCTCTCTGTGCAGGACACCAGCCATGATTGGGTGCTCCTTTGTAGTGGATCGGGAGTATTTTGGTGAGATTGGTTTGCTTGACCCTGGTATGGAGGTCTATGGAGGGGAAAACATCGAATTAGGCATGAGGGTGAGTAACAAAGATGAGACTTTTGCCATGTCCATTTGCAAAGAATGACTGGGAGTTCGTGGCCCAGCAGAGTTGCTGCCTGACTGATAGGCTATTATGCTGGAGTAATTGATATTGCAACACTATCTGGAACTGACAGTCCCAGTAAATGAATGTTCCTGGCCTTACTGGCCCTGAGAGAACTGATAACAGTCAGAAATGTGGTTTATTGGTTCATTCTGTCAGTGTCTGAACCCAACGAGAAAGATTTTCCCCTTTCCCGGTAGCTTTGCTTGTGCAAACAGCTACACTGGGATTCCTGTGCTTGTTGCCCTTAGCTGATGTTGTACATTTGTGGCCCAGCAGGTGCAATACCTGCAGAAAACTGAGGCCAGGCTGGTAGAAGTCAGTTGTGAGGTTCTACATAAGACTTGTGATGAATGCTGGGATATTTTACTGCTTTACAGAATAAGAACTACAGGGTACAGGTATTTGACCCTGTCAGATGGGTCCATGTGAAGTGTGGTCAGATGGCTTTGAAGCAGCATCAGTCCACCCTGTGCTCTTGACCTGTAGGAGGTTTGCTACCTGTGATCCTTTGCCCTTGTTTTCAAGGTGGTGCTTGCCATGCAGTCCTTCTGAACACCAAGGAACATGTCTTTGCTTAGCATTTGGAAATTAGGCCACTTAATGTTGCATGAACACAGTTTCCTCATTATAGAGCTGACTGTTTAATTATTTTCCCCTTACTCTTTATCCCCTGTTTCACAGTAACACGTCCCTGGTGCATGTAATGTGCTCATTAAAGCATATATTCTGCTCATGGTGAAACACTGAACATCAAATTAGTCCATCCTTTATCTGACTCTTTTTTTTCTAAAATGGCTACAAACTCCTTCACACCAGTGGGCTGAGGAAGAAGGTCACTGCAGCAGGAGTTTATTTTCACAAATGGGTGTGTGTTTGTTATTCCAGCACTGCAAGAGGGATGGGGTTTGTAATGGGACTGCGTGAATACACTGCTTTTACTTTTCACATAGGGGACAGGAAAACTGCTACCACAAATCATCCAATTTTCCTTAAGAGGGTCAGGCTATTACCAGGATTGTGTGAGCTTTCCTTTATCATTGTGCGGGGCTTTGAGCTGTTTGAAACTTTTTCCACATGGCTGCTCCCAGAATAGATTGAACACTCTGGCAAAACTCTGGCGTAGTTGATGAATAAGGCTCCTAAGAAATCTGAAAGCTGTCGCTCTTCCTTAGACGAGAAGGACTTGCTGAGTACGATTAGGGCTCCTGGTAAACAGAGGCAAAGGTTTTAATAGGATTATGGAATGGCACTTGCTTCAAGAGACAAGGATTTGAAGTGGGCAAGGACAGGTTTTCAGGGATAGGGAATCTGTTAAAGCCCGCAGAAACCTTGGATCTAAAAACCAGCTCTCATTCTTTGGGTTTTATTTTGGTTGGGTTTCTTTTTGCCATATGAGAAAAACTAACCCTGCTGTTTGGGAGAGGTTTTATGAAAGTACAAGAGTTGAGTAAGCTGAGTGTCCATAGCAGGGATCTGTTACTCTGTGTTTCCAGCCTAGATCTATCATGGTAAGTAATATACAGTGTCTGCCTCCTAATTTACAAATCCTATGTGTGATCCCCTCCTGTGTGTCTTTGAGAGCTGTCAGAAACTAACAGCGTGAAAATGCACAGGAACCTTCTCTCTAGGATATTTATAAAATCACTGTGAATTTACCAGGGTTGCTTTTTTTAACTCCAGAATCTCCAAGTAAGTTGCAAAACATCACTCCTTTCCCAAGGCCTGGTGGACTGAGCCATGCTGGGATATTTGGCATATCCCCTCCACCTGCACACAGGGATGCTGTTGACCCTGCTCATGTGAAGCAATGAAAGGCAGAAAAAGGAAGGAATAAGTGAATTAATAAGTAAAAACCAAAAAGTAATATAATAATAGTAAGATAGAGGGAAAGTGATGGCACACATTTGGCTGAAAACAGTCCCTACTTAAAATAGCTGTAACAATAATCCTTTAAACTTTTTTGCAAACTATTATCATGTTACTGCTAAAAGAAAAGGGATTAGATTTGGAGTGTCTGAATTAGATTACATTGCATCTAATGAACCCTTGTTTAAATTGTTTTAATAAAGTGAAATAGGGAAACTCAGTGAAACTTAATGAGCTGATTTGGGAGGATACTGTTTGATAACCCAGCTAATTTCCATTAAATCTATTGTTTATTAAAAAATTGTGATCTTGGGTATTCCACTACTGGCTTTGCCCTTTTCTAAATTCTGCAGATGGACACATTTAAATAATTACCCTAAGAGATTTTCTGTATTGAATAAGCAGTGCAGCAACTGACTGGGGCTACTATGCCTATTGAAAATACTGCAGGCTCTGCAACTCTTTTTTAAACTCAAAAAATAATAATTTTTTATGTAAACTATGTTGGTGAGAGCTGTGACATTCTCCTGATGGGGCGGCTTTGCAATGAGGTCAGTGTTTGTTTGCAAAGCAAGGGAGATTCTGCTTTGGTTGAGGAAAAAGCACCAGCTGTTCTGGGAAATAAAGGGGAGGTGGACATGTTTGCAAGCTTGTGATAGTAAAGAAATAGATGGACTCTTCCATAATGTCACCTTGTACCATATTTTTCAAAGATGACAGTTTCACCACAAGGTGGATAAACACAGGATGGAATTCTGTTATGGACAAATGGTGCTGTTCTCTCACTGTTCACCAGCCAGCTCCTGAAGCTGATGGGGATTGTCTGTGAGTACCTGAAAACTGATTTTGACCAGGAGTTAGAGCATTAAAGGGTGGCTGAGTTCTCTGTGGATGAGCTGTCCTTCATGAGCACGGGCAGCTTGGCTGGTTGGCTGCACTCAGGTACCACCACGGTGCTGCTCTGACTCCTGTATCCACGTGGGTCCAGTGAGCAGTAGATAGCCCCCTGTCTTCATTTCAGCTGTGCTTTCCCCAACCTGGAGGCAGAGATAAGGAAAAACAATGGCACTTTCTCCTGAAGCTGAGCTCTGGGTGTGTCTGTGCCTGACAAAAACACTCTGAATTCAGGGAGGATTATATTTGTCTTTGCTGCTCCTGAACATCAAATGGTCTCTCTGACCTGCAGTACAGAGAGATGTCCCAAAAGTGAAATTCAAGCAGTGCTTGAACATAGAGGAAGACTGGGACCCCTTTAAGTGAGGGTCCCAAAATTGGACCCTCTAAGAAACTGCATGGTTTGCAAACGTCACGTAAGTTCTGTTCCTAGTGGGAGCTACAGACACACTTAATTATGTAGAAAGGGATCATATAAACATTAAAAGCCTAGTTTATGATTTAACCTAATACAAGCAGTTTATGATGCATCTTTTTATAGTGAGTCATTAATCACTGCACTAAGGATCTCTCACTTCTCTGGTGCTCCAGTGTGAGTGAGTTGCTCTTCTTTTTACTTTGTACCCATCAACTGTAACAGTGGGTAGGCAGAGATCAAGCATTTATTTTAAAGGATGCTCTAGCAGAAATTAAATTCTGCTTCCATTGTTAAGATTTTAAACAAATTAAATAAAAAGTATGTTGCCATATTGTCAACTGAAAGTAAAACGCTTTTCTTCTATGGCCAGCATAAACTGGGCATGCTGCTTTATTCTCAGTAGCACTGTGATACACATCAAAGGGGGGAATCTGAAGCAGCTGATGAATTCTCAGAGGTGTTAACTCAGAGATTTGAAGAAACAAACACACAAAACAACACCACCCTCCACCCCAATTAATGACTTACCCAGTTTGAGATATCTGAAGGAAACCTGCTGTATAAGAGCTTCTGGCCAGAGAAATGAATCAGAGATGTCCCAGTGGGACAGAGGGACTTGTGGTGAATGCCTGGGATGGCTCAGTGCTCCAGCAGAACCCACCTGGATGCTCAGGGTTGGCTGTGCCCTTGGCTCATGCAGGTGTGTCACAGGTAACTTTGGCCAGTTTTGAGGCAATGGTCAGTGACTGGCCCTGGGAACACAGGAGTGTCCAAAGCCACCAGGAATCACCCCTGGTGATTCCAAATTAATACAGTCTTAAATGTACTTTAAATGAGACGTATGATCCTCTTTCTGAGGACAGAACCCAACTCCCTACCTGTCTGCAAATTCTTTGAACCACGCTGTCCTTTTGTCTTCCTTATTTTTCTGTTTATTAAATTGAACATAACTATAACCTGGAATGGAAAACAGTGGTTTCATCAGAACACAGATCACCAGGATTAAAACGAACTATCTGGAAACAGGATAGAACTGGGATGGTGTGCACTCTGCTGCTGGGATTGCACTGAGGGTGGAGGCCAAGCTGAGCAGCTGAAATCAAGAGTGGTTTGTGTGCTCAGGAGCACAGTCCCACCTCTGGGTTTGCAGAACCACAGGGTGTGCTGTGAAAAAGCCATGATGCAGGTGCCCTGATATATCTCTTTATGAGGAGATAAAACTCATTATGCAATGGACTTTAATACACAAGCAAATCATTAGACTTTCCAAACTTATGTTATATGCCCTACCTTTAGTTTCTTTAAAAATAGGTGAACTGCATTTTCACTGAACAGAAATGCTGATGGTACATCATTGAGTAGTGAATTCTTGACCTGATTTTATTACCTTTAGCTAAGGAGATTTAGATTCCTTTGAGCAGTCAGTGTTTTAAATGCAGATTCTAGACTGGTACGCTGTAATAAAAATGTCACAAGGTTTATGTATAGCAAACTTTAATTCTGAATTCTGGACAATGCTTTTTGCTCTGTGTGATTCATGAGGTCAGGTCCCTAGTCTGAGAGCTAAGTAGAAACCTCTTTTTGGAGAGGTTCTCAAAATTTCAGGGTTTTTTTCCCAACATGCTTAAGTAAAATACAAGTGAAAAGTGTTCAAAAATACAGGTTAATCAAAATGTCTTATTTGGTAAATGTAAAAATACTTCATTTTTATTTTGACCTTTCCCAAGCTGTAATTTTTAGTAGAAATCAATGAAGTTTTGAATGAAAAGTTTTAAAAGAAAGCCTTTTTTGTCTGAAGAGGTTTAATCACTTAAATGATGTTAACAAAACCCCACAATTGCTGACATCTGAAAATGCAGTGCACTCTGTCCTTAGACATGCCCGTTCGCTCTGGAGTACAATAAATCAGCATTTTCAGCAGGAAGTTAAATGCTATTAAAATGTTTCTGAGCAGTTCTACACTGCCTAAGCAAAATCCTAATAAGTGATGTAATCTGCTGTTATTGGAAGTTGCCCCATTGCTTGGGTTGCAGAGATCTCAGTGATAAATCTCCCAGGTCTCACCCTCCTGATAAGGTGTAAAGGCGTCCTCTTTTTCCCTCTCCAGTTTAATTTAGCAGTTTTATAGGCGTTTCCTGTGGCAAAAGAATGTTAAGCTTGTAAAGTTGAGCATTAAGAAATCATGAAAGGATTGAATTCATGGTGCCCAGATTACATTAATTTGCAGCTCCTTTCCCTCTTCAAAACAGGGACTGGAGCAGCCTGTTCTGGGGGGATGTGAATATGTGATGAGCCAGGTCCTCCCCCTGTCTCAGTGTTCAGCATCTTCTAATTCCACTGGAGTTCCACAGATTCAGGCAGGATGAGATTAGGCTTGACATCTGTACGTAGCAGTAACACATTCTGCCTGGAGAAGGAGACAGACTAAGTGGTAAGTGAAGAAGCTCATGCAGGCTTTAAATCCCAGGCTGCTGAACCCTGGAGTGTCCAAAGCCACCAGGAATCACCCCTGGTGATTCCAAAATTAATATAGTCTTAAATGTACTTTAAATGAGATGTATGATCCTCTTTTTGGGGATAGAACCCAACTCCCTACCTGTCTGAAAATTCTTTGAACCACGCTGTCCTTTTTTCTTTTTTTTTTTTCTTTTTTATTTCTTACTTTCTTCCTTATTTTTCTATTTATTAAATTGAAAATAACTATAACCTGGAACGGAAAACAGTGGTTTCATCAGAACACAGTGCAATGGTGCTCTAGCATGAAATTGCCAGCACACTCCAGGCTAGAGCTTGTAAAATACCCTTAAAAACATTCTCTAAAGTGGGAGCATTGGAAATAGCTCAGGAAAGAGCATCTGGCCATTTGGCTTCCATATCACATCATGCTCCATCGAGTGTAACATTTCATGTTACAAACTCTTTCGTGTACTAGGACATTATCAAAGCACAGGGCTGGAAATTTCAAAAAGAGATCAACAGTGAAAGAACTGAGGAAAGAAAACGCTTCTTTAGTCTTTGCCACTTTCTTCTCAGCCACTTTCCTGCAGGTTTGATCTAAATCTGACAGAGGTTCCTCTGCAGAGGCAAGTGTGAACTGAATGAGAGAGAGAGAGGGAAAATGAGGAGAAGCTGAGTGTGCTAATTGTGTTGAGATTGAAATAGGTTTCACTTGCCTAATGATGAGTCTGAACCAAACACCAGAGATGAGCTACAGCTGCTCAGAAAACTTTCTGATACAACATGTTTTCTGTTGCAAAATAGCAGCTCATCCAGAACTCCAGAGGTTCTGTAGAAGTCTAAATTTTGATGCTGATTACTGAAAGCCTGACTTGGGTTGTTGTGTACCCAGAGGTGCCCAGCTGTGGGTCCTTAGCTGGCTCCCAGCATACCTGGCAAAAGATTTCTCTGAGTTTTTTTGAACCACTTTGGATCTTTTTCAGAACTCTTACAAACGAAAAAAAATAATCAGTTCTTTGGAAAGCATCCTCTTTCCACTCAGAAAATGAGATGTGAAAGGCTTTCAGGATACCAGCTGTTCCCAGAGCAGGGGGATGCCCATTTTCTAATTGACTTTTTGAGTAGCTCCCCAGTTGGTTCTCGTTTTTCTGGGGATGAGAGGTTTAATCAGAACATGAGCAGTTATAAAGGGCTCTTACAGGGGCAGGGGTCCTTTCAGCCTGGGTTTCTGCAGTTGGAGCAAAGGTTTGGCTCGGGCTGGAGTCCCAACCCAGACCAGCAGCCTGGGGAAGTCCTGGAGGAGCAGGTGGTGGATGTGAGACCCACAGCTCAAACTGCTTTCCTTGGCAGTGGCCCAGGCTCCTGTGTGGGATCGTGTTGCTGGAGGGTTTTCCTAGGTACCATTCTCCAGGTAAATGATCTCATTTGGAAAAGTGTTCCTCAGCCTCAGAGGTGAGCTGGCAGATTTATAGGCTCCTCCAGCCTCGAATAGGGTCTGGAGGTGGGGTTGGAGGTGTTTAAATGTGTAACTCTCCATCTGGAGCTGAGGTGTTACCCTTGTAGGAATATTCCAGTCCCTATTATTTATGGTGTTAAACAGAGAAGTGTAAATCTTCACCCCTGACAGGTGGAAATGTTTTTGTCACGTGAGCATGAGGATAACAGAGCTGATATTTGATGAGTTGTAGGCTTCAAGGGGGAAAGGAAAGTGTTGTGGGGCTTAGATTTGGTTGGTTTCATTTTAATTCTGCCTGGAGAACCTGGGGAGGAAACATGACATTTTTTTACTGTATCTTTTGTGGTCTGCTAAGGAAATATCTAACTGGCTAATAATTATCCTTGCACTGGTGTTGCCTGAGTAAAGAGCAAAGCATGTCGAGCTGACCTGTGTGACAGGTACCTCTGAGCTGAGGGAGCAGGAGCAGGGGAGGAATAATGCATGTACCTGCGTTGTTGAATAGAGGTTCGACTCCTTGGTGCCAAAAAATGATATCATTATCTGCATTGTGTGTAACACATGGATAAAAGGCAATTTAACACTGTGCATGAAAGAGAGAAGCTGTTTTCTGTTGAAGGCAGCAGCAGATTAGCCACCAGTGAGAAGTGGAATTGGTGCTTCTCCTCCAGAGAGCTCACAGAGGAGTGAGACCCAGCACAGAGGGGCCAGAACAGGGCATGGAGCAGGGAAACAGGTCCCCGTTCAGCTGAGCACAGACAGGAAAAGAGCTTCAATAAAATACTTAAAGTCCCAGAATCTGAAGCTTCTCTCTCTTAAATTTTGGGTTTCTACATAGGAAAATTAGGGAAACAGGTTGGTTGAAATGTTTTGTTAGCACATTTATTGTAACTTGCACAGCCCCATATGTAGTTTCTCTGCTTGCATGCTGCAGCTTGTCTGGATACATACAGACAAATTCCCTCTGCGTCCTCATCTGTCATTGTTTCTCTGCCATAACATCAGATCAGATTGCATGGCAGTGTTAGACATATATATAATGTGCACAAATGCATTGGTCAAAATGCCAATTGCTTTCCATTGGTAACATTCTTCCAACATAATGGAAAGGTGTTAGCCATTTAAAAGCGAGGAAAAACAAACACAAAATGACATAACTGTCATTTCCATTTGTATTCTAGGCTTTGAAAAAGCAGATCTCGCTGAAAAATCATATTTAATATGACATACAGAATTTATAACATGAGAAATGCAGCCAAGGAGAACCCAGAGAAGCATCAAAATATGTTTGCAAAATCTGTGCTGGGCGCAACTGCATATTGCATATTCAAGTGTTTTGACTGTTACAAAATAATCTATTTGCATGTTTTGGTAAAACTGGAGCTGCATATTTCCACCTAAAATGCCACTTAGATTTTCTCTGTGTTTCTGATAGCGTGTCATTTGCACAAATGTCTTCCTATCAGCAGAATAACAAATGATGCAATAAGTTCAGAGCATGTCCTGTCTGTAATTCCTGGCACACTCTGAGGGAGCAGGTAAATGAGTGTGGCTCCACTGAACCAAGGGGGAAACTGAGGCAGAAGGCACTAACAGTGTCCTCGTGGGATGTCTGAGAGTCATTTGGTGGCAGAGTCCACGTTGAAACTATTTAAAATAGACTTTATTGTATTTCTCTACTGATTGGTCTGAATTCAAACCCTGAGATGATTGCTGGAGGTCCCAGCATACACATGTGTTACAAGAACTCTACTTTAAATTCCTGTGTTGCTTTAGGGCACAATTGAGTGAAAAAAGAACAGGGGTGATGGCCCTAAAGAGGAATAGGCAAGTTCTAAAGCCCAATTCTGCTTAGGAGTGTGAGAGCACATTCAAAGCTATTCTCTTGAGATCTGTCTTTTCTATTCCTGTTTCCAGCTGATCTCGGCATGTCATGCTGGCAGGTACCTGGTGGGTTGTAGGGTTTCTGTTGTATATTCTGGGTTGTAGGGTTTCTGTTGTACATTCTGGGTCGCTCTCTATGTGGGGTTACCTGCTGCTGCCTCATTTCCCCCCAGGGAGGGGAGATGGTGTTATTTTCTGCCTCTGCCTCCCCTCAATTCACCAGGAATAGCCCATGGGGGGCTGAGGACAACACGGGGTGTCCTCCTTGTGCAGACATACATCACATTCCTTCTTCCCTCCTTTCTCTCACCCTTTTAACCGCTCGCCAAGAAGTTCATTGCCTCCCGAGCAGTTGTACTGCAGGAATGTGCAGTTCCAGGCTGCACTGGTGCCCCTGCTGGGTTGACTGGTGGGCTGTGAGTGGTGCTGTATTCCCTACCCCTCTGTCTGTGGTTCAGCCTTCCCTGCTCCCGGGCTGAGTGTCTGTTGCCCTGACACGGTGCCTTTTAGCCGAGAGGCGCCGATCTGCCAGAGCCCCTGAGCCTCAGGGAGCTGCTGACAGTTCAGCTCCAGTTAGCTGCAGTTCAAGGTCAAATGGGACTTTAAAATATGAATAAATGTCAGGGTTTGCTGGCACATCGATCTCAGTCTTTTTGATTCCTGCCAGATCGCATGAATAAATTAGCCTTGACAGGTGCGATAAATTGTATAGACTGCTGATCTCCAACAGTAAATGTTACAGAAGGACGTGGAAGGCCTGGAGGGGAAAATACCCTCTGCAGATGCTTGCATTAAATGAGGTGAGCTTTGATACAGTGCTCAGGGGGTGATCTTCAGGCAGGAGGAGGCCTTTTGTTTGTCTGGGATTCTGTGCCTCGCCAGGGCACATCTCCCACTGAAGGACTGATCTCCTTTGGCAGCAGGAGTTTGGGTTCCTGTGCAGAACAGGAGAGCTCCAGCTGCCCCACCCACCCATCCATGGTGGCATTGGAATATCTTGGGCTCAGGCCTTCTGGATCCCAGGAGGCTCCATCAGCAAGGTCTCTGACTCCAATAAAACAGAAGTAGGGTGTGTTGGGAGTGGCTCTTGCAATGTTACCACACTGTGCTGAACACTCGTTTGCGTGTCATTTCTTGGCTTTCCAGGGACTTTTTACTTGGAAAGCAATGCTGATATTCAGAGGAACTCACATGGCATATAGTACATGCTTTCTTCTCTATGATTTCCTGTAAAACATAACTGGGATTCTTCATTTCCCTCCTATGCATAAATATTAGCAATGTCAATCGCTAGTTAATTACATTTTTAATAAGCAATTTGTCTCTTTTGTTCATTGCTAAATGAGCATGTGAAAAGAATTTGAGGATAGGGTGGTTTTTTTTGATCCTACTTCATGTGTTTCCATCTAAGAACTTCCTGTTTTCTTAAGTCTACAATCAAATATTACAATCCTCTCCAATATAAGACATAACAGAAAGCCAGACTTTTTGTCACAAATATTTAGACTTGTTCTTTTCTGTGTACTATTATCCTTTAATTAAGCATGCCCTCTCTCTGCAGCATCATGCACACATTCCGTCTCCCCATCTTGGTATTTCGTCTGTGTGTTTGTTTATATAAGTCTGTGTATACATATTTATGTGTAAGTAGAGAGCATGGACTGGTGCTCGTTTTGGGCCATTCCTCCTCACGGGGCTTCTGTGAAATACTTGGATTTATGCCGAGACACTGAACTTCATACTATGGTTAATCTGAAATGCACATTTCAAATACAGAGGCATTTTTCTCTCCAAAAGCAGAAATGTGTGGATGTGCTATATTTTGTAGCAAAAGAATTAAAGGGAGAAACTTCGCTTTTGTTTCAGTTGATATTGCAAAATGAACACAGAACAGTCTAAATTCAGTAGATTTTAAGTCTTCATTGTGAATGTTCTGCATAACTCCATTGTCTTAACTATAAATATACAACCACCAGATTTGCACATATATTGACCCATTAATATACATAATCAGTAGCATATGTATAATTTAAAAGGGACTATTATAAATCTGTTGTTTATGTGCCAAAATGTTTGGGTGCTGCGATGAACTAATACATCTTCAGTACTTGTGTAGTGTTAGAATGGAAGGGGTTACTAAAAAGGATTTTTACTTTTACAGAAATGCCTTTATTTATGTAAAAATAGGGTGATGTAGGCACAGGTTGAGAGAGAGAAAAGGCTGGGAAAGAGGAAGGGCCTTTCCTATTCCAAGAGCTTCAGCAGATGGAGGGGATCCAGCACTCACTGTGCATGTGAGCAGCGTGTTAAGAGCAGTGATGAGAAAATGGGGTGTATGACAGAGAGGAGGGTCAGCCACAGTGCTGAGTGGTAAGAAGCAAATTGCCTAGTAAGAAGGATTTTGAGAATCATAGAGCAGCTCTGGAAAGATTAGCCAATGCAGGCAGGTGTCTCTGAGCCTCAAAATGTGTGCTTTTCTGATTACTGGTATTAGAGGGAAAAAAAATGTTTACAAAGCAATAGGGAGGAGAATGAAGATTATATTTTGAAGGCCAGGGAAGCATTGTGCTGGACTTAGGAATTGGGCAGAAAAAGCTGTTAAAGTAAATAGATAAGAAAGAAGCATTGGTATTGCTAGAACTGGGGCTTCTTGAACACATGCCAAATGAAATGAGGAGGGATTTACTCACAAGAGTTGAAAGATCTTCAGTCAAAAAGAGTGCAGAGATTATTAAGGATTTTTTTTTTTTTTTTTTGCATACCTTCAGAAGTGCATCTCTGTTTCTGCTCCTAATATCCATTGTTTTCAGATTTGGGGGCAGGGGAGCAGAATGGGACATGTCTACAATTCTGTGTCAAAACAAGCTTGATCAGGCATCTGCTGAAAGAAGAGGTCGTAGAGTCAGTTTTGAAACTACCTATGGTTGTATCAGCTGCTTGAAATGAAGCTGGGCTGTCCCTGGAGGGGAAAGGGTGTGGATAATAGATTGTGGAGCCAAGCCCTGTGTTCTGCCCTGAGCACCCTCAGTGTTAGGCCAAACTTGGTATAAACTTAATTAGTCCATTACCTTCCCTTTGCTGTGCAAGCAGAATAGGCATTCTTCTGTTTCCTCCTTCCCAGCTACTCCCTGGGCTGCAGCAGAAGTAGGAAGGGAGTTTTAAAAAGCTGAATTTAGACCCAGGTTTGTGTCATTCTGTGCTCAGTAGCATTGCATGTGTTTTCATCCTTACATGTTACTCATGATTGTCTTCAGCTGAAAGCATAGCAAAAATAATTGCTAAGGGAAGTGTGGTTCATTTTTCTTGTTCCTCATTAGTCCATATTCAGTATCTCTTCAGGAGGTTGTGGTGATGTGCCACTGTTCTATAAGTTACTTTCTCTCCCTTTCCATTCCCTCTGCCTGTTTTAATTAAGCACAGCCTGTTGTCCATCTTACTGCAGCAACATTTCCTGTCATGTCAAATGTCAAAGGCAGTTTCTATATGAAAAAATAGCAAATTCTCACACTTAAGATGCTTTTTAGACCTTTCCCCAAAGATTGCTGCCATTCTGCATACCTTGCAGGGCACTGATGGTTTTTTCTGGAGTCTGGATGTGAACGGCTGACTGTCAGCACAGCCCTACTTATCTCTAGGTCACAACAGTCTCTGGGTTAAACAGCAGATCTGCTGTCAGTTCTGCCTGGTAGTGTTTGGACAGACAGAACCAAACCAGGAGTAAGGAAGGTACAAATGTAGCCATGCTGGTCGTGGTGAGAACCACAAAAACAAGACCCAGCAGGAGGCGTGTTTGACTTCGCTCACTTTTCATCCCTGGCAGGCAGGTGTGGTGTGCAGGCAGCACTCATTAAATCCTGTCTAGGGCAGCTTGTGGGGGTTGGATATCTTCTGCATTCTGCACGTGAGTTGGCAGTGAAGGAGGTGTTTTGTGGGGATAGTGGAGCTGAGCCACCACTCCCATGTGTGAGACAAATGGCCGGGACCGAAACATCTTGAGCTGTGCAGGGAGGGAGGGGGGCGTTGAAAATTTGTATGATTTTCCCACCTTGGTTCAGCTTTTCTTCCAGTCTTAAATCCTTCCTTTCTGGCAAGTCTTTAGACTTTTTCTCCACCTTCTGTTTCCTGCTCTTGCCAATGTATCTCATCCTTTTTCATCAGTCTCCTTTCCCTCTGCCTTCCCTGGCTCAGCTCCACCGGGCCTTAATGCTCCACATCCTCCTCTAGCTGTGCCAGTGACTTATGAGCACAGTGCTGCTGTGGACACCAGACCTCTTAAGTACCTTAGCAACTCCCAGGAAAGCTCATAAATGTCTTTGACAATGGATGTTTGAAGTAAGAGAAGAATTAGAGGTTTGAGGAGTTTCTTGCTTAAGAGGAGAAGCCTAGACTAGATGACAAGGAGAAAATCTATTGCTCGGGGTAGAAAAATATAAATGCCTTTTTAATAGCAAGAACAACTAACCAGGTGTCTGGTCTGTGACATGAAATGACACTGTAAAGGAAATGTTTCAGTTTGAACAGAAATTAATATTTGCAGCTATTCTTTTATTTCATATGTATTTAGAAGGTGGCTCTTTTTGATGTCCATCTTAATGGACCTTGGCTTCTGGAGAACATAAGCCTTATATTTCAAGGGGAATTTAACTCTCTGTCAACTGGGCTGCCCAGCAGTAGGATTGCTCTGTCACCAGTGTTTCTTAGTGATTGATAGTCAGTAAGGCACTCTGGAGTGACAACTTAATACTTTCCTACATATCCTTTAGCTAGCTTAGAGTGACATCCATGTATTGGCTCCAGAAAGTTATTTATAAGACTGTCTAGATCTCAGGCTAGTGCAAGATGAAGCTTTAGATGTCATTAACTGTGACAATGTGGTATCTAGATTTCCAGCCCAAATTTGGGGCTGGAATGCAGTGTACATTTTGCTACATATAGGCATCAAGTACCAAGTAGCCTGATAAATTGCTGTTGGGGTTTATTTTCAGAGTAGTGTCTAGCAATGTAGCTGGGCAATTCCCATTAATATTAATGGGGATTTAGCAGATAAATCTCCTTGAATAACTTTTAGAAAATTTACCCTTAATGTGCCTTACGTTTCATTAGGCTGAGCTGTATTTTGAAATTCCATTTGAGAAGGGTAAAGTGATAGATATAATAACGAGGGATATGCAGAAAACAGTAGGATGCATATTTCTTCATGACACTGGAGGCTTACAGTACTTTTAAATCAGGGCATCCTGGAATACTATTAATGAAATTCCCTTTAACCTTAAGGGGTAATTTTTTTCTGAGTGATCCACAGGGGATTTGGCTGTTAAATTTCCATTAACAGTAATGGGATTCACAACATTGCAGAGCAAGTTCCCCACCAGCCACACTGAAATTCTACCCCCCGCAGCAATTAATCATACCCATTGGGCTCATTAATGGAAATATGAAGCAAATTATCTGGCTAATCATGATCTGTGATCAATTGACTCTCCTGCAATAATTGATTGCTGGCTGGTTAGAGCCAACTCCCAGCTTTTGTAGCCGAGTGATGAAAGACAGGGTGTCCCTGTCACAGCTGTACATGCCAAGGCATCTGCAGCTCACAGACAGCACATGCAAAGGTTTCCAAGTGGCTCTTTCTCCTTGTGTTTCCCTCTCTTCCATCTCCTGGTTACCACTGCTCCAGTTTCCCTCCCTCTGACTCTCATTTCTCATCTCTGGTCCCACAAGGATGGTTCTTCCCCCTTTGCCTTTACCAGTGGCCTGCTGGAGTTCTGCCTGAGAGCATAAACTCATTTACCCTGTTTTCTTGATCTGCTTTTCAAGGAGTATTCTCTGAGGTGATGGGCTGGTTGGATGCATCATGCCAAGGTCATCCCTCAAAACTGCTGGAAAGAGAAGAGGCACTTCAGCATATCAGCTGAAGAGCTTGCTCCTTGCTGCTGCTCTGCTTAAATGTTACAGACAGAAGGATACAAAATTTACCTTTTTTTTTTTTCTTCTTCTTTTTTAATGCTTGGTTAAATCTAAGCCACTTAGTTGATTGGTTTGGGGGCTCTTTGCCTCACTGGCATTCTGTGAAGGCTTAACACTCTGCCAAAACGTATCTTTAGTTGGGCTGCAAACTCAACTCTTGAGGGTAGTTTTTGATACACATTGCAGTATTATGGTTAAGCTAACTGGCAAACATGCAAATCCAGGAGTGCCATGCAAAAATCAATAGCATCTCTTCAGGCAGAACACTAATTTATAGCCACACTGCATGACTGTGTCGTTCTCCTAATGAATTCTCCAGTGTGCAGAGGTGCACTAAACAACAAAGATAAATACTGGTGTGCAGAGGAGCATAATACAGATTTATAGCCATAACAGCACACGGAGTACAGATGTTTTGCATACAACCAAGATTGGTTTATGAGCTTTTTGCAAGCAAGGGTTATCCATATTGTAACTAAGGACTGATTTTTCAATGGAACTTGAAATAATAAAGCCACAGGAAACTTCTTGAAATACATTTTAGCACCATCCAAATGGCAGTGTCTCTTCTGTGTGCCCCACTACATGTGTTTCAGCTCTTATTGAGAGCTGTCTGGTGGCATAGGTTGGGTGTTGAAAAGATCACCTGAGCAGCTGTGAAACAGATGTCATTGAAAAAGGGCACTTATAGGAGCACTAAAGAAATTTTTAAAATCCCTCCCAGAATGTGCATTAAGTTAGCCAAGCACCAACATATTGAAGAGCTTTTCATTGCCCACTTTGTCATTTGGCACAGAAACATTTAGTACCTTGTTATTAATTTTTATATATTCAGGAGCTTATTTCTGCAGAAATCTTGATTTTATTTTCCTTCTTACTGGGGAAAATAAACCAAACTGCTTCTATTATGCTATGTTTCCATGGGGAGCCTCACTAATGTACATAATATACAACAGCTGACGGCAAGTGATGATAAGTTGCTGATACCACTGGGAGCTCTGGAATGAGTGGTTTACAAAGCCGAGTAAGTAATGAAAGTCCATAAACAAGACACTCCACGGAGCATCAGAGTGACAGAATTTTGGCTCCGAGATTGAGCCCGTTTGGCTGGTATTGGAAATCCATATAACATCCTTCCCTCCTGGCATCTGCTACTTTGAGAAGGTTCAGTTCATTACAATAACAAATTTCAGCTAAGCCTGATTGCAGTCCGTGGCCTGCTGGATGGATGGCCTTGCTCTGGAGCATCTTGTAACTTGGTCTCACAATAGTGGGTGCTACAAGAGAAGGCCTCCGTGGTCATTTGTCACTCCTTGACTCTTGGCAGGGTACATGTGCTGATTTGTAGTTAATGCAGGTGATCTTTGTAGCCCTTCTGATCAATCCAGCCTAATTAAAGGAGTAATTCCCTGGTTTTAGGGCCAATTTACCTTTCCAAGATGGTGTGAATGCCTGCAGCTCAACTAATAATGAGGTAGCATCTTAGAGCCAATTAAGTGAAAATGAATCAGTAGAGCCCATTAGACTTGGTACAGTTCGATAAGAGATGGAGCAGGTGAATTTTTCCTTGTTAGGAACTCTGGTGTCTTCTGGAAAGTTAGAAAACTCACAGCAGCTTCTCGCACAGGAATGTCAGGCTCTGCATTCCTGAAAGCAGTCCTTGTCCTTTAGTTTTAGCTATACTGATGGCTTCCTAAAACAGAGCTGTGCTTCCTAGAGTTTAGGAATTCTGAGCAGCCTGTATGTAATATATCTCTGGATGTTATTTTAGTGAATATTCTTGCAGATCAGCCCCAATCTATGAAAAGATTCTATTAATAAAACCAGCTGTGGAACAGGAAGACAGAATGGTGTTATTAGTAACTGCAAAACCCTTTCAAAGCACTATTCATCATCCAAATAATTTACTAAATGGTTTCTGAGAAGAACTATTAATTAACTGGCACGAATGAGCCACATTAACATTTGTTTATTGCACTCTGTCTGTTGGCCTCATGGGCTTGGACCAGAAGAGAAATCATTTGAAGAAACACAGAGGGACGAATTCAAGCTGTCCCTTTCATTGACAGAATATTGCAATGATTCACACTGTGAGAGCTGGTTTGGGTTAAGGCCACGTGTGAAGCTGTGGTGCTGTGTTTGAGACTCAGTCCTGCCCTCCTGTCCCAGCTGATTCCCAGCCCTGCTGTGCTGGGGCTTCTCCCTGGAGAGCCATGGGCCAGCTCCCCTGCAACTCTGCAGGTGAGGGCACAGAGTCACTCCTGGCTGTCAAGTACCTCTGCTTTTGCTGTACCCAGCAGGCACATTTATTCTTCCCAGTGCTGCCCAGTGTTAATTTTTTTAATTTTGTTTCTAATGTGTTGTTTTAAACTTACTTGACAATATTTTTCTGCATCTGAGAACCAAATTGTTCTCGTAGATGGTCGGCTGTGGGAGCTGCTGCTTCCTTCACTAGAGGTGCAGGTGGACAATCTACTTGTGGCACTTAGGGCTGTTGTTGCAGAATGAATCTGCACAAAGGGTTGTTATTTATGGCTAAACTCTGTGGTACCAGAATGTAGCATAAAATCTGAGCTGCTGTGAGATGTGAGATGTAAGGACACTGAGCACCACTGGGTGATTATGGGTGATTTTTTTTCCTCTTACCTGACTGGAGTCATCAGAAGTGTCCTGGCTGACATTGCACGTGCCTTGTTGAAGCTTTGTGAAGCTGTTCTTGATTGACTTGTCCTTCTGCTGCCTCCCTTCCCCTCCTGACACTTAAACCAACAGAATTGTGTTTGATAGCCCAGCATCAGTAACTCAGTGTCAGAAATGAGCATCTCAACAGCTTTCCTTACAAGAGGAATTCTCTTGCTCTCCAGGCCTGAGGCAGAGCACAGCTTTCCCTGTTGGACTGGTGAGAGGTTTTCCACAGCGTTGAGAAGTCCAGTGAGAAACAATCCAGTGGCTGTACTTTAATTAAATATTTAATACTGTGCAAATCAATTTGATGAGAAAGAAGAAAGCGCTGTCAGTGTAGTTTAAAATATGCATTTGTTTTTTACTTGTGAAATGGGACAGATTTGAGGCATCGATTCTTTTTATAATTTGGTTTTTCTCTATGGAAGAGTGCATTTCAATAATCATTATGATACAGAAAAAAATTCCTTTTTTTTGGTTCTTCTCTCTTTAATCTCATGTATCTGTGTTTCTATCACATCTTTGCTTCTGTGTGCAGATCATTATGGTTGGTTTGTTCAAAGGCAGTGGGATGTGCTGGTGTTGGAGGAAACACATTGATGTTGTAGGCAAAGTGTCATGTGAGGCAGAACTCCCTATAACAAAGCTTTATATAAATCAGAGTAACTAAAAGCAGCCATAACTGTTCACTGTGTGCATCATCTGTGTCACAAGGGGTTTGCAGGGACGTATCTGAAGATGGTATTTGGCACAAAGCATCTGGGTTTGTTTTGTTCTACTGCAAATGTTAAACCTGAATTTGTTCTTGCGTCCAGGTCATCACTAGAGCAAGATGAGGCAACTTGCTTTTCAGTTTGCCCTTTGAAGCAAGGGAATAAAGAGTGAAAAGTGTATTGTGTTTACCTGAATATTAAAAAAAACTGACCACACAGTGGCAGCCTTCATTACTGTAACACAGGGTTAGAAAGGCTGTGGGTGAGTTAGAAAAGGCTGCCTGAAATACTGATATTAGCCAGTAACATAAACCTAGGGCTCAATCCACTGAATCTTTCAATGTGAGATATCCACAGAGTCATTAGATGGATTTTCTCAGCATGTTCTGTGTCATCTGCACTGTTCTTTTTTTCACAAAGGGAAAAATGTTAATTGAATAATTCAGATGTGTGAACAAGGCTGGTTATCATGAGTGTCTTATGCTGCCTTGTCATGTGCAAATGGGAGAAGGTGGCTGTACAGGTGATGAGCTTATTAAATAGATCCATGACATTGGTTTCAGTGACAAGATCTCAATCAGAAGCCTAATGTTACTTTACTTTATAGGTTGAGCTTTCATTGGCACATTAAACACTTCTTGTGAGCAGGTGCTGTGGACAACAATTCCAGCCTGGTTGGTCTAGTCAGGTGCATGAGCCAC
This sequence comes from Corapipo altera, assembly GCF_003945725.1. NCBI lineage: Eukaryota > Metazoa > Chordata > Aves > Passeriformes > Pipridae > Corapipo > Corapipo altera. The sequence goes on from NW_020884906.1 coordinate 2,408,058, forward strand.
TGTCAGGACATCTGGGCATCCACAGTCAGTGTTGAATCATGTTTGCAGAGTTGTGGGATTTGAATTTTGTTAAAAAAAAAAAAAAATCCAGTACGGGGGGCAGGAGGTTGGCAAAGGTTGAAGGACTTTTCTCTGAATTTATTCCAAGTGTCCTTAGTGAAGTTGTTTTTCTTCTTGTTTGTTGTCTCTGTGTTTACCAACTGCAGTTTTAGATTGCTTTAGATTGCTTCTCCAGACAACATAAGTGCATTTCACTGTTCACAGTGTTTCACTTCAGTGTTTCAAAAAGGTAGCACTAAACTACTTATTCATGTCAACACTGAAGACTAAATCACTTCTCTCACTTACATGTCTGTGACAAATTTCAAAGTGTTTTCAGAATGTGACACATCCTTTCAGTGAAGATGTCAAAGAAACTAATGTCTTGCTGATTTGATTCAGAAAGAGTGAATCAATTCCAAGTGTGAAGGTAACATCTGTGTGCAAAGTTGCTAAACCCAGATCTGCAATGTAAAGCACCTTCCACCTGAATTAGAGCTTTCATAGTAGTCCACTATGTTTATTTAATTACATACATTCACTTTGATATCTATTAATTGACCAGTCTTAATTATCTTTGTGTTGAAAAGCCCTAAAGTATCTGGATCAAAAGGTAAAGTGTTATATTGGGCCCTGCACCACTGAGCCCCTAGGTGGATTTCCTTTTGTGCTAGGACCACATGTTGGGCTGGTGGGAGAGGACTGGGCACAGTGACTTTAGTCCATGGATAAATTTATGTACCAGACATCACAAAGAATATCTGAGGCTCTGAGTTGTTTGTCTGGTAGTGAAAAACAGGAGAGCCTTTCCAGAATGAAGAATTTGCATGACGAAGACTTAAAAACATGAAAGTGTTTAAAATTTGATTCTTACCTCTTTCTCTCCCCAGTCCTAGGCTATTTCTTCTCATTCTGCTTTTCGGCAACCTCAGACTTTCTTAAAAACTTTCAAGCATCTGTGAGAGTAAGAAATATGTTAGCCTAACCTCTGGAGACAAGCTTCCATCTAGCATGAGAATAAACTCAAAGTTCTAGACTATAAATTTTGTTCTTGCCATTAGAGCTGAGAACCCTCAGCTGAAGATGGACTAAGAAAGAACAACACTCAGACTTTTGAAAAATTGCCTCTGATTTACAGTGGTGACACAAAGCAAAGTATTGAGTTATCAGCACATTCATCACTAGATTTAGTGCAGTATCTCAAGATAACTTTTTTTTTGAATGGTGTTACTGTCTGATTTTTTTGGAAGCAATCTAATGTTTCTTTTTCATGCACCTCAAATACCCCTTTGTGTGAGTTATTACCCATCACTCCCACGAGGCTTTTATTTATCTGCCCTGTGTAAACCTGCTGATACTGCATTTTTTAAAATTCCTGAGATATGTCCTAAAACTTGGTTATGGCCTGTGATAAAGGGGTTATGTCCAATCCTCAGCTGACAAATGAGTGTGCTTTCCTTGAGGTTGGTAATGAGATGCCAGTCCACACCAGTTCAGGGTATAAAAACCAGGAAGCTGTACTGGATCCAGATTCACGTTGCACTTAGATTGTGTTTATTTTTCAAATGTGTTAAAAAGCCTTGGTGAAATGTTTCTGCCTTAGTAAGGTGAAAGCTGTTGATGTTTTTCCAGACATAGTCCTTTTAGAGCTGTAATCCTGAAGAAAGCTGAAAGGTGCCAGACTCGCTATTTCTGTAGTCATGTACCAGTGAATCAGAACAGCTTGAATTTAGTACTGGGTTTTTGAACAGCTTGGAAATGCCTTATGCCACTGGAACTCATGCTTTGTGCATGTGATTCACTCCTTCACCTGCTCAGAGGACAAACCTGTCCACTTTGTACCTTGTGCCCGCTGAGATGTGCAGTAGGACCTTGTAACACTCATTTTTCCCCTCTCTGCCTATTCTTCCTAATACTGCCTTGAGATTACCCTAATGGCATCTTCCATGTTGCTGACTTGTGGTTTTATTTTCAAATTAAGCCTCCTGTCCAGAGTGACCTCTGTTTCCCTTTTTAAAGCTCTAATGCAGGAGTTGGACCTGGGTGCAGAAACTGGGTCAGTTCCCAGGTAAGTGACTCAAGGAGAAAATTTTCTGTTCTGGAGAAAATAAAGTCCTTATGACTTCCATCAGAATGCCGAGAGGCTTTCTATTTTCCAGGGTCAGCCTTGCCAGGAAGGGCAGACTTCTTGATCCTCCTTTATTTTACAGGGTTTGGTAACAGTAGGATGGGGCCATGGGGATACAAGTAAAGCTGCAGCACTTAAAAACTTGTATTAAAGTAGATACCGAGGAGGAATTAAGACAGGGCAAGGAAAGAGGTGTCAATATTTGGGGACTAAGAAGCCACTTCAAAGGAAAATGACGTCAGGAAAGAAAATCTGAAGCCTCAACGTTAAATTCTTTCAGTGTCCCTGCGTTATCCTTCTGCCTTTTGCAGCATCCTCAAGTATTACAGCAGCTGAGACTGCTGAGGGGGAACAGCGTGAAAAAATAATAGAAAAATAATCTCTTTATAAAAAGTGGGGGTTAATGCCCAGAGGCATCTTGAAAACAAACAAATAACAAATCCCTCACACAAAAAAGAGGTACTCCAGTAAGGCAGCATGACTCCCTGACCACAGCCCGCTCAACAAAGCTGCTCTTGTAAGCCCTGCCCACTTGCTTGCAGTGGATAAATACCACTAAACCTTTCCAAAAGGAGCTTAAGAAAACTAACAAACAAATAACAAACAAAAAAAAAATGCCATGAACCTGCAGTCTTGGCTCCTTGCCTTGTCAAATGCCCAAGATGTATTTTGACGTGCAGCCAGTAGAGACAACTCAGAAGAAAAATGAGGGCCAGGTCCTGTGCTGATGTAAATCCATCTGACTTGATTGCTAGCCCAAAAAATCGGGTGGAGTGGAAGCAATAAAGTAATTGTAATATTAAATGCCATTCTGGCTTGCAAATTTAGTGCCTTTTCCTTTCCTCCTTCCCGAGCATTTGTGCAGTCACACTTCTGTTCCTATAAAGCTGGGTGTGCATCCAATTTAAGGAATGATCAGTAAAAAGGGTGAAATATTCCAGATGATGTTCAGCGACCTGGATGTCCAAATCCCATTGAATTTCCACTTGAAAATTTCCCTGGTAACACTTTGACTGCAGTTCTGCCAGGTCCTCCCTGCAGGGAGCTGGAGAGAATCTCTGCAATGCTTTAGCACACCTCAAACTGAATTTCATACTTGCAATGTTGCTTTTGGTGAGGCATTTGTTCAATTGGAATGATCTGAAAGTTAGCACTCAGGCACTTCCCCTCAAACAGAAACTTTGTGGAAGGATGCCAAGAGTATAATGTCTTAAATATATAAACCCCAAATGTATGTTAAAATTATCCATGTGTTTACATAATTTTAATATTTTGTATCCAAATATGCATAGCCACACATAATTTTAATAAGTGACAGAAAAATGTGTTCCCAGAAGTTAAATGGTGTATCTGAGCATCTGTAACCTGTTTGCCTTCTTCATAATTGACACACAACAATAACAGGATTCACATACACAAATAACAATAGGGAAAAAAAAGTAAAAAGTCCTTTATATTAAAATTTTATTATAACTTGATTTGCTGGTGGGAGAACAGAGTGTACGTTGTTTTTTCATTAACTAGCTTGGAGAAGCTTTGGGATGTGCACCAAATCTTATTGCCTAGAGATCAGCCAGACATTTGAGCAGAACCCAAACTTTTGCTGAATCTCTGGGGCTTTGCCATCAGCACAACTTCTGGAGTAAGTTGTATTCAGTCCTTAGAGGTGCTGACTGGGGCGTGTGGTCACCTGTGGTTAAAAAAAAAACAAATGAAAAAGCAAGGAATTATTACTGTGTTTAGGAAGGCAAATGAGATTATAAAATCAACTGAAAATGTAAGTTGAAACTCCTTACTTCAAAGTCCAAAGTCTTCAATCAAAATTCAGCTCGGTCCTGAAGTGCCTCCTTAGCGGGAAGCACTTGTGCAAGTCCCCTTGATGTCACCAGGAACTGAGTGCCTGGTTGAAATGAAGCACGTGAAGGACTTTGCAGGAGTGCTGAGAGGGCTCCTGTCTCAGCCTGCAGAATGAATGCCTGAAACCAGCAGTGACATTTGAGAACTGTTGTAGCAGCGTTCTTCACAAAGAAATTTGAGAGGAAGCAGCAGGGAACTGCTCAAACCAACTGTGGTCCTCCACGGAAAATGAAGGATACAGTGACTGGGAAGGAATAACAGCAAGGAAGGGGATGCTGACTGGGAGGGAGCAGGAGATACCAAATCCATTCTCCAGATTGGGAAGTAGTGTTTAATAGGAAGAGCAGCTCCACGGCTGTCTCTGTCCTTAGACAAAAATTGAGTTTTCAGGGAAGTTCCTGCCTTTGTTTCATCTGTTTTCTGTGTTTGCCTGCGAGGACAGCGAGCACTTTGAGGTAGGAGCTGGTTTCCTCTCAGTGTGTTTACAGTGCAATGATGCCCTCGTGTGATGCTGTACTGCCAGGAGTGATGGTGTGAACCAAGGCACCTTCTGAAAAGCAGAACAGTTGGAGCTTTTGTTCTTCACAGGGACTCAAATCACCAAATGCTGCCTCTGGCTTGTTTCTTTTGAGTGACTTGAAAGAGTTGCAAGAGCCCTGCCCAAACAGGGATGGACTTTTGTAAGCTGGGTGGGTCGTGCTGCTCTCCTCTGGCTTAGTGGTGCTGGTTTTCTTAAGAGTTCATCTAAAATAAGAAAGGTCACAGTGATTTTAAGAAACAGGTTCATGAGAGGTATCTCCTTACACTACAGAGGCATGCCTGAGAAAAAGGGCTATTAATACTTGATTCTCATATCTTATGCCATTGGAACTGCTGATAATCAGATTTGTCTTCTGAAGAATGTCACAACAGCTGGATTTTTTTTCTAATACCACACTGTCTTTTAGTAGATGGGCTGAGCAAAGCTGTGTTTTGATTTGTCAGGCAAAACTCTTCTCAATTTCTGGCAGTTGTCTCCCAAACAGCATTTCATTGCTCTTTCTTCTTTAAAAGATGAATTTATTTTTTTTTAGGCAGCAAAATACTTCACCCACATTACTACAACCACTCCTTGTGGAGTTTGCCACTCTTCTTTTTTGAAGCATTATGCAGGTTATATCAGAACAGTAAGAAAGTTGGGTTGTTCCTAGGTTTTTCAGCCACAGTTTTGGTTTACATTCCTCTGTGTTGTCTTTATTGTGCACTTGGCAGAGTCAGGAGACTGGTTTCCCACCCGTGTTATTTATGTCTGTGTTTGCATTGTAATGTCACTCTGTTATGCCAAGATGTGACTGGATGAAAATTTGGTGGGCTCTTGGTTTGTGAGTGCCAGGTGCAAAGGTGTGTGGGTCCAATACTGGATTTCCAAAGGACTACAGAGTAAGAAGGGAGCAGTAGTAGTAAAAGAGACAGGGAAACATGTACTTGATAGCTGAAGCCACAGAAATAATATGTTTCATGAGTTGACATATATACACAGAACAAATAGGAAGCTTTTGGGCTCAGAGGCCTTTCTTAATTTATTTTTTTTTTAACCCTAAACCACATGGTTACAACACCACTACAGAATCATTTTACAGCAGGGGGGAAACTCGTATCATTCAGCTGGAGAAAATCAAAGAGAGGTTTTCTATGAAATTCTACAGCTTGGGGCTGCTTTTAAAGAATGTAAACAGAAATAGCAGATCTTGTTTTCCTGAATCCATTGCATATTTATTTGAGTTTTGAGGAACAGCTTGTAGACACATGAGTTCCATGGTGTGGTGTGACTGAGTACAGGACGTGATCACCAGAGAATCATAGAATCACAGAATCAACTGGGTTGGAAGGGACCTCCAAGATCATCAAGTCCAACCCTTGATCCAACACCACTGCAGTTTCCAGCCACTGATGCCACATCCAGTCTTATCTTAAAAACCTCCAAGGACGGAGAATCCACCACTTTCTCTGGGCAGCCCATTCCAATGGCTGATTACCCTCTCTGGAAAGAAATTCTTTCTAATGTCTAACCTAAACCTCCCCTGGCACAGCTGAAGACCGAGCCCTCTTGTCTTGCTGATCATTGCCTGGGAAAAGAGACCAACCCCCACCTGGCTCCCCCCTCCTGTCAGGGAGTTGTAGAGAGTGAGGAGGTCTCCCCTGAGCCTCCTCTTCTCCAGGCTGAACAACCCCAGCTCCCTCAGCCTCTCCTCAGAGGACTTGTGCTCCAGTCCCTTCCCCAGCCTTGTTGCTCTTCCCTGGACCTGCTCCAGCCCCTCAATGTCCTTCCTGAGCTGAGGGCCCAGAACTGGACACAGCACTCCAGGGGTGGCCTCCCCAGTGCTGAGTCCAGGGGTAGAATCACTTCCCTGGACCTGTTGGCCACACTGTTCCTGATCCAGGCCAGGATCCATTGGCCTTCTTGGCCCCCTGGGCACACTCTGGCTCATGTTCAGCTTCCTGTCAATCCACACTCCCAGCTCCCTTCCTGCCTGGCTGCTCTCCAGCCCCTCTGTCCCCAGCCTGTAGCACTGCAGGGGGTTGTTGTGGCCAAAGTGGAGGACCCGGCCCTTGGCCTGGTTGAACCTCATCCCGTTGGAATCAGCCCAACTCTCCAACCTATCCAGGTCCCTCTGCAGAGACCTCCTGCCTTCCAGCTGATCAACACTCCCCCCCCAGCCTGGTGTCATGTGCAAGAAGGTAAGAAGTGTCAGTGTCCCTGTGGCAGAGGGTTGGCGCTGGCTGGTGTCTGCAGCACTGACATGCACTCTGACGTCCAGTGCTGTCATTCCTGCCGCTGCTAATTGCACTCCACAGGCTCCTGAGCTGCTACCTGTCAGTGCCCAAGGAGTGTTTGGCAGAACTGTGATTGCCACATCGACGTTCTCGTGTGCTAAAAGCCCTGTGAGGCTTTCAGGAGAAGAAAAATAAAGCGGTGTCATGCACGTTCTCCGTCTTCAGTGCCTTCAGATCCCCACTTTAGAATTTCATAACTGACAAATGATGCTGCAGACATTTCAGCAAAGACAGTGTGTGGTTCTTAGAAGGGCTTTTATCATTTTGAAGTCGTGATGTTTCTCTTGTTTTTTTCCTCTTCTTTCACTTTCACAGAGCAGTTGCTTTATGTTTATAGGTTCAGTTACTGTATTTCAGCTGATGAGAATGTATTTTGTTTCTTTCTATCTGAGTGCAATAGTTGCCTGACAGTGTGCCAGTGCTACTAATCACCTCACTAATGGCACAGCCAAGCAATTCCAGGGCTTCTGTGTTTGTAAATACATTTTCCCACACCAGCAGATGGGCCAGACTAAAATAACTTGGAGCAAACTGTAAGTGCTCAAACCTACCCCAGGTGCCAGTGTTACCCAGGGGACCCTGTAGCAGCTGGGGAGTAAATGCTTTGGTTCTCTCCAGGGTTGCAAAGAGGTGAAGGAAGCTGGTGGCTAAATTATTTTTCCTCTGAGCTTCACTGAATTTCCTCTTCTGTACCTGCTTGAGAGTCAATTTTTGCAGAACTTGATGCCACTTTTCATTTTGATATAGGGAAACACTGAGAAAGCAGAGGATCACCCTGATGCTAACCTGGCACTGGGCTGTTCTGGGGCTGAGGATGGCTGAAAATCATGAAAGCTGTATCCACTGCTATGTTCACTGTATATAAATGGTTTAAATTGCTGTCCTTGAAGATCAAAGACTTAAAGAAATACAATCTACTTCACTCTTGGTGAAGATATCATCCATTGCAGACATAAAATACTGGTTTGTCCTAATAAGTGTCCTGTTCAAATTGCTGGGAGTAGTAACCATTTCACAGATGGCACTTCAGTTAAGGCAGAATTATATTTCATGGTATGTGCCCTTACACTTGTGATGATCCATCTAACAAAAGGCAGTGGTTACAACCTGACGTGCTGCACAGCATGGTGAAGTAGGTAGGAGCAGAAAGGGGGTCACCCTGCTCAGCCAGCATCTTCTTGCTGTTACTAAATTGGGAAATAACAGCAGAGGGCTAAAAAGAGGTGCATCCACTGACTCTAAGGAATCCCAAATCTGCCATATGCAAACTGAGGCACCCCAAAAATCAGGGATGGCTGGAGGACTTTCACTCTAAGTCAACACTGAAAGTTCTGCCTACTTACCTCGGAGCCAGAATTGTCAGTGTTTTAAAACACCTCTGTTGTCATTTTAAAAACAAAACAAAAAAACCCCCACAGGGTATTTAATTCCTTTGTGTATGTTTTCAGCTTCTAATTTTCCCGTGCAGTCTTGTTATCTGCACTTTACATGGACAACACTGAGGTGTGGGATGTTCTAATCTCACACTCTGCTTTTGCCAGCTCTGCTTCTCAGGCTTACAAAAATGCCCTACCCACAAGGTTATGCTGTCTTCTTACATATGTATTTTATGCACAGTTAATATCCATGAAATCAGTACCTGAATTTTCCACAGTCTCTTTATCATCCTGAGACACATTTTTTTTTCCCCAGCTTCTTGCTTTAGAAGACACATTTTATTTTGGTTTCTCTCATAGTTTCTATTAGAAGTAGTCATGGTTTGATGTTAATGTTTGCAGTGCTTTTGACACAGTCTAAAGGATGAATATCTGAAACCAGCTCTGCTTTGTGTATTTTGTCAGCAGTTTAATGTCATTTCTCTTGCTGAGCAAGTGAATTTGTTCAGAATACAAAACAATTGTAAGTTGTTTTTTTAAAAAAACTGCCTCCTGTGCAGCAACTTGCAGGTGTTGTGAAATATCAGAGAAGTGAAACAAGACAGGGTTGGGGGTTTTTTTCCATTTGTACATTTTTTGCTATCTTAGCCTACTTTTGCTAAGCTCAACACTTTGGACAAATTTGTTCCAAACACCACATTTATCAAATACTGTTTGATTATTCTTACTCTGGTTGTTGGGTTGGGTTTTTTTCCTGGTCAGATCCCGAATGTCCTTCAGTGATTAAATGCCATTTCTGAATAACAAATCAACCATGTTATCTGCATAGAGAACTCAGAATTCATCAAAACAAATGATGAGGACTGTTACTTGTCATTTGAAAATTGTGTAATCACAGCTATGCTGAGTTGTGTTTTGATTAAGTGGGAGATGATTACAGAGATCCGTCACGCAAAGGTGCAAGTGCAGATTTAATTCCATCCCCGTATAACAAAGGGTTTTGAGCACAGTTTTCAAGTTCCCAATCAGGGAAAATGCTTAAAACTGTGTGTGTGTGTGTGTTTTTAAGGATGTTACAGGCTGTTGCTGGAAGGTGCACTCAGCTCCTGTGCTGCTGGAAGAATCACACAGGTACATTGATATTTTGTGTTGAGACAGACTTTCCATTCCAGTTGTAGGCCCAGGTATATGGTTTTACTCATCAAAACTGTTTGCCACAGTTTCAATCTGTGTGGTTTTCCATACTACACCATCAGAATAATGTACACAGTAGCCCTGAAATGAGTAGCATTAAAAAAATTCTCTGTAGCACATGCAGCTCTGCAGGGGTACAAAGGCTGAGCAAAGGTTCACCCATCTGTTCCTTAATTTTTCTTTTGCAACTGGAGTAATGCACGATGGAGCAGGATATGGACAGGGGGGAACATGTGCAAGTTCTGTTACCATAACATAAAACACAGACCTCTGATACTCAACCAAGACTGAGTATCTCAGGGCCCCAAATTCATTTCTTCAAGTTTTGGTATCCAGAGCTGGAATGAAGAACCAGGGCTGGCATCTTCCACTTTGCTTTAGATAACTTATTTCATGGACTGCTGTTTGAATTAGTCCTTGAAGCAGTCAGAGGTTAGAATTGAAGTTTTCTATCCAGAATGAGGTCACTCTGAGGTCCCTCTCTCTGTACAGTCATTATGTCATCGAGGGCTTTTTCTTCAAACCCCGAAAGCATCAGTTGAGAAACTGAGAAGTGGAGTTAAAGTCTTATTATCTGTACTGTTCCCCTGACAGCACAGGATCATCCCCTACAATACGACTTCTCCATAAGATAAAAGGAGTGTAAAATTTAATTTTTAAGCTCATTTTTATTTAAGCTTAGAAACGTGAAGCCTGTCATTACAAAGCTGAGCTACTCTAAGAGGTCCATAAGACAAACTGCAGAAATATATGACTGGTGTTGTCAGCAATGGGCTCTTTTTTGTTTTGTTTTGTTCATATGCTCAATTCATAGAGAATTCCTGGGTCCAGTTGTGATAAAAAATCAGGTGACAGGAGAGGAGCACAAAAGCTGTTCTCATGGCCAGCTGCTGCCTTTAGGCTGGTGTAGTTTCAGACTAACTCCAGTGCAGTCAATGACTTGATTTTAAATTTACAACAGCCAAACTGGAAGTACAGTTCAGTCTTGTATGAACAATACCAGAGGAAAAAAGAGAAGGAAACAGAGGATACAGAGTGTATGTCAATGATGCATTGACAGTCATGCTTCCTACAAAGCTTCAAAAGGAGAGTGTTAAGCACTTAGGCAGCTTTATATGTAGAGGAGTGTTATAGGATCAAAGAATGGGCATTTTCGTAGGCGAGGAAGCTTTTCAGCCTCTGTGGCTCTTGATGTTCTCTGGGAAATACTCCTTATGATTTTGTGAAGAGAGACAGATTGTTCCAGTGCATCAGACTAGGTACATAATGGAAAATTTTACTTGCACAAAAGATTCATATAATTCACTTATGGCTGGGATACTTGTGAGTTACTGGGCTTTCAGATGTGAGAAATAACCCTCATAAGTCATTGCTGCTATTGCGACCCGTCCTCTTATCCTTTACACACAGTTTTTCTTCCTTACCCTACTAGCTGAAGCATATTACAATTATTTGATTAGATCTCTTACAAGCTGCTCTACGGAGCAAAATGATGAGACTGCTCTCCGAAGTGAAGTTATATTTTCAAGAATGCCGGTTTGATCTTGGGGTTACATATGCTATTGTCAGTTTAAATGAAATCCAAAAGCCATGTCTTCACAGGATGTTGGTAGTCAACATCTGAGTGCTCCAGGAAGTTCTTGCAAAATTAACTCTCATTTTTGCATATCAGCACTTTCAGGCTTGTGCTGAACTAGAAAGGTGAAAGACTGTTTCTGTGCTTTTTCCAGCCTCACTGTTCTGAGGATGTCAAGTCTGTGCCTTTGGGAAGTTCACCCAAACCAAACCTGTCAGTCAAACAGCTAAAGGGGCCTCTTCACTGTGCTTCAGTGCACTTTGACTTTCCCTCATCTGTATTAGTATACTTCAGGGCATTATGTCTGTTGTTACAAGGATTAGTAATTCTTCATTAATGAACCCATTGCTACAGCTTTGCCAAATCTGGCTGGGCAATCAAATTATCCTGGTTGGTTTGTGAGGTCTCTGATGTCCACTCTAAGTGTCAGCACATCCCCAAGGCTGCTACTTACAGACATGGAGCTTTTCTCCCTCAAGCATCTTTGGCTTGATTTCATTACCAAGAGGCACTGCTTAGACACGTGCCACTTTCTTCATAAAGTTTATTAGGTATTAAATTGTTTTATTGGGTATAAAATTAGTTTAGAACATTACATTCCAGACTACTGTAGCTATAAAGATTTCAGTGGCAATTCATGAGATTCATGGAAAATTAGAGACAGCAAGGCTTCCTAGGTAAATCAGAAAAAGGAAAACCCACCCACACTGTATGTACTGCCTGAGGAGATGATTGCTAATGAGATAAGTGTGATGTACAGCTCTGTTATGAAAATTACATAAGTAGGCAAGATAGCAGGTTCTTCTGTAGGTCTCCTCATGGGTGTTTTCAGGAGCACATTTACTTGTTCAGCTTGGAGTTAAAAGGAGCTTTTAAACTCCGGGTAGCACTGGAGGAGCACTGCAGCGAGAAGGAGCGACAGTCTGAGCAGGTTCAGGTATTGGCAGTGAATTGTTAACAAGCCAAAAACCTACAAGACACTTAACCAGGCATTTAATTTGAGCTGTGTGAGTGGTCCTGCTCCAGTCAATGGGATAACACAGAACTGTGTAGTTAAGCAAGCAGCCAAGTGCTTGGCTGGATCTGGAACTACAGGCAATTGCAAATTGCTTCCCTGCCCTCGATGAGGCCGTTCTGCATCAGCAGCAAAGGCAGGAAGGGATTTCCCAATGATCTCCAGGGACATGGGAGAGAAGATTTCTACCAGCAAGTTTTCCTTGTGTCAGCGGACAAAGGCAAAACACAATCTAGTGCTTAGAAATGGAAAGCAGTTTGGAAGTGAGGTCCAAGCTGAGGTGATCCACCCAGGGATAGAGGGAAAGTCCTTATGTCTGCCTCTGTGGTGGTAAGGAAGCTGCCTGTGGATGGGTATTGCTGAGGCTCACAGACCCAATGAGATACTGTGTCCTGGGACCTTCTGTGTCCTTGGACCCTTCTGTGTCCTGGGACCTGCTGAGTCCCAGAGGCTGCAGTGCAGCTGTGCCAGAAGGTGCACAAAGATAATTAAACATTGCACAGCTTAGTGGCTTAATGTGGCAAACTCTCCACTACTTTCAGGTTTTTTGCAGTGAGGGTAGGAACCTTCTAGAACCTACCACTTTTTTAACCTAGCATCGTAGGATGACTGTCCCAAGGGCTAGCTTAAAATTAAAATTTCCACTTTTTATTTGAGGAAGACATCTACAGAACATTTGCTGCTTAGGTGTTGTCACACAGCGTGCTCAGTTCTGGCCATGGTGCCTATTTTGTAGTAGCTGTTACTTGCTACCTACTCTTGAGTTTATTAATATAAAACCATGACTGTACCACTCACAAGTGCATTAACTTTGTTCTGCTTGATAACTTCTGGTTTACCGCACATCCTTAGTCATTACAAGCAGAGGAAGACATTGTTCCTTTGTATCTTGGATTACCAGAAATTGATGCTCTGTATATTCATTATTTTTCTTCTCATGAAGGAGTTATTAATCTCCACCTGCATCTCTTGCCCTGTAGTTACCGTAATTGTAGCATGAGAAGTTTAAGGAAAGAAATATTGTTTGAATAAATGCTAATTCTGCATCAAAGGATCATTAGGCTGAATTTATCCCAATCTAGGAAGCTTACCTCATTAATTTTTAGTTTTATGAAGGTTTTATGTAATTTATAAACATTGCAGAAGTAGAATTTGCCAATTATCGGACTTTTGAGCCCTGGTATTTTCTTCCTCCCTTAATACTTTGTGAATTTGATATACAAAGGTTAAATCCCCCAACTTCTGGCAGGTTTCTTTAATTAAACTGGCTAACAGAGGGCCAGGGTCCTGACCCAGCAGGAATTTTTTGGTGGGTTTTAGAAGGGTCTTACCCTAACTGCAAAAACCCTGAAAGTAGTAGAGAATTTGCCACAGTAAGCCAGCAAGCTGTTCAACATTTAATTATCTTAATTGTTTAAAAAACTCCCAATTTATCCTGAAGTCAGGATTTCTCTAGCACTATCTACCAATTACTGTATTTCATTATGTCGTCTTCTGTTATAATAAAGAGCTAGCACCAGGAATTTCTTCCCATGCAACTACTTATCAAACTCTCTCTTAGACTTCTCTCAGAGAAAGAATTTGGCTTCTTAAGTCTCACTCTAATCAGGAAGGAGTATCCCAGTTAAACTACACTGGGGGGGAAAAAATGAAGAGGATATTTCCTAATTGGAAGGCAATGATTCATTACATTCATCTTATTTCACAAACACTATTTATTTGCTTTTTCTTTGCTGAATTTCCCTGGTCTCTCACTAGACCCTGTTCCTCAGCAGGGCCCCCAGGAGCAGCTCTGGGGACCCTCAGGGCTCCTTGGGGCAGCTCCTGGACAGGCTGTGTGTTCCCTGGAGCACTGTCCTGCCTCACCTGGGGCTGCCAGTGCTTCTCCTGATTCCTGTCAGAGCACCAAGGGGGATTTCTCTTCACAATAACTTAAGGTGAGAAAGGCTGGGTTGAACACAAATTCTGAAATACTGAGCAGAACTGACGTTTTCTGGTCAGAAATCCTGCAGAGATGTGGGAATGAGTAACAGCTCTCTGCCTGTTCCATGCAGAGCCCAGAGACTGACCACAGCTGGTTCATTAGGATAATCTTTTGGCTGAGGCACCAGCCCCAGAATTGGAAAACCTGAGTTCAGTTTTCTGTCTCTGCTGTAGGTTCAGATGTGACTTGGGATAGGATATTCGATTTCCCTATATTCAGTCTCTGTTCTGTGGCAGATGGGAGGATATATTTCTGTCTGTCCATGTCCATCTTTCAGAGGATGGAATGCTCCTGGTGTTTCAATATGAGCATATTCAGCATCTGGAGGTGATTGAAGCTTCCATAACTGCTGCCACATGAGCAGTCACAGTTCTCCTCTTTTAAAAACTGAAATTCACCCTTTACCAGGTCCATGCCAACAGAAATTACAGTCAGACATTTTGTTTCCAGCAGAGCTGTGTAAAAATATCTTGTCTGCTCTTTGTCTTCGATCTGAAACAGAGATTACCGTTCACTCCCACCTTGGCTGCATGCTTAGTCTTCCCAAATCTGTCAAAACGATACAAGATCCTATTATTAAGTGTTTAAATTAGACTGTATCCTTTTGAATTATAATTTTGCCAACTTACAGGGCATTTGCACAACCGGCTCAAGCAGTGGGAAGGGGGGAATAGGGAGGGCAGGGAGAATGAACCAGGACTGGCACAAACACCTCTGGGATAAGGTCCTTACTTGGCCCAGCCAAAATAAACCACCCAGCCTCCAGTTTAGTCTGAGCAATGGGACTCAAGCAGCCACAAAGCCCTTTCTCCTGCTGTGTTACAGGGTACTTGAATTATTTTTTTAGCACAGCATCCTTCATGTAATAATAGAATTGCTCAGCACAGTTGAGCCGTGGAGCAGAGGCTGTGACCAGAGGTGGTTGGCAGAAGGTGACAGTGACAGGGGAAATGGGAAAAGGAAATAGTTGTTGCCATCACCTGACAAAGCAGATAATAAGGCTGGAATTCCTCTGAAAACACAACTGGTAGAAGCAGCAGAGCATGTAAACGTTGACACAGGGCAGCAAGGCAGGATTTTGATACAGTGGACACTGTAGTTAGAGCTAGTGAAGAAATCCCTTGGGGCCTTGACTGTGGTTATTGCTTTTGTCTTACTTCATCTCTGTAGAGGTATTAGCTGCCTGTGACAGCCTGGCTCTGAGTGAAGATGGAAAGAGATTATTTAGAGACAAGAGGACAGACAAGTGGATTGTATTCCATGTTACTCACAGCAAAGACGCTCCAGGGCAAAATTAAATTAACTGCAAGTCCAGAAAAGTGCCTTCATAAAAATGATGTAGAGCTATATTTTTTTCAAATTTTCTTGTAGATGATAGGCAAAGCAAGGCAGCCCCTGTAATTGGTTGATTTGGCTTTTTTTATCATCCATCCCATTTTCCCAGAAAAGCTGCTTTAACAGAATTGTATTTAAGTTGAATAGGAAAGACTCTTGATTATTTCTTTGACAGTCCAGAATGTTTACAACAAAGGCTCTGCAAATAAATAGATGGATAAAACCTGGAGCTCGATAAATGAAGAGCACTTTTGACCCAGCAGGGATAAAACACATCAGCCATGTGATGAAAGAATTACTTAACCCTGTGGCACTGTCTCTTGCAGTTCTTGGAAATTCAGACTTTAATGAAGCAAAGTAGCATTTAATGACTACTGCCATTCTCCAGAAACAAAAAGTTACTGGAGTCACAGAGCAGTTGTTTTTATTTATTTATTTATTTATTTATTTATTTATTTATTTTGGCCAAGATGTAGTTGAAATGTATATTTAGGACTAAAAGTATAGGCACTGGCTCGGAACATAAAATGCCATGGGTCACGATATAACTCTGAATTTATTCTAATGCAATGTTTTTCTGGTCACATCTGACATGCTTTGAGGGTCAGTTTTGTGCTGATGCCTGTGTTTCATGACTGTGTGATATCTAACTGGCCCTATAAGACATGAGTCATCCCTCCCAAAATCCAGTGGTTTGTGAAACCCAGAGGGGCCAAGTGCTGTGCTGGGCCAGGGAAGGGGAAATAAGGACAGGCTTGACCAGGAGAGATGAGGGTGCTGTATAGCCAGGTTGTCCAAATGTTCTCTGAAATCTTTATCTGACAAATCCTGGTTGTTCTAACCCTTTCCATGCTAAGAAGTGCAGGGAGACAATGGAATTTCATAAGGACAGAGTCATCAAGAGGTGGCATGGAAAACATCCCATTTCCTGGTTCATGAAGCTGGGATACTGTTCTCCCTGCTCACAGTGGGTGTGGGCAAACCCCTCTGAGGTGTCAGGATGAAAGTCCTGGGATAAGAGCAAGGAAGGATGATACAAAACCACTTCTTACCCCTGGTGAGCTCTGTCCTCTCCCAAGGGCAGGGACAGAGCTGCTGCTGGTTCCCAGTGGGATCGATGGCAGCACGTGGTGCAGCAGGGCTGTGTCTGACACAGGGGAGCAGAATAAGAGATGAATTTACTTGAGAATCTCTTTGCAGTAGATTTCCCTTCCCTTTGGCTTAGCACAAAGTGGTAAGTCCAAGGTGGAGAACATGGATGTGGTTCAGAGGATGGGGCTTCTTCCCAGCAGTTTGTTTTCAAGACTGTCTGTAATAGAAGGGTTTTTAAAAATCTGCTCACAGCAGAAATTTGGTCTTTAATTTCCCAGCCCAGGAGTGAAGAGTGGTGATGAATGACTTAATTAAGGAAGCCACAAAAAGGCAAAAGGTAAATGTTAATGTCGTCTTTGTAACCAATTAATGATCTTTTTATCTATAATGGGACATTAATTTTCCAAATAATTTCTTTGAGAAAGAGTACAGATTTGGCAAAAAAATATTTTACATCTAAGTTCATCTGTTGAGAAAGGAGAACCCATTACATTAATTACACCCTCAAAGGGGTATTTTCAGATGTTGTTGAAACAAAATATTTTGCTTGATTTGATATGAACTTTCATTCCATATCTTGAGTTGTCAAACACCTCGAAATGCCAAGCACAGTTTTGGTTCAATTTGAAACCATATCTGTATCTCTACATATTTAACTTCTGGAAATCTCTTGCAAACAAAGAACATCCCTTATTTGCTCAGCACTTTTATAAAATGGGACACTATCTTCCC
This sequence comes from Corapipo altera, assembly GCF_003945725.1. Taxonomy (NCBI): domain Eukaryota; kingdom Metazoa; phylum Chordata; class Aves; order Passeriformes; family Pipridae; genus Corapipo; species Corapipo altera. The sequence goes on from NW_020884906.1 coordinate 2,425,200, forward strand.
AATAAGCCAAAGCTAATATTTACAGTGTTCAATTGTGAGGACACTTTCAGCTCTTGGGAAAAATCCTGCCAAATGTATATATGTATTTTCACCTTCTTGTGATAGATGGAATGTGTCCTAGGTAATTTAAAGAATAAAAACATGCCCAGCAAACTCTTCCATATGTCACCAGGAATAAATTTCTGTTGGTTTCATTATACAACACAACAAACAAACAAAAATTTCAGAAAATCCACCAAACAAAAGAAGTTGTCAACTAAAGCAAACCTTAATCTAAATCTTTGTAAATGGCAATAACTGGTCCTGAAGAAATGAAATGGAAAGAGCCAGTACAAGGCTGTGTCTGGTGATACACCTCACTTTAAATTTCCCTGGAGGGGCAGCAAATCTACAAAAGTGACAGCCTCCTTTGCAGTCCTAAAGTTTGGAGATCCTTCAGGGAGTTGTCCATCAAAATCACAAACAACCTTTTTCTTTTGTGTTTTACCTAAATTGCATCCAATTACCAGCTCTTTAGGTGATATACAAAATACCTTAGTTTGTCAGTCACTTCACAGCCTATGATTAATGTTAATATCTGTCCATTAGTGGCAGCAACAAAGCATTTAGGCAGAGTGAATCACTAGGACATAATAGCACTTTCCTCTGTGAAAGTTCCTTTTCTCTGCTCTTTTTTCCTCTAAGGTATCCAAAAATCTTTCCAGACGTGTACTGTCTGAAAGTCAGAAAGGTGAAGTCAAAGCATGTTGTAAGAGACTCATCAGAGGGGTTTTTTTCATTTTTTTCACGTTCTTCTTGCAGCTCAGGAGGCTGCCAAGGCTCCCAGTGCCTGGGCAAAAGGGCAGTGTGGGCAGAGGCATTTTTCAAACTTCAGGGACACGTCTCAGATAGCTTATTCCAGTCATTTATGGGCAATGCCCCTCCTTTGGCACCTTCCCATAGCACTGGGAGCAGAATATTAATCATGGGGTTGTCATCCGAAGTAAATAAGCATTCCCAGTGAAAGCCATTCTCACACACATCTGCTTCTTATGTTTATTAAGGATTTGGCACTTACTGTGTGAAACAGGACGTTATCTGAATTCAGTAATCATGTGTTGGTTTAGTAAGCAGGTGCTTATTCCCACCAGATGAACTTGTCCATTATAAGCAGGTGATGATTTGTGGGTTTTTTTAACATAAATTGCATGTTTAGTTTGCTGATCTGATTTAGAATGGGTGTGTGGGAAAGGATGTCTGGAATTACTGTAATGATTTGTTAGTGCTTCTGCTGGCAAACTGAGTTCTTTCTCATTGCTCACCTCTGATATTTGATTAATTATCCTCCTAGAGATGGGTTTTCAGTATAAATTCTGTCTCCAGCTCGAGTTCTGCTGTTCAGAGTGCAGGAGAGGATGCTGAAATGTGGAGTCACTATCCTGGCTGGGTTCTGTGTGTATGAGAGATGGGTTCACACCATTCCTTGCAGCAGGATTATCTCTGCTGTACACCCAAAGCACCAAGACTTAGCGAGATTTATGGAACTATTAAGCAGGAGCTCTCAGGTGCATCTCTGGGATGATAATATCCATCGTTCCGTGTTCGTACAACTGCTCCCTTGGGAAGGTCACTGAGGAGGAACAAGGTGGAATTAATGCCTTGAAAAACAAGAGTGCCCCCCACATCATCAGTGCCTGTGCAGGTCATGGCTGCCCAGCGGGAATTTAGGGAGCTCTAACAAGGGATGGAAACCGCCACAGCTCCCCGGGTGCTGAGCACCCAGTGTGAGGACTCTGAGGTTTCTTCTGCTCACTTGTGCCATTTTTCCCATTTTTACCTTGCTTTCTTTCCTGTTTTTCTTGTCAGCACTGCCCTGGAGATTGTTGTGGAGCAGGGCTGTGGAGATCTCACACCTCTTGCCTTGGGCATCTTTCTTAGAGGTGCTGGGGAAGGAGCATCTCTGGTGAGGCTTCTCTGCTGCCCGGGTGCTTCAGGGGCCAGTGCTTGAACAAATCAAGGCTTTTATACTCCAGCCACCGAGAGGCCAGTTGACAAATGTGCCTTATTTGATGGTTTTATCACATGGCCTCTGAGCTCTGTGACCATCTCTGGTACTGCTTTGTGCCCGTAACACTTCAGTCCTTGGGACTTCTTGTAACCATGGTCAAAGCTGAGTTTAAGCTGAGACACCAGATGTTTTTGTGGTCTAAAGTATTAGTAATTAATCTGAGTTTGTAGTGTTCCTGCATTAGAAGAAGCTTTTACTGTAATAGCCTTTTTTTTTTGGAAAATGTTATTCTAAGTAGATCAGCATGCTAAAATTTGCATTGTAGAAGATTGGTTTGGAACAAAGCAGGATCTAATGAGCATATAGTAAATCCCTTGGCTCTGCAGCAGAGCCACAATAAGCATAATAGCTCTCACTGAATGAATCCCTTGCAGCCTAAAAGCTTTTTTCTTTAAAATGAAATAGCAACCCTGCAGGATTTAGTGTAGACAATATGCAAAGATCACTTAAGGGGCTGCTGTGGAAAGAGAAAACAAATGAGGATGACTCCACTTAGGGTCCTTTGAAAAGACCCTTTGTGATCACTTCATTAGTCAGTCTGTTTCAATATTTTCTTGTTCAAGAATGACTTTATTCTAATGGAAGCATCAATAAATTCCACTCTTTAGTCTTCCTCCCTGTGGTCTTCAGCTAAAATGTCAGGAAGCATTTTATCATTTTTCAGCATTCTCACTGAAGGTTGAGCACACAGTAAATATTATTTAATTAGCAAAAGACTGAAAGTGTGAACTAGTGGTATTGCACGAGAAAGCTGAGAACTCACTTTGGGGGGAAAAGAAAGTTGGACAGCTTTTACCTGTTGAACCCAGGGGGGATTGAACCAGGTGACCTCCAGAGGTTCCTTCCATTCTGTGACTATATTTCACCTGTCACATGCACTGGTGTATATGACTCTAAACTTGATGTATGATTTATTTCTCTTGTTTACTTTCTGAGTTCAAAATTTTTAAATTTGAAATTTAGTGATATGGATAGAACACCACCAGGGATTTCAAGAGTGGGTGTTTTAATTCCAGGACTTGGCTTTGGTCTTGGAGGCTTTTAATTTTGCTTCTGGGTTGAAAGTCTAATTTTGGCTTTAATTTGCTGGAGGAAATAATCTCTGTTCACCAGAGATACCAAATTAAAATGAGAAGGGGTTTGAAACATAAACCAACTCTTCCCCTCAAATGCTACAAGTTGTGCTCATTTGACCACAGATCCAAAGCCCAAACCTGAACCTAAACTAGGTGAAGTCATAAATATCACAGTCTTTGGCTTTAGCTCTGTCTGAGATGTGTTTAAAATAGTTCACATGATGAGATTTAATCAAATATGGTCCTCTGTACTCACCACTTTTTTTCTTTTTCCCACTGAGGAGATGAGTTTGTTGAAGAAAAGTTGATTTCTGAAGGAGCTGTTGCTCTGTGAATAGTGTCCATAATGACAAGGGTGGGATTGGCCTCAGCACCTGCTCCATTCTCTGAAGGACTGATTGTTGTTAACACAGGGCCTTGTGATCCTCAGTGGGATGAAACCAGTGCTGGGCCAGAGGCATGGGATGGCCCAGTGCCAGTTCCTGGTTTTAGGTCAGGCTTTCCAAGAGGAAGTCAAAGGCTTGCAAAGCCCTTCTGCAGTATTGGCACTGCTGATGGATGGAGTGTCTCTCAGTTTGCTCAGGCAGTGATGGAGCAGCCAAAGGATTGAGGGTTGTACAATCCTGATGGATGCTGGTGGAAACCAAGACAGCAATGACAGGTCAATGCAGCAATGTGATTTTGGAAGTGATGTGTTTGGGAAAGTACCCAGTTCTGTTCTCTGTGAGTTGGTTTTCTACTCTTCAAGACACATTTATGGAAGAGTCATGTGAACACCTCTGTGTCAAGCAAGGCATCCCCACTCTGACCTTTGGTGTTCTGGCTGATCTTCTCCTGGTGTCTGTCAGAGAGCTCCAGCCTGGTTTGAAATGCTGCCCTGCTCAGCTCAGCTCATCTGGAGCCTCCTTTCAGCAGTGTCCCAGTGAGGACTGGTCTGTGGCAGTGAATGTGCTGGTTCTTCTGCTCCAGGGGAACCTTCTGAGCTGACTGGTGGTTTGGTGCAGGTTAGTAAAGCACAGCCTGGCAAAAGAGGTGTTTTCCTAAGAACTGAAGTGTTGCAGGAGCTCAGCTGCAGATTTTCTGATGTGAGCTTAGTGCACATAAGACTTTATCCCTTGCTGAGATGTGAATTTAGAGGGAGATTTTCTCTATGGTCTGTTGGGATAAATGAGGAGAAACAACCCAAGGCAATCACGAGAAGGGCAAGTAAGGAACAAGAATGACAGGCTGATCTTCAATGCTTTTTCATGTATCCCATATAGACTGTATTTTTGCAAGGCCAGTTTGTTGAATTTTAACAGTTACATTCCACACTGTCTGTGCTGACAGATTTACATAAGTGACTGACAGGGATTCTATTGATTTGGGGAAAAGTTGAGTAAATCTGTAAGAAAGCAGAAAATTATTCTCATCAAACGTATTCTTAAAGAACATCTTATGGGAAGCATCTGCCTGGGACAATTACCAAACTAAATTAAGATACCAAATTGCATTTACTTTGTACAGGAAAAATGATTTGTAGTTGGAAAAACCAACATATCTGGTACTAGACCAGGAGAACAGGTTTGCAGCCTCTTTCAGACTTGAGGAGAATTCAGAGAAAGTAGAGTTATTATCTCTGGTCTATGAAGTTTAAGGGTTTGCCTCAAAGCAGTCTCTCTTCTATGCCTGTCATTTATGCGAGAGGAGCTGTTAACATCTCCTGGAGCATTTTGAGGTGCCAAAACTCATTAATTTGCTACGAAAAACAAGCCTTTGAAAATTAAAAACTTGCCCTTAGGCTGTCCTTTCTCCCTGTTGCCATTCCTCAGTGCGTCCTCGCCTGTCAGACCCTAATGCCATCCCTGAGCAATGATGTCAGAGGGACTGAAGGTGGATAAACAGTGCTGATCTGCACCTGAGATCCCTGATACAGAACATCCCAGTGGTTGCCAGACACGTGCCCCTGAGGTTGCCTGCTTTGTTAGTACCTGTAAGTTGCTGTCTTCCAAAATTCTGCTCCCTAAGTGCTTTCTGGGACTAAAGAGATCATGTCCCCCATCCTTTCCCACCTGAGGGACGTGCTGAGGGGGGAGCTGCTGGCCCCTGTGCAGTGCTGGATCCGTTGGGATTGGCAGAAGCTCAGGATAATTCTCTGGTGCCTCTCTGGGGCAGCTGCTCCCAAGCAGGCAGGCATCCAGGGAACTTGTGCCAGCATGGGTAGGTGTCGTGATGGCCAGAAGCAGAGTCTGCTTTGCAGCCATGTAATCCTCAGAGCTCAGTGAGGGAATAAGGAGCAGGCTCCAGAGCCCAGTGGTGGAAGTCTGGGAGCTGCATAAACTCTCCTGACATTTCTTTTAGTCCAGCCCTGGCTGTGTTACACCATCACTTTGGCCTCTGCTTAGCTCCTGCTGTGCTCTGCTGGGCTGTGAGGCTCCTCAGCAGCTCCTCAGGGAGCAGTGTTATCAGAGGGGGGGGGGGTTGGTAGCATCCCTGCAGAGACAGGTGAACTGCCCCAGGGGAAAACAAGAGTTCCTGAACCACCACCTTCTGGAGTTTGGGATATTTTAGTTTTTGCCATGCCAGTTAATGCACATTTGAAATGTGTGTGTAAAGCACAGTCCATGCTGTGTGGCACAGTGCAGCTGCTCCTGTTGCTCTGAATGGGTTTTGCAACTTCCATCCCCCCCCTTCATCAAGATGTTTCGGAGAGTCTCTGGAATTTTCCTTGCAAAAGGGAGATCTGCTTCACACACCAAGTCATGAGCTTCTTCCCTAGACATGCTTTTTTTCAAAGTTGCATTATCATTTGTAAAAGTTGTGCAAAATATGGGTTTATGGAGATCGGATTAGTGGTAAAAGCATATGGGACATTTTTAATATCATTTTAAATCCTATCTCCTCCCTTGCATAGCAATTACCCTATTAATTTATCAGACCTAGTTCTTTACACACAAAGTTTATCTTTACAGCAAGATAGCAGTTGCTGGAGTGTGAGTTTCTCTAGAACATGTTTCAATTTCTTCGTGCTTATCTATTTTCTTCTGTAGGAGGGTTAACAGAAGTGTTTTATCTTCTTGTTGTCACATCTGAGATCTTAACTGGCTTGAGGTTCTGGTTAACCTCTAAGAAATATGTGAAGGACAGCCTCTAAATTTGCTACTGAAGAGCCACTAGAGAAATTTAAAACATGCATCAGTTGAGTGTCTCATTGCAAGAACATTTATCATTACACTCCCTTTGTTTTCTGAAAGCAGTTCATCTGTAAATATCAGAAAACCCCAAGGGAACACAGCTAAGAGGTCAAACTCCAATCAGTTCTAACAAATTTTGAAGGCTAATCAAATACCTATGAAAAAATTGTTTTGCTTTCCTATAAAGAAAAGGTGCCATTTTGAGTCTGCCATGAAACCTCCCCTTAGGTGACTGTGCAAGAGGATCTAACAGCACACCCCTGAACACTGTTGTCATAGTTCTGGGAAAAGCAGCAGGCTTCCAAGTCTTCATCATTGGGCCAACTGAAATATTGATAAAAATAGTAATCATAAAGCAATCATACTGGTGCCAAACATATACTAAAGACTTGTATGACTCCACCTACTCTGTCCTCCATGTCTCTGCTTCTCTCCTCAAATTAAGTTCTTGCTGTTTGGGCCAGGAAAAAAACACAAGGAGAGCCCCAAGTGAAATTCAACCCTCTGAGAGGATTAGTCCTCAAACACTGCTGTGTGTTCCCAGGCTCACAGGGCAGCAGGAGCAGGGGGGGTGTATTGACACACCTGGGATAAGAAGACCCACTTAGGAACAGAATTAGCTTTTATTCACACTCCTTTTACATCTGCTATGAGCAGATTATCTGCAAACTGCTTTTAGCAGGAGTTGAGAGCAAAAAGGAAGGATTGTCACAGGGACAGTGTCAGGATCAGTTAACCCAGGACCCTTTTGGGTGCTGTAATTTGAAAGTGTTGGTCAGAAGTTTATCCTGAAACTTTTGACAAAACAAAGATCTGTGGATCTTGAGATGTGATTTTTCTTCCTTTTTTTAAGTCTTTTTTTGGCACCTGAAAGTCTCTCTGATGTAAGCTGGTTTGTCCCAGCATGGAAAGATTATTGCTCTATAAGTGCACCATTAAATAGCACAGGCTATTTTGAGAAATGAGAGTTGGGACTTTTTTAAACCATAATTATGGCTGCCTTTAAAGATGGTGATAAAAATGTAGTTGATGAACAAAACAAGACCATGTGATTAATTTCTTGATATGATGTGTTTGATTATGACAGCTCCCCAGTCTTTAATAGCTTCCTATGTGAAGTGAAAAACAGAGAGAGAGCACTTTATCTAACACAGCTGATTAAATATGACTCCCTAGGCAGCTCTAAGAATACATAGAAGCAAGAATATCCATAAAACTCCATTAGAAAACAAGAAAATGTCAGGCTATAAATTACTTTGAAAAATCAGTTTTCAGCGAACTACGTAAATTGTCCTTATCAGAAATGCAAGAACCCTAAATGTGCTATATTCATGCTAATTTTTTTTTTTTTTTTTTATCTAGTGTGGGCACTAGAAGAGTTGCCACATCCATTAAGGGCTGGGGGATAACTACAGAGCTCCTGTGTTTCAGATGGGAAAGGGTTTCATTGTAATTTTTTCAAACGTGCTGTGAAGAATCCCTTCTGATTTAGACCTTGTTGGTTCATGGCTGACTGGAGAGAGAGGCTGAAACTACACCAGCATCTTCCTATGCACATCTTGAATGCTAAGAGCTCTCTTCCTGTTTGACTTCATCACAGTAGGAATTTTACTGTTCCTCCTGTAGAGGTGAATTTTATTTTACACTGGGATGTCAGAGGGGCTGAAAAGGGCTCAGTGGTGGCTGCTGTTGTGAATTTACTACCTGGGTTGCATGTGCTGCTGCCCCTCAGCTGTTGCAACTTTTGTCAGAAATTACTTAGACTTCTTTCACCTTGAGGAACTGCAATTTAATCCTTGTGTCAGATCCCATCATCTGCATGGTCTGTCACAGTGATTTAAGGTATTTTTATCTCCAGACCACATGCACTCTGAGAGGGCCTGGGAGCCCGCTGGACCCCTTAAAGTTTGATGGGCAGGTTTTTGAGGCTTTTCCAGCTGCCAAATGAAACCAAAAATACTTGTGTTGAACAGGCAAAATTTCTAAATGAGAACAAACACCTGGCTTTAATGTTGTCAGAAGGATTGTTTTGTTCTATTTTTACAGTAAAGGTTTGGGTTTTCAGTTTAATCTGATCTTTCAGTTTGAAATATATTAAAGTTTTTAACATCAAACTGATCTTCTGAAACTCACTTTCAGAGAAACATTTGGAGGGGACACAGATAGAGGTGATAAAGACCATGTGTTTGAACTAGTGAAAACTTTTGAAATTGACGTTCTTCTTGAAAATTTAGGTCAACAAAATTTCTGAAACGTGGAAATTCTTTCATAATAGAAAAATCTTTTCCAGTCCTGCCGTGGGTGTGTGTGGGTAGTCTGGAAGACATCCATCTCTGGCAGGCTTTGCCTTGAAAACTGAAGAAAATTCGAGATCCCTGACTTTTAAGAATTCTCACACTGGGATATCACAAATGAGGGATATCTGAGCTGCTTTAAAAACTCCTCCATCTCTTCTGTTGCCTTCACTCGGAAGAGAAAGTTTGAAATCTGGAAGGCTGCTTCTGTGAAGTGCTGCTCAGGTGGAGTTCAGCACTGTTTTATAAAACATCAGAGTCCAGTTCTGGCACCAGGGTTTTGTTTCAGGATGTGCTGAACAGCCACTGCAGCAATGCCAGGTGACACACTCAGCTGGGTGAAGCAGAAATGAGGGGCCCTGCTGCCACAGGGGTCTTTTGAAGCTGGTCTTTTCCATTTTCTTACTGCTGGAAGATGCAGACTTTTAGCAAAGAACCACTGAAATGTCCTCAAGCTCCTGGAAACAGATAAAGCACAAAACTGCCACGACACCCTTCGGGTTGTGCAGTGACACCTCCAGAGAGCTTGCTAACTGTGAAAACTGGGCTCAAAGCCTCAGATTAATGAAAATTTAATTTTGATTTTCTGTAGTATTAGAGAAGCTGGGTCTCCACTGGGATTGCTGTGGCATCTATAAACATGCAGTGGTTGGAGCAATGGGTGGAACTGGTGTCCATTAAGAGGGTGTGAAGTTGTCAGCAAAGTGTTTCTTTGGAGGCAAATCCCCCACACACCCAAGTGTCTTTCCTACTATTACACATTCTTGGATACCTCATCTCTCCAGCTGCTTAAATCAAAGGTGTATTTGATGGAAAAAGTAGTTGTAACAGAGTCTGAGACTTTTCTTTTTCTCTCTCACTGAGCACTGAGGTGTTTAAACTGCAAAATTCACAGCAAGGGACAAAGTTCTTAAGGATCATGATCTTTACTTCCAGTCTAAAGTTTTCAAAGTTAAAACTGTCTCCTCAGCTTTGCCTTCATACTGATGCCATTTTTATTTTTACCTTCTGATTTTGCTTTTCCTGAGATCATCTGCACCAAATTAAGTAACATGTGCAGTCACTTGAGTGTACAAAATAATGTGATACCCAATTTACAGGGCCATAAGTCCATGGAGAGGGAAGAGCCCTCCCTGGAATCAGTGAGAGCCTCTTGGGAGCTGCAGCTGCCCTTGTGCAAATGGCTCACCTGAAGATTAAATCCCAGGATGCTTCTGAGCTCTGACATTCACTCTGCAGGTCATGATTATATTGGAAAGGAGATCTCACCTGCAGAGCTGGAGACCAGGTCAGCAATGTTCTCTCTTTATATATATTGCCAAGACTTGGGGATTGATTAGCCCAGCAGTCCAACCAGCTCTACATCCTGCTCAATGATGACCAGGCTTGTTTAAAAGTCTTTTTAAGTTTGATTTTTTTTTAAGTACCATTAAAGGTGGTATTTTTGACCTTCAGCAAAAAGTACGTGTGGGAAAGTGCATTTCCTTGGAGAATTTGTTCTTGTTTGTTGAGAGTTAAATCATGGCACTTTATTAGCCTTTCTAAATAACATACCCAACCTGTGTTCAGAGAGCTTTGCTGATGCACTGTTTGGGTCATGGTAGACAAGACATGGTCTCATCTCAGATTTTCACAAAATATGATGTCTGGTTGATTGCTGAATAAATAAACACGTTACTGTAGGACAGGCATTTCTCAGATGTACAGGAACAGCTAATAATTAGTGTCAGTAAATCATTGTAGCGCAAACCACAAACATTATCATTCAGTTTGTAATTTACTCCTGATGTGGGTACTTGTGCTTCTCAATACTTAATATGTCTGTTTACAGAGAAGTTGATTGAGATAATTAGCAGTAAAAATGCTAAGGTAACACGGCTGTGGTAACATTTAAATTGCTATCAATTTTGTTTATAGCAGCCTAAAGAGCAATGCTGAAATTAGAAATTAGCTACAATTAGCAGATAAATTGAGTGTCTCTTGGAATTACTTGATCATGTCTTAAAACTCTGCACGGAGTGTTGGTGCTCAGGGAGGCAGAGCCGAGTCCCTGGGCTGGAGCAGCAGCACCGAGTCGGGGAGCACAAACTGCACTTTGCTTTGCTGGGAGCATCCACCTGGCCTCCCATGGAGCCTGGGCTGTTGCTCCACAATATATCTGATGAGTGCACGCTGTGAAGCCCAAGGAAAAAATCTACTGTGAGAGATTTGCCTCTCCAAGGGGGAAGAGAAGGCAGAGGGTGCTTTTCAGTGATGTGCACCCTCGTGGGGAGCAGCTCAGAGAGGCTGTAACACTTCCAACCTCCTCAGGAAACGAGCCCTGAAACACACACTTAGTGTTGGCAGCTCCATACGAGAGGAATAGCTTGGGTTGGAAATGTGGTGTTGTCCCAGAAGTCACAGATATGGAAGTCAGTTTTCTGGGATTGCCTGAAATGTGTGGATTTGAAGGGCCTTGGGCATCACTTCATGCTCGCAGTTAGAAATAATTTGCTTCCCCCAGTAAGGCACTTCAAGGATTCTGCTTGATAAATGCTTTATAAAGGCATGTAATTATTTTCTGGCATAATTTCATAGTTTGATGTGGAAAGCAATGTGTTATCTGCTACTGTTAGAATTGGTCATTAAATAGAGTTTTGAGGATGAGAAGAGGAGGAGAATCAACCAGGTTCAGGATCAGGCAGTGGGCAGTGGACAGGAGAGCACAAGCAGTGGTTTTCTGCATTGTGAATGTCTTTCAGTTCTGTGTCCAGCAGGGAGAAGGTGCTGAACCTCCCATCCTCCTCATTCAAACACAAACCTTGAGCATTTATCTAAATCTCACGTGATGGCTCTTAACTCCTGGGATCTTGCCCAGTTTTGGATGCACATGTTTGATTGTACTACTGAAACTCTTCCATTTAGTGTAACTTTAAGCAATTATTGGGCTGGAAAGGAAGACTCTTCACTCTGTACTTAGCTATGTGCTGAAAGGATGTGGGGATACAGGGTCGTGTCTGTGCTCCACTGAACAGCAACTAATCTTTGTGAAGTGAAACAGGACACCTTGTCTGGCCTGAAAAGAAATGACCCATAGTTGAGTAGCATTTATCTGGGATGTGGAGAAATGGTGGCATGGTGATGTACACCTGATGATACCCGACTGTCTGACTCCTTGCTCCATGTGCTGTACATCCAGTTCTCTTTCTCTAGGGTTGGAAATCCCATCTTTATCCTGGGAAACATCCCCCATTGATGATAAAAGTTACATAATTCCCAGAAAAAGCGAAGTCATCTGGGTTAAATTTTTCTTCTAAGGAAAGAAAACTTGAAAAGGATATTTCTTCAAAGGAAGAAAAATTTCCTTGACTATTTTCTGGTTATTTCCTTCCTTCCCCCTCTTCAGCAGATGTTGCCTCTTTAAAGAGTAAAATGGGGCTGAGGGACAGGGGAAGGAGGTGACAGCACAGATCCATGCTGAGTGCTGAGCACCAAGCTCCTGGCTAGCAGGGGGAGCTGCCTTTTTTGTTGTGTTTTCTCCAAAGCCAGGTGTCTGTTTTCCCTGTGGATTTCATCTGTGGAGAATTTATCACTGATAAATAACTGTTTGCATTGAATTTACAGATGAGCTAAACTGTTTTCTCTAATGTTGCAGTTTAGTACCTTTTCCTTTTCAGGTTTCTATGAGCACTGTCATTTGAAGGAAATAAATCTGTCACTCAGATAATATATTTGCCCTTGGTACCAGGATGTATAAATAAGAGTTACAAGGTCATTAGCCATATCAAGAGAAAGAAAAATGTGCTGTGCATTAAATAACTGACTTCCAGGCTGGGTTGGGCAAATACCAGCATACTAAAGTGTACTGCTCATTTCCCCTTCTGATCGTGAAAATCAATTAACTCCTTTCTGGTTTTGTAGCCCTTCCCCTTTGCACTGGAAACCCTCAGCACATGTCAGTACAAATTTATGAGCAGTGTGTTTTTCAGTGTACTCCATTTGTCAAATGTAAATTCCAGTGGCCAGTGATTTACTACAGAACTGTTGGGAAAACAGCAAGTAAATATTACCTAACAAAGTATTAAAAAAAAAAAGAAACAGCCAAACCAGAGGAGATTTTATCTTCCCAAGCAGTTTATCTTTGTCCTTGAGAAGGCAGGTGAGGTGGAGAACTGCCCCAGTATAGTTCTGGAATACATTTTGTATTGAAATGTGCTTTTATTTGCAGTAAAAGGCAACCTTGGAAAGCAATGAATTATATATCTTTTATTTATTTCAGCTAGACTATACTACTAGGTGCAGACCTGAGGGAACTGAAGTGCATAAGCTTCACTCACCCTCCATCACTCCAAATCTCACTGATGCAAAGAGACAAGTGCTCGTTATTCCTCAATTCAGACAGTAAATAATCAACAGGGAAAAGATTGCACAGTCTGGGTGCAGTGGTGTCTGGGAAGGCTGGGTGATACAGTCTCCTGTACAGCCCCTTTTATCCACCTTCATCCACTCAGGGTAGAGAGATAAGATAATGAGAGGGCTGGAGCACCTCTCCTGTGGAGACAAGCTGAGGCAGTTCGGGATGTTCAGTCTGGAGAAGAGAAGGCTCCAAGGAGACCTTAGAGCCCCTCCCAGTGCACCATTCGTGTGCTAAACACAGACAGATGATACAGCTGATTTTTGTTGAAGTTTCAGTAACAAGCACCAGGTTAAAATAGTCCCTGTGATAGAGGTTACCACCTTATAACTTACCCTCTGCCTGATGGTTCCAAGAGCAGAGATACTATGGAAGGGACTTGGCCATTTATGGCTTCTAAACTTATGTACCTAGTGCAGGCATCTGCATTCACCTTGGACTCATCTATAGGCAGTGTGCACCCCCAAAGCAGGTAAATTGGGGATCATTTTGAATCATCCAATAGCCCCCATCTTTGACCAGCAAAAACACCACATGTGGTGTTGGAAAAGGAGCAGTTCTGTTGCTTTTAAAGGGGGGGAAAACTAACTCGTGTGATTGTTTTCTGTCCCTGTGGCAGGTGTGGCAGTGTGGGGGGAGCATGGAGGTGCTGCCCTGCTCTCGTGTGGCTCACATCGAGCGCACCAAGAAACCCTACAACAACGACATCGACTACTATGCAAAGCGCAACGCCCTGCGCGCCGCCGAGGTCTGGATGGACGACTTCAAGTCGCACGTTTACATGGCCTGGAACATCCCCATGGCAGTAAGTACAGGGCACACTCTCTCCTGAACACAGGCAGCAACGTGGATGGCTGTTCCTAGGTAGCTCTTGGAGGTGAAGGGTGTTGCTACAGCCGGAGAAGCGGGCTAAGCTCAGGGAAGGAGCGATGTCAGCTGGTGTGTGCTCAGCACGGAGAGTTCTGCCATATGAACTCACCTCCTCAGTCTGGGTTTGGTTGTGTGCTCAGCACAGGTTGTTGTGTGCAGTGACACAGATTTATAATTTAACTAGAACAAAATGTTTCAGGTTTATGTGCTTCCTCAGAAGTCGTTAATTTGGGGTGCCATTAAATTCTGAGGTGTTCATATGCTACAGTGGTGGGGACTGCAGAAATGTCCATAAATAAATACCATCATTCATCCTGAGACTCAGTAGTCCTCACCAGCATAAAATACAAAGTATGCAATAAAAGAATCACATATTAACTGGCTTTATTGTCCACAGTCTGAGAGGTGCCATGTGAACACGTTCTGTTTCTCACTGCACACATGAATTGTGGATGCCATGTGGGGCCCTCTAGGAATCCGTGTAATATAAATATTAGATAAGTGTAGGTTCAGTTTATTACTTTATTCTGTAAGTATATCACGTGCTACATCTCCACTGAGCGTAGTTCTTGGAGAGAAGGGTTGTGTGTTATATCCCAGGCAGGTGTTGCTGTATTCCTTAGTGGCATTTGCATGCAGATGATTCACTGAAGGGGCACAGGGGAGCTGAGGGGAAGCATACACTGGTCTGCAGATGATGATGGTGTCATTAACCCTTATATCAGGGCTTTGTCCAGATCTGATTGAAGCAAATGGAAACAGGAATGTTCCTATCAGAACAGGAAAATACACAAATCCAGCAGCGTCTTTGGGAGTATTCAGTTATGACCTGGGCTTCATCAAAGTCGTGGGAGTCTTGTTAAACACTTCATTGGATTTAGTCTATGTCCTAAATATGTATTTGTACTTTAGTACCTAGGAAATATGTGAAACCCGATTTTTGTTCATTCCTGTTGTAGCTTTTAAAATATAAATATTTTAAAATATGTATCTAAACCAGCAATGTTTCCTCTTCTCCATGTGATGTGTGAATATGTCAGATGTTCTCACACATCTGAATTTCACGTACTGTTCAGTACTGGACACCGTGCAAAGTCTCTGAGATGTGTTTTTGGTGACTTCTTTTGGCATAAGGGGTAATTGCAGAGAATTATTTTGCCTTAACAAAAGGCAATACTGCATAACTTTTCCCACACAAGATTTCTGTGACAGTAGGAGGAAGACAAAACAGTGTCCATCTAAGTTTTTAGGGGCATTTTGGCCCTGTCTGCATCCACTTGCTGAAATGGTTACTTTTCAAGTAGGAGACGAAAAAGTAACCTCAGAAAATTTGCTTGCTTGATGACACCTGCAAATGAATTCCGAGAAACGATGATATTTAAATAAGCATTTACACCAAAATATGATTTCCTTTAATCTCCCTGAGATTCCTTATTGATGTAGTTTTATGCACTGAGCCATACAGCAGAGCTTTGAAAAAAACCCAGGCATATCTACAATAAAAGTCATAAAATCAGGAGCAGTACTAAGCATTAAAATTTTCTTTCCATAAAATAAATTGATTGATTGATAAAATGTGCATCATAAAAATAACTCTATTAGCTCTCAGGAGAAGGAAGCTAGTGTTAGTTATTCCACTGTAGTATTCAATCCAGATGGCTCAGAAGTCCTGTACTGGTATAAACCATTACAAAAACCTTCTGCAGGAGAACCAGAAACCTTGCTAACTGGTTGAAAAAAATATCTGTAGACCCCTCATTCTTGTGCCATCACTCTGTACCTGCACAGGACTGCAGCTGGCACAGAGGGTGAGCACAGCATTTTCACAGCTGCTCAATTTGCTGCTCTTGTGCTCTGTAAAAACAGAACTGCAAAAAGGGCATTTTATTGCCTCATTTAAGAATAGGGCAGAAAGGAGGCAAGTGAAATAATGTGGTTTTTCCCATATCACAAAACTGAGCTAAATTAACTCTTCTATAACTCCCATCACCTATGTCCCAAATCACTCCCTTACCACTTCTAGAGGATCTGTGCATAATGTGTACCCAGATTAGCAGATGGTCTGGGCCACATCTGCAAGGTCATGTTCCTTTAACCTTCAGCAGCAGGTCAGCATAGCTTTATGTTAGTTAACCACATCTTTCGGCGTCCCTCTGCTTATGATCTATTCCTCAACAATTTTACTGATAAAGGAACCTTACCTGGAATGATTTATTGCACTGAGTGCCTCAAAGGATTGCTCCCCTTCCACGTAGCCTGAAGTAGTACGTAAATTAACATTCATTTGAATGGATGCTGCACTGAGAGCTCATGACAGAGTGTGCATCAGCAAGCAGCAGTGAGCACAGCAAACTCTTTGTGTGGCAAATAGAAAAACCTGTTCAGTATTACACTTGTATTCTCTCCTGAAAACCAGGCATCTGTTGGGGGTTTTAATAAACGCTGAGCTAAGATTTGCTGCTGTCTCATAACCCTGTGTTAGATACAATCTGCAGAACGTACAGAAATCCTCCTGGAGGAAAAGTGCAAGGCACTTCAGAGAGATTCCATGCAAAACTCCCCAGTTTCAGTCCATTTGATTAATATAGTGTTGGAAAAGATTTTTAGATGAGGTAACCCTTGCTATCTTACTGTTGAACTGATGATTTATAACACTTTAAATCAACAGACCCAAAGTCAGCACCTGCCGTTTTTAAATGGCTGAGTTTGGTCATAGTGACTTGAATCTTCCAACCTCTGCTTTTCATGGGGCTGTATTTAAACATGAATTAAATTCTGAAGTAGGATAACAAAGAAGGTTTTGAGTTTAACTGGGTTTTAGGGCTCAAGTCTGCAAATGAGCTCCAGTTCCAGTAAAAGCTGAATGCTGATCTGTACGAATGCTTAGTGGAACTTAATGACTTTTTGAGCAGCTTTGCTTTGAAGTTTTAACAGGTCTGTTCTGATGTCATTTACATTAGTGAATACCCAAAGCTCTTACTAGAGTAAACCATGACCCAGCTGCCATATTTTAGATCAGAATTACTCCTAAATTCCAAACATATCTGGTAGCAAAGGCTTCAGGATTGATTGCAAACATTTAGAATTGCTGTAAGTAACAACATTCTTATTGTATTCTCGTTGTTTTGATTTGTGTTTGGTTTTTTGCCTGTTCTTTATCCTTCTTTTTCTACTGGCTTTCATTAATATTTATTGTCTGCACTCAAAGGCAGCTGTTTGATGAGCTGCTACTCACAAAAGAGAAAGAAGAGAGGGAAAGTACAGCTTGGTGTACAAAATGAACTCCAGTTTGGTTTCAGTGAAGAAAGCAACCATAAAGTCAGTGCAGTGAGATTTCTTTGTTCATTTTCTGCTTTGCAGAACCCTGGAGTTGACTTTGGAGATGTTTCTGACAGAATTGCTCTGCGACAGCGACTGCAGTGCCGGAGTTTTAAGTGGTACTTGGAGAACGTGTACCCTGAAATGAGGGTTTATAATAACACAGTCACTTATGGAGAGGTACTGTATGTCTTTGAAAATACCTCATGGCTGCACTTGAGAAGTCCTTTTAGTGGTATCAGGATGTACAGAGCACAGTCAGCACAGTACTAGCAACAAAAATACCCTCCCCTGCTTTTAATCAACACTAAGAAGTGTGGCTTTGAGAAGCCCCTTCCCTCTCACTGGAACACATCAGGTGAAATGCTTGTCACTAACAAACATATGCAAACTCTTTCATTTTAAAATAGAGCAGCTCTGAGAACATAAATTCAAGGTAATCATCTTCCTAAACAGGCTGCCACAGACATCATCAAGAAAACATCAGCAGTCAAGAGACCTAAAATAATTATAGTTGATGAACTATGAGAAAAGTTGAGTTTTCTGAGTTGTTTTTATTAAAAGAACAACCCCTTCTTTGAGTTTTGCCGAACTATTTGAAGGATTACATTGATTTTATTAATTCATTTTCACAATCCTGTTCAGGATAAAAGGAAACATATCCTTGTTCAGACTATGAGGTGAGGATACCATTTGTCAGGCCTGTATTTCCTCATCAAAAAAAGTCATTAGAGGAAAACCAATTTTGCTGCCTTGTGCTCAAATTCCATATTTTCTGTACTTTCATTTTCACTTGTGTACCAGTATTGGGTAACACCTTGGAACACCACCTTGAAGGCAGCTGAATGGGGAGGTTACTCAACCCTAATAAACTGCTGGATCCAAACATGTTAGAAATTGGACATTTTGGTTCATCTCAGCTCTCTGGGTCTTTTCTTTCTTTTCTGTGAACCAGTCCAATCTCCCATATTTGCTTGCCCCCAATCTTTGAAGAGGTCAGACATGCCTTCTATGACTCTTCAAATCTGTGTCACGTGCCTGTAATAGAAGGACTGCTGCCATTTATGATGGTGAACTGGGGTGAAGCTCTAGGAGCTCTCCTGCTTCATAAAGTTTTTAATTGTCTACTTGAACTGCAATTAAGTCCACAGGCAATATATTTTCCCACAAGACAACCGAGTGGACACTTTTCCTTTCTGTTCCGTTTGATTGACTTCATGTAAAAATAAGCCAGGCACTTGAGATATTGATACAAAGTGCAAATTTTATTGCAGAATATCACTTTGCATCCTGATGTAACTATCCCCGTCGGTAACTGAGAAAAGACATTTAGTAAACTCAACAGGAGCTGTTGGTATCTGTCAGCTCTGAGAAAGCTGTTAACTGCGAAGAGCATTGGCAGAACTGCCAATGTTGTGTCAATTATAGCAGACACTGAGCAAGCTGGGCCCTGAAATGAAGTTTGTTTCTCCTGAGCGGTTGCATAGAAGGTTCTTGAGTCAAACAGAACGCTCAGTGATGCAGATATCTAAAATTCATTAACATTTTTAATAAAATGGAGCCACACAAGCTATTTAGCTGGTATAAACTGGCACAAGTCCCTTTCAGTCTTATGTGCCCATAATGAAAAAACTTAAGGCTTCATCCTAAATGGCATTAGGCTTGTTATTGAATATTTTCTCCTCTGGTTATTATCCTGGAGGAAAAGATGTCTGGATTTTAGTGAGTTTAAAGGAAAATAGATGTACTGAGTAGATGTGAAACAGATTGAAACAGTAGTAAAAATATATTTCCTAGTGACTCAATTCACATTTTTAAAGCCGTGTCATAAAGCTGTCTTCATCTACTTTAGCCTTTATAGTGCCTGAGTCATAAAATAAACCTCCTGAAATTTAGTTGTTGGTGATCCCCCTTGTCCAATTGGATTCCCTGGTCTGCTTGTATTCTGTGATATAAAGGATTATTTACAGATTTTCTCTGACACCTTGTACAGCAGCTGTTTCTATATTATGGGGGTGACCAGAGAGATACTTCACAGTCTAAACCAAAACTGACCTGTTGACTCTTCCAAAGTGTCTGTCTAAATAACTTCTTGTTTATGATACCTGTAAAATTTTTCTATGTCCAAAATACGGGTGTAATACTTCTAGTCTCAAGAGAAAGGCCTGGGTTTTCACAAGAGCTCCATCCCAGTTTTTATAGACTTGTAAATTCTCCTTTTCTGGGGAGGCACAGGAATTTTTTTACTTCACTGGATCTCTGAACCTGTACCCTTCCAAGCAATGTGCTTTATGTCACTCCTGTACATAACAATGCACTATATTCTCAGTTGAAATAATATTTTTTTCACATGCTTTTCAAGTTTTATATAAGGGATAGGAAGACACAACACCTGAGTTTTTCCTATGCTGTTTGTTAAGTCACGTACTCAACAAAACAGGGTCAAAATTTATGTTTACACAAGAGTAATTGGAGCAAAATTTGGCCTGGGTCAGAGTGAATTTTGTGGCGTTTTGATCCTTGAGTAATTGCTGAAAATATAACTGTGACCCGAGGTCTGTGAAGACAGCAGGTTGTCCAAATGATGTCTTTTCCTGGAGCAAATTCACTGTTGGCATCTTGTCCTGTCTGAAGAATAAGCATGTGTTTCTCAGAGGGCAGTTTTACACGCTGCTTGTGTCAATGGGGTAGCACAGCTGAGATTTGGCTGGATGGGACTTGGATCACAGGGATTGGTTTCTGACCCAGCTGGGTTTGTTCTGCTCTGGTTCCAGGTGAGGAACAGCAAAGCCAGTGGCTACTGCTTGGACCAGGGGGCAGAAGAGGATGACAAAGCAATCCTCTATCCATGCCATGGAATGTCCTCTCAGGTAAGTGGTTCAAATCCCATCATCAGCGAGAAACCTTTAACTTAAAGAATTTTCAGAAGAAACAAAAGGTCATTTGGTGCGTTTGAGCTGAGTTTGGCAGCACATTCCTGAGTTGCAAAGGCAAATATCTGGCTTTACTCCAGTCTTTTTGGGTGCCCTTTCCAAGGTTGCTCAGCACGTGAATCTATACATTGAAGAGGCCAGTTAGGAAAAGAGAAGAATCGTGTTAATTTGTTTAAATAACAGGGATCCACTGAAGATGAATTAATTTAGGTTGTTTGTGTGAGCGAGCAGCTCTTCTTGTTATGACAGGACTTGCCCTAGGAATGATACCTCTCTAAATCAACTGTTCCTTGGTCCAATAGGCTCCTAGAGAGAAATTATTTAGTAAGCTGCTGGTGTGATTCCCCGGGTAGGCAAAAAGTTAAGCACATATTTAACATCAACATCAAAGGGAGGTAAGAATATCCCCTAAGTCAAGACTTTTCTAAAATAGGAGATTTCTTTTTTTTGGTCAGTCCCTGTGCATATTATTATTTTCTTACAGATGTCTGAAGATTTTCAAATGACATTTCTTCTTTCCATACTGGCAGTGATTTCACTTGTTTTTTAAATATAAATTGGATATTATTTAAATCCAGGACTTGAGCTGCTTGTGAAATGTAATTCTAGTGTCTTTTGAAGTACCATCTGAATCAAAACTATGTTAATGAACATTCTCCTGTGTAAATAAACTCTGACCTTATCAGACTTAACAATTATCCAAAGTTCAGTGATACATATATTGATTTGGAGTCCTGGCTCGTACATCACCGTGGAAGCAAAGCGAGACAGACAGTAATTCCTGCTGACAAAATGTCCACCTTTGGCAGGATCATTATGGAATATTTGACTGACACTCTCCTAGTAGAGGTGGAAGGAGCAGCCTTTGAGTGAGGTAACAAAATAGCATTGCTTAATTAGATGTAAATTACCTTTTCAAGAAGACTCTTGTTAGAGGTGTCAGGTCTCAGAGAGACTTTACTCTCTTGCTCCATTCTAATTCTGACCAGAAAGCTGCAAATTTAAGTCCTTCCAGAAAGTCCCTTAGCAACATCTCATCTCTGTCAGTGTGCTACCACTTAGAAGAGTAATGAAATAAATGGTTCTGATTGTAATTTGTTTTGGAATTTAAGTTCTCAACCTACTTGTTTTTCTCCATGACTTCTGTTTCATAGAATATGCTTTGACTTCTAGAAGAAAATAGATGAGGACATAAGTCACTGTGAATTTATTTGAAAGGAAGGATGATATGCCCACCTTCTCCTGACTAGCTCTTGATAATTTTGGAGTATAAAGATCCTCACTTCTCAGCATCCAGCCCTGACCAGTTTTAGCCATTAAGGATCAAGTAATTTTCCTTTTAGTAAGATATGAATACATTGCCCAGTAGATTATGGCTTTTGGATTTTGGGTCCTAGACCAGACATGGGGCAGATCTTCTCAAGTGCAAATAACATTACACAAAGTATTTACTGCCCAGGAATTGGATAGTGACAGTTAAATCACTGTTGGCTCGTTTCTGCTGCAGGTCTTCAGGTTCCTGTCTCTGTGAAATTTTCTGGAAAAGCCTGAAGAGCTGATTTTAGACTTTACATTGTAACCAGAGTCTAGAACCCTTTTGTTACTAACACTGTATAAACACATAAAAAGAGAAAGTCACTCTTCCCAAACCCTTAAAATCCAAAGCATCCCCTGTGTCTAAGAACTGTCAGAGTATGGGGAAGTCAAAAAGTTAATCTGCCAAATCATCCTGCAGCAGTTTCCATTTCCCTTTAAAACAAACAAATGAACAACAACAACAACAAAAAAGGAAAAAAGTTTTCATTCTGCAAGAAACACCAAGCAAAGGCAAAGGTGATGGTTTATCTAAGTTGAGTATTTCACAGACAAGCATGGGTTGGAGCCACTCAAATGCAGCCAAGTTAATTAATGATTACACAGCTGGAAAACTTCTATCATCTCACCACAATTTACAAAATTAATTCAGTGTGAGAACCACAGCTGCACAAACCCTAATCAAGGATATTCAAGCACACTGCATGAAAGGTGTTGACAGCAAGTGTTTTAATATATTAAATAAACATTTTTAGAGCCCCTCTTCTAATCAGCCTGGGTGAGCATAGTTGTCTGCTGCATTTAGCTTTCCATTTCTGACATTTTTCATCTCAAGCACAGGGTATAAAATACCCCTGCTGAGTCGAGATTTGGGTTATTTGTACATGCCTACTGAATATAAATTAATATAAATATGGAACTCGTTTTCCCAGTTGGGTTATCACTGGTGCTTCATGTGTCCTACTGAAGTGAAAGAATCCCCCCATGCAGCTACAGCCTTGTTTGCTTTTCATACTCCTCAATTCTGACAAGCAGATTACCAGTGATTTTAGGGTACACATGGTTCCACTGAAACAACACGAGTCAGGCGAGTGGTTAAAGAAAACTGAGTTAGGAGGAAGATTACTGTTCATCTGGGATAAAATTTTCTTTTCTTCTACTTCTTACCCTTCTGTTTCCCTTGGGTGTTGCACACCTCTGAATGGTGTTGTCCTGCATTACAATGGCAAACTAAAACCACTCTTCTCCATGAGCAAAATGCCTTTCCCTGTGTGTATTCCAAGATCAGTTCTCACCACGATAAATCATGTCTTGTCAGTGACATCAGCTTTTAAATTTCTTTATTCAGACGGGGACAAAGTCTTTTATGGATGCTCTGGAATGCATTTAGCCTGAGTTTACATCAATTTGGTTTGATGAATTTGACTTGAGCTAAGGCAGTGTAAGCTAACAGCCAGGGGTATCCAGACGAGGTTTTGCATCAGTCCAAGTTGATTTGAAAACTCTTTTTACAGAAGAGTAGTGTCCTTTTTATATGTGTTCATTGGATCTGAAGTTTGAGTCTAATCACTTTCAGGAAAAAACTGTTTGCAAATACAGCTGGGAGAAACAGCCCAGGGCTAAAGAAGATTAGTAAGAAAGGAATATATTTGGGGTCTTAAACTGCCTTGCCTCTTCATGTGTCCTCCCTTGTTCAATCACCTGCAAAGCTCAGTGGTTCTGTAGCATTACATGAGCCCCTTTTGTTGTAAAACAAAATCAAACAAACAAACAAGAGTGGGGTTGTGGGGGCAGATACAACCCCCCAAAAATGGAATATGTTGCTCTGAAAGCTTCTTAGAATGGCCCTAAGACATGCAGGTTTTGCAGGACCCTCTGAGAGCACTTTCACAGAGGAAATGCTCACTGTCTCAGAGTCTGTGTGGAAAGCTGTGGAGCTGATTATATGGTGTGTGGAAGGAGAGGAGAACTGAATAAAATGGCATCCTGGGACAGAAGGGCCAGGGTGAAGAGCCTCCTTCTCCAGCCTCCTCCCTTCCCTTTCACAGAGAGAGAAAGAGGAGGCACTGCAGCTGTGAGAGCAAGAACTGCCCACGCTGGGATCAAGCAGAAAGGAGGGAGAGCTCGATGTTGGGATTCCTGGAGCTCGCAGCTATGCAAACAGATGGGATGAGAGGAGATGAAAGGCTCTACTTAAACTGTTGCTAGAAGGCAGATATTTAACATCTTGCTTGGCAGAGCTGTGTGGCTTCCCAGCTTTGCATGCAGAGCAGCATGAACAGGTAGTTTCTTCACTTGCAGGAAGCGGTGGGTGAGATTCTGGAACAAACATGGAAATTTGGTAACTTGTGATTTGTTGTGTCTTATGGTGACAAGTATCCTGGAGGCACAGGGTGTTTGGGATTCCTGTGTAGCTCTCTGTTTCACTCTCTGTGTCAGCTTTCAACTTGCCTTAACCTGCAGGACTGAAGGATCATTAAAGATTTCCTTTTGCTTGGAGAACAAGAGTGGGAGAGAGAGGTTAAATTTAGTGTTGAACTCTACCAGACCCCTCCATGTAACTGTTTCCTGCAAACAGTTATCTGTAATCATTCTGTGCTTTTTTCACTTGACTGTGAATTAGCAGGAATGGATTTTTTGTAAGTCAAATCCTTCAGGTGAAAGCTGCCATTTGCTTCCCCCATTGATGTTCCTGGAGGATCACGTTCCACAGGCAGCAGCACTCACTATTTTTAAACCAGGTGAGGTGGTTTGATAAACAACCTTTGACATCTTTTGCATTCTGCTCAGATTTCTGAATGCTGAAGGGAAAACTCTCCTATCTCCTCATCAGTACAGCAGATGGTATCAGGATCAGATCTTGAGTATGTAACAGAGCACTTGGCTTCAGTGTCGTTGATGTGGATCCTTCAGCTCTTCTCAGATAAAAAACTGAGCCAAGGTCCATCCCCATGTGATGTATAAAACTGTTTCTGATCTGCAGCTTGCAGTGGGAGTGTGTGGATACCTAATGATCTCAGCCCATCAGAACCTGCACTAAGTTTTTTTTTAAATGACTAGGATTTAATATTCCTTAATAAAGGGGATTTTGTTATTTGATTTTGGCTGTTTGGCATGATGGATCATATCCACAATTCTAACAGGAATTCAGAGGTTGTTTCTTTGTATGGTAGTGACACTTAGGACCAAGTTTGAACACAGCAGGTGTAATTTTCTCATTTCATTGACTGTATCCCAGTTCCTGCTTTCTAGTCTACAGTAATAAGCAACTTATTTTAATGCTTGTTTTATTTTCATAGTTTGTGTTGTCTCTAGGAAGTTAAGATATGAAGTCTTTGGAGGGAGATGTTATTAATCATATAGTAGTTTCTTGAACCTGAATTTCTCCTCTGATTTTGCAGAAGCAGGCACTAAAACTTTACTATGTAATATGGTCTAAACTGAGATAATTGTTTGGGGGTGGTTTTTTTAGAATTCTGTTTCATTGCAGGATAAGCCTAAGTTTTTATGACTGTTGGAGTAGCCATAAAAACTTGATAGAAAGTACAGATTCAGGAAAATTAAGCCCATGCTGTTCCATTTGTCTGGTCGTTGTATAGACAGCAGCTTCCTGCATGGAGCCATCTCTGACCCTGTTGAGCTGTAACAGCTGCCACTTCCAATACTGGGGATGGTTTATAACAGTGATAATGTACCTTCCACTTCTAAAGCCTAAGCAAAACTGGTGTGTTCTGCTTTGACAGGCTGCTGTATAACAAAGTCTTTCCTAAGTACGTGGCTACAGTGATGCAAAGCTGGTGCAATTCTGGCTGTTGAGATTCTAAAGACAAAGAATATTTGAGACTGTTTTAATGCCAGTACAGAAAACTTGTCTTAAACCACAGGGAAAACTGTTCCTGTGCTGCAGAACCTGTGGCCAATTATAAACAGTGGTTCTGATTATCTAAAAAAGGCAAAGCCAACAAGGTTGCTGGTTGGTATTTTGGGACTGGAGAAAGACAGTAAAGACTGGAAGATGAACACATTTTGTGCTCAGTGTTTCAGCCATACCTGCAGTTCATTTGAACTCTGCTGAGAGCCCATTAAACACACAGACAGGTTTTACTTTTTTTTTTTTTTTTTAAAAAAAGGAAGTTTTGTGGCTGTTTTGGTTTTTTTTTTCCCCAGCTCCTTTATATGTGAAAAAAGGAAGTTAATTTGTCTGACCTGACGGTTCGTTCATATTTTGAATTACTTTGCTTGCTCGAGCTTCTTTTACATATGTCCCTCCTAACCTTATAGTGAAATAAAACCCCAAAAGTGTCTTGCTTTAGTGTGTACAGACAGTGCCTTGACAATGGCACTGTTCACATGGAGCATCCTGATGTGGTTATCCTTTTTGCTTTCTCTGATGTAGGCTCAGTTCTAACTCACTGCTTCACATGGCTGCTCTGAACAGAAGTGGCAGGTGGGAAAATGAACACACACTATGTCAAAGAGCATCTGGTCTGGGAGCAAGTAGACCATGCTCTTTTTACTACCAGCAAGAAATGATTATTCACAGCATGATTCTTCTGAGGTTAATAAGGATGGCGGTAGAAAGCTGGACTCTAATTTGAGTTTTTCTGATTGATTCTTAATGATATCTCACCCAGTGGTCAGTGGCATCCAATAAATGGCAGGCACTGCTGACCTTCCTTCCCTTTCTTGTTAAGTAATTTCAGCCCTATAACAGCAATAAGATCAGACAGGCAGCGAATTTCCTGGGTGGTAATTGCATTTCTGTGGTGGCTCAGATCTTCACCCTGCAGCATCCAGGCTCACAGCACACAAGCCACGTGGCTGACTCCACTTTGCAGTCTTCTGGCACCTGAGTGCTGCACTTCTACAGTGAGAAGGGCAAAATATTGTGCTGGTTTAATGACTCTGCATTTAAACACAGAAGTGAGAAGTAGATAAGTCTGATTTGACATATTGGCCTGCTGCCAAATCAGCATCGTGCATTTTTGCTTTAATGTGCTTCACAGTAAACTGAAATATCAGTGTCATTCTTTATTATGTAGGCCTGAAGCATATGTTAGCAAATTTGCTGCCATTTCCCCCGTGATTTCTTTTTCCCCCTCATATTTTTGGATCCTGGTTGTGCGGTGGGATTTTTTTCGGTGACATTTATTTACAAAAAACTAATTAGACTTGTTGCTCTCCATAGCCTTCTAACAGAGCTCTTAAGGACAAACTGCACTGCAAAATTGACATCGTGTCCTTGTTAAATAAGCTCCTGCTGAGTGGGCATGATTTACATATTGATTACTTCACTCTCTTGATTGCCCTTTTCGCAGCGAAACAGTGGGCAGGGAACAGTGGGGGAGCAGAGGTGTGAAATGAAAGGAGGGAATGCTGTGTTCTAGGTGAGACCCTGTTGGTTAAACAGGGCTCCCAAGCTTTGCCCCAGGTGGGGACAGACCCCACGTGCAGCAGGACAAAGGGCTCCTCACCACCTCTGACTTTCCTTTCTCCCCCAGCTGGTCCGGTACAGCTCCGAGGGGGTCCTGCAGCTGGGGCCCTTGGGCTCCACCGCCTTCCTGCCCGACTCCAAATGCCTGGTTGACGATGGGAAGGGCAGGACACCCACCCTGAAGAAGTGTGAAGATGTCCTGAGGCCAGCACAGAGGTTCTGGGATTTCACACAGGTATGGAAGAGCTCAGGGAGCCTTGCAGAGAATTATGTTTTAGAGGATATTCAATGAAAAACAAGGAGGTCTTTAGAGGACTGTACTAGGAATTCCCCCATATGCCTTTTAGAAATAGTTAAATATGTTTTCCATAGTTCATGTGCTACCCAGGAATATTATTATTATCATCATCACCATCATTATTATCATTATTATTATTATTATCATTATAATTATTATTATTCCTAGGAATTCTTTTATTAGGAGGAGGAATTTTGGAGTATGCTTTCCGGGAATTTTTAGTTATCTTGGATTGGAATATTCTCAATTTCTGTACTGATCGTCAAGATCGTGCTTGTAAATTTTTTTTTTTTGGGGTTTTTTTTTAGTGCCTAGGAATTTTTGGTGTTTCTAGAACTTTTTCTGGCACCTAGGAATTTTTAGATCTGGAGTTTTCAAATAACTTTTAGGACTTTCAAAAGCACTATTACAGTTTCTGGGGTTTCCTGTATCTTGAGCTCTGTAGGGATTCACTAGTGGTTTTTTAGAGATTTTCTAGTGATTTGGGGAGTATTTGTCCAATGAATTCTTAAATCTAGAATTACCAAGTTGTTTTGGTACTTTATATGTATTAGCTAGCTTCTCCTAGAAATTTCTAGCACTTTCTAAGGGCTTTTATCCCTTGATATATATGGAAATCTCCAGGCATTTTATCGTGCTTTCTACAGATTTGCAGATCTAGCACTGTTTTTCTTCTAGACTTTTTACCTTCCCTGTTCCTTCTAATCCTTTGGTCTTTTCTCTTGCTCCTTATTTTTTTTCCAGAATGGCCCAATCATCAGCAGAGACACTGGCCGTTGTCTAGAAGTGGAGATGTCGAAGGATGCAAATTTTGGGCTCAGATTGGTTGTACAGAGGTGCTCGGGGCAGAAATGGATGATTAGGAACTGGATAAAACACGGCAGACACTGACTGCTGGGGCTGGGCTGCCCCTCCTGCTGTTGTCCCTTGCTCAGTGTGCCATACCTTGCAAGGCATTTGTCTTAAAGCAAATTCGTTTGAACAGGTCTTGGCTCTCCAGAGTCCTCCTCAGTCGGGCATTCAAAGGAAAGAAAGAAGGAGAACAAAAAGCAGACACACACATGCCCTGTTTGACTCTTCCTTGCTCCAGTAGATGATGTGGGAAGCTTAACAAGAGTTTTCTGTTGATTTGGAAATCTTGTGAAGATCAGAACATGACAGGGAAGCGGATTCCTTAAGCTCTCCTAGAGGAATTAACAGACAGATCTTTCTATGATGAATTCAAAGGAGAGATCCCAATACTGCCTCATAAAGAGAGTTCTCTGATGGGTAGCTTTTTAGCTTTAAGTTTTTTGACTGGTGCACAACTCCTATGGTGAATAATCATGTGCCTTTTTTATTGTACTTCGTATAAAAGAGGACTGGAAAAATCCTACCTTTTCAGCATGTCTGGTTCATTGTACTAAACAAGAAGATCTGTAAATAACACTGGAAATATAATATAATATATGATGCATTTCAAGGTTGATTGTTTAGGAGTCTCTGTTTCTAGAGAGAGACTGTTCCGCAAATGTTTACAGGTGGTTCTCAACCTTCAAGCTGCTGAAAAGCAGCATTTTTAGAGACCTCTTCTAGATAGACACAGGTAAATGTTGAATAGGTAAAATAGCCACACACTCCGTTATATTGCCACGTTTTACATTTCTTGGCTGTGAAGGCATCACAATATAGCACTTGCATATTTAACTCTTCCGAGGCAGTAAATGTCCTGCTGGAGGGATGGATTTCAAGAGGTCTCTGTTGGCCCCCAAGCCCCGAGCAGGTGAGTGTGAGGTTCCCTTCCTGCCATGCTGTGCATGCAGGTGCCCTGCTGTTCTGTTCCAGGGGCTGCCTGGAAGCTGGATAGTCACTACTTCCAAAAATGAGTCGAGTGGCTTCGGTGCCACCCGTGGAATTTAAAAACTTGAATTTTCCAGTTTGTTCCCCATCCTGTGGAAATGTCAAATGTGAGCAAACACGCTTTGTGAGCACTCTCTGGACAGGGTTCCTGAGCAAGCCAGCGAAGGCTTTCCAGTATTTGAAAAACAAACACAAACCCAGTGATAAGAAGGCAAATTAGAGCAGCAGGTAGGGAGCGTATATAAATACCATTACTCTGAAATATGAATATTTTACTCTAGTTGACCCATTGACAGCATCTTTGTGAACCTGAATTTGATGATGTGTCCAGTGGTTCCTGCAGGATGTGTGCACAGGTGGCCAGAGCAGTGACAAGGTCTTACCCCAAAGTCTGTCAGAGCTGATGGCCACTGTCGACATCAGCGGGTTTTGGCTGTGGGTCCGTGTCAGGCAGATTTTCAGTGCAGATTTTCAGTACAGCAGATTCAGTCATATGTGAAGGAGAGACACAGATGGGATCTGTTCATTTCGCTGTTTAATATTTTATAGAACTTTAAAAAACAAAATTGCTTTGTTTTTCCTGAGCCAGGTAATTGCAGTCCCTGCGGTGCCGTGAGTCTGGGTGATCTGTTCCTTGAATAGCTTTTGCCATCCCTATTTCAAGGCATGCTGAACAAAATCGAATGGAAACAAAGTTAATTTTTCAAGGGCACGATATGTAATAAAATATTTACTTTTAACATGCAAAATCCATCAGTTCTTGTCAACTCTTGGTTAGTATGTGGAAAGCATATCACTGTATTTTGCCCTGATTTTATTTCTGAAACACAGCGTGCAAGATGCAACACAAAGCCAGTTCTCCTGGAGTTTATTTGGGGCTAATTGCTGATCTCTATTTATGTCGTGTGGGCCTGGTTACGCATGAATATATATAAAAGAATAATTCTGGCTGAGATTCTAGATATAAAAATGCTTCAAACTCTGTGTTTACGGTTAGTTGAACACAACCTTTTGAACAGTGTAATAGGACCTGCAGGGAGAATAGCATCTTTAATAAATCAAGGAATACAGTATAAAATCACGGACAATCTCAGTATTCAAGCCTTCCTGCAGGTCTGAACCAGGTAGGAAGCTTCAGGCTAAATATAGATTGGGAACAGCTGCCCTGCATTTAACCTCCTTATGTTGACTGTAGACAATTTAAAATTGCAGTTACCATCCATGGAGCAGCTGTTGAAAGCTTTGCACAGGAGTGTGTTTGCAAGTGACTTCTCATCTTCTGTCCAGACACAGTTTCCCCATTTTAAATTTTATGAAGGCTGTATTCTCCTTTTGTTTGCTCTGATGGAGTTTTGCTCCTTGAGGGAGGTGAGAAGGCAAAAGAAGGGAAAGATGATTTTACCAGATGAGCTTTTTGGGGAGTAACAGGTTATTCACACCATTTTTAGTCTTCCCAGTGAGTAAGTGCCAACTATATTATATGAACAAGGCTGGAAGTTGAAAGTAATTATATATCAAGGTGACTAGTAAATGCCTAACTCTTAGAGTTAGGGTAGAAGAAGGAAAGCAGGTTTTTGTGATAGATAAGTGGCTCTGAGATTTACAGACTAATATAAAAAAAATTCAGATAACTCTTAAAGGTGGAGTCGGTATTTTTTGTGATTGTCGTTTTTTTAAGATTTGCTGAAATAATTTCTTATATTTGCAAAGCACATCTGTTGGATTATTTTTACTTTAGTCTTTATCTGTATGAACCACTGCTTTGGCTGTGGTATTAACATGGTGACTCTGCATGTGAGAGGGTCTTAAATATTCTCTCATCAAAAGAATAATAATAAAAAAAGCCTTGAGTATTATCTGTTTTAACCAAAGCCTATGGTTCTTTTGTCAATATTTTACCCCTTAGTATTATCTGAAATCCTGCTTAATGTTGTGCAGATTTTCAGTCTTGTTTCCCACAGTGTAGCAGTTCTAGATACTGAAAAGTATTTAATGTAGTGCAATATGCCTTGTAGAGAAAATTCAGATCAAAGTCTTCATTTGCTATTTTGTTTGATTTGGGAGATTATGGAGCTAAATACTAGGTCAAAGGACAGAAGAACAGAAGGTGAGAAAGAACACAAGCCTAGCACATTGTTGTCAAAGGCAAAGCAGTAAAAATAGACTTTTCTGAGCATGTCAGGGTCCCTAAAATTTAGCTTGAGTCCTGTAGTAAAAAAACCTCTTTCTCCTTTGAGAGCTATAAACTGTTTTCCAAGCTGGATTTTACTTTTGGCTTGATTAAAGCTACTTGTTCCTCAGCCAAAATTTTCCTCTAGCTTTGCTGGCTCACTGGTTCCTGAGGAACAATATCCTCCAGTGGAAGCAGCTAAGAGAAAAAGAACTAAAGAAGGTGTTTTGGGAGGACCCAAGGGATTCCCTTGCAATTGTTTAAGACCTGTGTTGTGCTCACCCATGAGAACTCTTCAGGGCTCTTCCACATCCAAAAAGCCAAACTAAGGTTCCATAGAAGTGATCTAAAACCAAAACATGGAAACAAAACAATAGGTCTTCATACATATTTGGAACATGTTGAGCTATCTATCTCATTTCAGTGAATAATTTGGGGCTCACTGTGTCTGAAGGTGAGGCTTTCACAGTCCTTTGTTTATATTCCTTTTCATCAGCCTGCTCCTTTTTAAAACAGGATGGTCTAGTAGATGGTTTAGCAGATGAAAATCTCACTTGCCATGTGACAAGGGGTGTAATCTGTCTGACACAGGACAGCTGCAGTTTTAAGTACTTAAGCCAGAGCTAATAAGATTTAATGAAATAGCAGCAGTCCTAATCTGTTCTTTAGATCAATTACACAGCATGTAATTCCTTCAGCATCCAGGATTCATTTGAGATGGTTCATTAACAGACGTGCAGAAGCACATTATGGCCTGTTTAGGGATCCAGTGAGTTGGGTTGTAGGAAGAACTTTAATAGAAGTTGTGGTTCAGAGGCACTTTGGCATATTATCCTCCAGTTAGGACACAAATAGCTTTGGTTTTCGTTAAAGGCTTGAGCAGGAAGAACAACTGTCAGAATTCACTTGACTGAAGATGTCTCTAACAATGATGTTCCATTTCTGGCTGCTGCTGTTTTGACTGCCTGCTTCTTAGTGCTGATCAAAGCCCATGGCAGAGGTCATGCCACAGACCAAAGATGGTATTGCAGTTTAGAAGGTCTATAACAAGCTGGACAGAAACCAAGGAATGATCAGGTCTTCACATGTCTCTAGATCTGCACGTCACCACAGTAAACTTAATATCATGTTCTCTTTGGAAAGAATCCCAAACTTAATAAATGTGTGTATTGCTTTCATCAGGAAGAGCTGTTCAAGAGACCAGCCATACAATTTGATGTTCTTTTTCTGTGTGTGACATTAGTGGACTTAAGGTGAGAGCTCTAATTACTGAATAGATGGAAAATACCTTAAGTGGCACCATGGTCTACTGAAGTATGTGCATCACACATTTATAGTTTCCTGTGTGGTAACCAGGATGTTCTTGAAACACTAAGGCACTGAGTGTATTCTGCCAGAGATGGAATCTGCTCACCCAGGGAACTAAGGGAACTCAAGGAATAAATACTGAAATTATACAGTTAATAATTATCAGTGAATGTGGCACAAAGTGCATCAATATTTACATCTTCTCCAAAACATAATGAATTAGTTTCAGATACTTCCTTAACAATCTCCGTGTTCCTATAAAGATGTGGGATGCTTGTGCTGTGTGAAGATTTCTGCTGTGTCTTTACAATGCCCCAGCCATCAATGACATTAGAAGAAGAGATATACAGTGACTTTAGTACATTGTAATGGATTTCAGAATGGTTTCACAAATACATTGACTTATATGACAAAACCATTAATGACTTGTAACTAAAGGTGTTGAGTTGAGAGGTTGTCCTAAGTAAAAAAAAATGTTTCTTTTCCAAGAATGCTTACTTTAAAAAAACACCCAGTGAAGCAATATATGGCAACCTGCTTTTGAAGAAGTTAATTTCTGAATCAAGAGCATTCTTCAAAAACGTGTAGAAGCACTGGTTACTTTTCATAGCATTACAGTTTCCTGTTGGCCACCAACAAGTGTTGTGCAGTTTTCAAACTCTTTGTAATGTTTAATTAAGAAAAAAAAAATAATGCAGCAACTAGAATGCAAGTTGTGACTGCGAATAATTTTTCATTATGTGGCACATCATCAAATCAATTTGTATTCACACTCAAAAAGTTAATAAATTACTATGCATTTTACTGCTGACATGAGCTGCATGTTTTATCATTGTATGTTTGGACAGTTGTATTAAAATTCAAAGTTGTCACACAAAGGAAAACGAGAAGAGCAAAGCATATGTGCATTTTAAAATTTACATTGCACATAATCTGTTCTGAAAGGTAGTCAGCCCATTTCTGAGAAGAGCACAGCAGACTGTGAGCTGTTCTGAAGCAGAATGATCCCTTCATTTTGTCTCTTCCCCTAATTTCTCAAGGTAAGGACTTCCCAAGCCAGAGGCTGTACACACCAACCTTACCACTAGGTTTAACAACAAAAGTGGGCCTGTGTGTTTCTAATCCACTTACACCTCTGGATGCCACAACATCCTGCTGTAATAAAGCACAATTGCTGCAAGTCAGCATTGCTGCCTTTCATTCCATAGGATGCCCTGTAGTTCTCTTATGGTGAAAAACTGTGAATAACTGCTGCCAACTCTTTTTTAACACCCTTCTTAGTTTGACCTCTGTCATCCTGTTCTAAAATATATTTCTGAACTGGGTGTCATGCTTTTTTAGTATCACTGTCAAACAAGTTTGTAACTGTGCAAGCAGATGCTCTGTGTCATCCCCGGGACAGGGTGACAGCAGGGTGAGAACCGATCGGGTTCCTGAGCTGCTGCCGTGGTGTAAAACATACATGGCTGGTTTTAACATTGATTTTGGATCTCAGCCAGGCTGTATCTCCTCTGTTAGTGTGTGTGACAAAGTGTGCAGTTTGTGATCAAAGAGCACAGAGCATCTGAGAAGGGGTGCAACACCACCTTCATTTGCCCTGCGAGGAAGAGCTCCCGGCCCTGCTGCTCCTGCTGGGAGGAGGCCGTGGGGTGACCAGGCTGGGACATGTTGCCATATTCCTGGCTCTCTTGCACCCCTCTGGTTCAGCAGAGTGCAGTGGGGGAGACCTGAGTGCACCAGCTTTCTCCTTCCCCATTTCTCCAAGGGCAGTGACGGACCCAGTGGGAGAGCAGCTGCTGAGCGACTGCCTGGTTTACCCAGGGCAGGTGGGGCTGGCTGTAGGCTTCAGGTGGGTAACAACACAAGCAGCCTCAAGAGGAGTGGCCTGGCACAGCCTGGGCAAATTTATCTCCATCTCCAGGATGAGTCTATTTTAGGGTGAGGCATTTCCTCCTAACTCCACGCTGAGGGCTCTGCGAAGGGATGCTGCTCTGTTCCAAGCCAAGGCATTCTGTAGGCTCAGCTTCCTATTATCATCAAGCCAACATTTCTTGGAAGGAGAAACCTCACCTTTAAAGGTACCATATGCTTGCTAGAATGAATGTTCTGTGAATAATATCCAGCAAAATTAGGTTCATATAAATATTTTGTCAGTAGTTCTGCATCTGACAACGGTTGCACTGTAGAAGTTATCCCAAATCTCAGATTTTTCACTGTGAAGAATGTATTCTGTGGATGTAGCCACCCTTCTCCTTTTTTTGCTCAATAAATCTTCATGAATCAACCGTGAATCATTAATATGTGCCTGTAACTGAGCAATGAGTGGCAGTGATAATGATTTTTTAGCCTGTACGTGGCTGGCTTGGCTGTTTTTTGTTTGGTTTTGGCTGTTTGTTGTTACTGCAATGTCATTGAGCACCTGCATTAGTTAGAGTTGCCTTTGAATCCTGACTGGGTCCAATCTGGAAAGCACAACCTGACACACAGCAGTTCACCCTGGGTTCTTCACGTGAATAACTGAGCTCCAATAAAGAAATTTTAATCAGGATTCAGGAAAGGTTTTTCTGCTTTTGCAGTTTATGACAGTGAAATCTGCCTAATCTGTTGACAGAGCTCCAAAACACACAGGTCAGTGCTGTGGTGTGTTAGCAATGAAACATTTGCCAAAACCTATTGAAATTCCCCGTGCACTTCAAGCACTGGCATTCTGTGCAGAAACTGCTGCCACCTATCAGCAAGGAGGAGGAAATCAAGCAGTAAAATGATGTGTTTAAATTGAATAAATGGCACCTTCCATTGCAAAGCTGCTTGTTTTGTGTTAAAAAGCAATTAGCAAGATGTTGGGACTGTTCAGGATGATTCTGGGTTAGTGAGGTGCTGACCTGGCCACTCTCATCCTGCAGGGAAGGTCTGGGCTAGACAAGCCCTGGGTGCTCTGGTCTTGCTGGCCAAAGGTTGGGGTATGAGGTGAGAATCTGCATCAAGGGTGCAAATTCAAGTAAAAGCAGATCAGCTGAGGTCCAGCTCACCAAAGGGAAGTAGTTAAATATTTTTGTGAATCTGAACCTAAATAACTTTGGTTCCAGTTTTTCTCCTTTTGGATGGTATAAGTCATTTTGAGTTGCTCTTGAGAGCAGAGTGTAGGCTCACTGAAGTGACACAGGTGTTTTGAAAGTGTTTTCCCTTGTTTTTTGGAAAGGTACATTGTGGCTGATAAGCCTGTTGGAGTTTTTGGTTTTTTTTTTAAATACTCAGAATACATCCAGCAAGTCCAAGCCATGTTTTTTTCTCTCACAATCTCAGACTATCATAATACTGAGGCCCAGGCTGCTGCATTGTGCCTTCTTTTTCTGAAGAGAAATGAAGTTCAAAGCTCCAGTGGGCTCCTGAGGGGCAGTGAGGGATTTGTGTTATGTTCAGCCTTATCAGAAAAAAAGTCAGGACACTTTTCATCTCTTAGGAGCCTGCTTTCTGTTTTGATCCTGGAGCCAAAGCTCCTTTCTTAAGTCTGAATCAGAGACCCTTTTTGCTATCCATCAGACCAGGGTGACACGAGGCTTTTCTCCTTCTTTATACCAGGGTTTAGTAGAAAGGGACTCTGTGTAACTATTAAACCTATTCAAAAACCTTAGAATTCTAATTTTTTTGAAGCAAATTTTTAATTTCTTTGCCTGAACACAAGTCCAAAAGAAAGAATTTTTAAGTTGTTTTTCTTTTTTTCTTTTCCTATAAAATGCATTGACAAATGAATGTGTGATAAATGTAGTCTGAGGTAAACCCAGCATCAAATCTGTGTCTCACAGAATTGTTCTTTCACACACCAGCTAAAGATTCAGCTCAAGTAAGTAGAAAAATGATAGCTGCTTAGAAAAATTGTGCTCTTCATCAGTTAATTTATTCCAGGCCTGAGGACTTCATGAAAATCTGGAGGTCTAATGTGCCATGTATACATATAGTGTGTGTATTAATAAGAGACATTCTGAAAGCTCATCTTCCTCCTCTTGTTAATGTGCTAATGTTCTGTATAAATATCAGTGTGACATGTATCACAGAGCTTTCATGTCACATAGAAACCAAACAGCAGAAGAGCATCAGCACTGACATGAGAGTGGAAAAGGAGATGAGAGGTAATGAGTGATTGGATTTAAACTATTTTAAGTGTATTTTTACAGTCTGCAACTCCACTATCCATCCTTCCCTCCCTTCCCCAAGGTGAGACTCCTGCTGCCAGAACTGAGAAGTTCTGTTCTGGTGGTGTTTTGTTGTACCTTATCACATAAAACAAATGTTTTTCCAAAAGCTTTCTTACATGAAGGCAGTGAAGTAAATCTAATCTCTTAACGTTTAGCCCAGCCTCACAGAAGGGCAAAGAGGACTCACTTTGGCTTGGATGGCATTTATGGTCTGCAGGCAGCTCATGGATAGGAAAAGGCAGCACGCTGTTCTCTGTAGGGTATACAATCTGAAACAATTTTATCAGAACTGCTAGATAGAGATCTTAATAAGCTGGAGTTAAACAACCAGGGTTTTTTATCTTGGAGGCAAAAAAAAAAATAAAAGAAACAGTCCATTTAAAATTCACCATATGCACAGCAACTTGCAGTTAGTAATTAAATTCTCACAACATCTTTCCACAGTGCCAGGCAGAGCATATTGGCTTAGGTTGGCCTGGTTGTCGAGTGTGAACCAAAATGATTTCTAACAGCAATCAAATCCATTTTGAAGCGTGCTCATAAAAAATGCTAGCTCAGAGGCTCAAAGCAATAATGATTCATGTATTAGCAAATGAACCTGTCCTTTGTAAGCTAGGCCCTGAAATGTAATAAGGGATCAGTTCAAGGAAAGAAAGGAGTGTATTTATTAAGATGCTGAGGGGTAATATTTTGTGATGGGAGTTTGGGGTGACACCTGTTCATCATCTGTGGAGTAGCTGTGGATTGAGGTGTTGGACTGACCTCTAGAAGCCAGCCTCTGTCAAGGATGCCTTTATGAAATCTATGTCCACAGAAGGATTTAGGAAATGTACGTGCCAGAATCCCTCTGTCCCGTGGTGGTACCCAAGGTAAGCTCTTTGGTCCACGTGTGAGCCAGACTGGGAAGAGAAGGTAAAAACAGCTGTCCTGTATCTCCTGTGCTGGGAGGATGAACCCCTCTGGTCAGGAAAGACCTGTGTGTGAGACCTGGGAGGTTTCAGATAAATAATGCAGCTCCTTTCCACTACAACTTCTGGAGGTGCCCAAAGAACACTCTGAGGAGATTGTGAATTTACAAAAAATAATAATAATCTCCCCTGGAGCCTAACAACATGAGCATGGCCAGACACCTCCTTTCTTCCCTGTTTTGACCATGAAAGAGGGGTCACATTCTCCCTCCCCCTGAATGCTCATCATGCTGGTCCTGGCACTCAGGCTGGAGTTCTGACTTGGTGAGTCACAGAAATGTGAGGTCCCAGGCAACCCCTGGACTGGGTTCAGCCATCATTTATTCCTGTGCTCTCAGGCAGAGCACCAACAGTAAGAAAATGGGAACCAGAGAGGAGAAACAGTGTGGAAAAAGAATCAGTAAGGACTCGGGTATTTTATGGGAGAAGAAAAGTCTTAAATAAATATCCGCACAGAACTCCCACTCCATGAATCTGAGATGATGGTCCATTTTATCCCACTGCTTTTAATTTGTTGCCCAAGGCCACTCAGCTACTGGCATTTAGTGAATCAGGGATGAAGGGGACAGCAGTACAGCTTGCAGACTTCAGAGAGCTGTGACCTTTCCAAGCTCCACATATAAAATCTGCCGATCTCACGGCGAGCGAACAAGCCCGGGCGCCGCAGGCAGAAACCACAAACCCCACCACTGCCACCATCTGCAGAATCAACACCTCATTAAACCCAGCCCCAGCCTGCCCTCGGGTTGTGGGACAGGGCTGTGCCCCAAGGTTTGGGGGGGTTATGGCTTGAACCCCACCAGGGAACCATGAGCGCTTGGAAACCAGGGCTCCGGCAAGAGGCTGCCCAGGGCTTTCATTAAAACAGGCTCTGCTTATTCTCCATGGGGTGTGGGCTAGAGCAGTCCTAATGCACTTCATACACTGAATTCACTTTTCTAGCATTCAGGTATGTTTGTTTTCCTTCCTAAAGCTTGTGTGTGTCTCTGTTCCTAATGCTGTTTTAAACCCTGTGGTGTAATATCCCTGTCATTTCCCTGCAGTCACATCCACGTTCCTACAGGGGCTTTGGATGCAAAGCAACCTTTAGTCACATAAAGCTTGAGAAAATAAAATCAAATTCTTCCTGAATTTCTTCCCTCTCCCCAAACATTCATGATGGTTTCAAACTGAGCAACCTGATACTGGCAGAGCCTGGAATTTTCTCGCATGAGGTGCTGCTGGGAGATATGAGGCAGAGATTTAATCAAGACGAGGGGCAGCTATCAGAGCAGGTTGTCATGCCCAGAAAACCTCAAATTATTCACTAATTATCTGTCTAGGCTGCAGGGGAATAAATAAATAATGACTTCAGATGACTGGGCTAGAGATAATTCCAGTTGTAACAAGTTTGCAGGCTGGGGGTTTTCTCGTGGTGTGCTGGAGGTGCAATAAATGAGCAGTGGGTTTGCTCAGGGGTGGGCTGTGAGTCCCGTGGGCTCTGCAGAAGTGGAATCCAAGCTCAAGGTGGGCACTTCAGAGGAGGTGACTCCAGGTCATTACCTGCCTCCTGACAGGGCTGTGTAATGATGTGTGGCCGGGCATCTGTTCTTTTTCTTCTCCTCTCCCTTGCTGTGTGGTGGTGTGTTTAATCACAGGAAAGGAAAACAGTTTGGGGGAAGCAGGCTTTGTCCTCACCTTCACCTTGCAAACGGAGGGAAATGCTGACAAGAAGGTGCTTTTCGAGTCAAGACGTTAAGAAATGTTGTTCAGAGCTGTAAATTCCTGGAGCTGTGATCAAACCAGATTATGCTAATGCACGTGAGTGAAGAATAATGCCAGGGAATGTTTTAAAACGGATTGATTTAACCCTCAGACCACCTTAGAGCAGCGGACTGTAAAAAAATACATCCAGACATTTTGGCTCCTGAAGGCTTTCTTTTTAGAGAAGAGGATTTGACCCTGTATCCTTCAAGTTTGCTCAGGTTTTACTACCTTTGGCACTAGCATCTCCCACAGCCTTAGCTATACCTTGCAAAAATACCAAGAAGAAATAAGAGGCTCTTCCCTTGCTGAAGCCAGTCACGGGCATGGCTATGGCAATTTTTAACAGTACTTCCATTTTCCGTAAAAATACCATTTTTAATAGTAAAGTTGGCAAAAAATGGTTTAAAAAGAGGGGTTTTAAACTTGTAAAAATACCATTTTTAATTGCAGTTCTCCTCCATTAAATGAAGTCAGTCCTCAGTGCCTGTAATCAACTGTAATTCCATACTCAGTCTGAACTTGGGAGCTCTTTACTTTTTAATAATACCTTCCTGTTTATAAATACACTCAAGGTACCATATTGCTGCAGAATGTTGATTTGCTTGTGTTAGTAATCGCTTTCTCCTTCTGAGACTGAAAGCCAAACTGAAGCCAGGATTTGCTTGTCCAAAGATGATTTTTAATTAAATTACTGAGATGTCTCAGGTGAGATGAATTTAGTGTCTCATTGTCTCTTCAGCTTTAAATGGAGACTTGTTAACAAAGTGTTTGAGAAGGGAATGGGTGGTTGTTACAGCTTTGAGTGGATGCTGAGATTTTTTTTTTTTTTTGGTCGATGATTTCATCTGTAAGAATTGGTTGAAGTGTTTTGCACGTCATTAAAAATAGATTTGGATCAAAGTTTTTTAAAATTGCAAAATTTACAAGCTCTTGTATTAAACTTGTGAAGCTCGTGGGAAAAATGCAGCACTTGGTTTGGAAGGGGGGGAAAACAGCCAAAGAAAAAAAGACAAGTCTTTCAGAGCAGTGGGAAAAAAGTCAGACTGGAATGTCCAACAGAAATGGTGGACTCTATAAATGTCTTTGTGTCTGCTTTTTTTTTCCCTTTGTCTTGCAGAAGAAAGCAGCAGCAAAATTTCACTTATTTATTGCGTACATAGGGATTATTTTCTTGAATAAAATTATCAATACTTCCAAAATGAGCTTCTAGTTGTGTGTGTATATATATATATGTTTGATATTTAGATAGGAATCTTACATGATTGAAAAGTCTGACATGTGAAGAAGTTACCACCTCTGTGTTTTGAAAACTGTTATGTGCAAGATGTGCAGCACCTTTCTCTCTGAACTCTGAGCTCACAGTGCCCTTGGGTGATTCTGATGATGTTAAAGCCCAGCTGAACAGGCTGTGTTGGGAATGTTAGTGCTGCTGGTGCACTCCAGTGATGGTGGCCTTTGAATTCCACCAGAGAAAGTCCCTTTACATCAGCCAGGATCGTATTGATGATGGCACACATTCACAGACAGCAAATTTGAGTGAAAGGAAGGTGGGGGGAAAAAAAGCTATTATTTCAGCTGGGGTGTGCACCTTTAATCTGGTATTAAGAAGAAGAATACTAATGACAAGTAAAGTACCACTGCATTACTTTGTCCCAGAGTGCTGTGACCAACAGGGCCTGCAAAGAAGGGTAAGATGTAGCCTTAATTTTGCATATATGGAAGACAAGCAAGGAATGAACCAGAGAGACTTGAAGCACTTAGTTTTTTGCCTGTTGGAACAGAGCAAGATGTAACTACCTTCTTGTTTCCAGCAGTTCTTAGGCCTCCAACACAGGAGACAGATAAGCTGCCAGGAGGGGAACTTGAAGGCATAAACCTCAAGCACGTCATGTTGTGACAGCTGTGCTTAAATGAACAGACTGTGTTCAGCTGCTTGCCTGAAGACTGATGGGAAGATGCCTCAGTGTGTCCAGCAGTAAAGTATTTCCACAGGGGCAGAAGGCATTCCCTGGAGTGCCTGCATCATGCTATGCAACCATCCTTCGTCTGGAAAGCCCAGGTTTCTGTGGATTAACCCAGTGTTGAACCTGCAGCCTCCTCTGGAATGGTTGTTTCTGTGGGATAATTTATGCAGGCAGGGATTTTGTTGCCTGAGCTGTACAGAGATGAGTACCTGCTGAATCTAGTGGCCTCCACCTCTTGCATGACAATGTGGTCCCTCTGATTCCAACACCAAAGCCTCGTGTTTCTCCATACTGGTAGGAGTGGAACAGCCACTCATCAGAATAACCTTCTGCTTTAATTAAAAGAGAGACTGAAGTCTGTGCCTCATTATCCTTCTTAAAGCTTTCAAAATAAGGAGACTTTCTTGGTGGGATTCTACACAGGCCACTGAGAGTTCTCTGAGATTACTTGTGCTCTGTGTGGAAATGTGGTTTGCTTCCCCTCAGGCTCAGAGGCAAAAGGCTGAAATCAGGATCAGGATGAGGGAGGTGTGAGCCCCAGGACTGTGATGTGGTCAGTGTGGCCCAGCTGGCTGTACCCCTGTACTAAACTTTCCTCTGCATCAGTTTTTTTTCTAAGCACTTGAAAGTTTGTTTTCTTGCTTCTTTTAAAAAGCAGGAAAAGTAGCAGCTTTTCCATTCTAGGAGCTCTGTGTTTATTTTGCTCAAGTACAAGGCTGTTGGCAAGAAGTGAAAGTATGAAAAAAAACCAGTGAAATTAATTAAATCGAGACTTCAAGAAAATACCAATATTGTTGCAATCCTCAAAGCAGCAACATAAAGCAAACTTATGACATTTTGCCAAATGTTGTTTTTCGTGAGTAAAGCAAACCTAGAGGTTTTGCTGAACTCTGAAACCTGGGGGCTTGGTTTGATACACACTTTGAGGGTGAGTGTTTGTTGAACTGCAGGCAGCTTGGAAATATTTCTCCTTTCCTGTAGCTGTCAAATATCTAACAGCTCCTGGATGGCATTTTTATTAATGAGTTACCATTAAGACTTAAATTCAGAATCTGACATAACTTGTTTGTTTGATTTTTCTTTTTAAAAAGTACAGTGCATGCTATGAAAACTATACAAATCTATCCCAGTTCCTTAAGGATCCCAGGTATTATTAACTAAATTTGAAGGACATTTACCTCTTATTGTTGCTGTTTAGGTGTTTTTATCTCCTCTCCTAGATTTTCTTTCCCCCTGTTTTAAATTTGGAATAATTAGCTGAAGTTGGTGATTTTAATCAGCACCAGGAATAACTCTGTCTGGATTTGAGGAAGAAGGGAAGTAGGGAAAGACTGCCAACTAGAATGTAAGCAGATTAATGTAGGTAAGAAAGACTGACTATTCCCACCTTGCAGGTCATGGTTTAGGTGAGAGTTTGTTTTGTTGTTTGGGTTTGTGTGGATTTTTTTCTTTTTTTAACACTAGCCACTAAGCACTGATATCTTTTTCTACATAAGCCTTTTTAATGGTGAAATTCAGAAGCCTGTACTAAGCTTGGCTTAGGGGTGAACAGTATCTGTTGGATGAAACCCACTCCTGTGCAGAGAAACCAGTGCAGGAGTTCAGAACTCCAAAGCAGGGCAGGAGAAGCAGATGAATTTTAACAATGGCCTTGACTTCAGGGGTGAGGGTTTTTTTCATGCTTCATGGATTTGGAGACCTGGATTTGGTCTATAAAATAATGAGAAAAATGGCCCCCATGGGAGACCATTATTGATTGCTTCCTCTGCCCCTCAGTGATAAATATTGCATGACTATCTGCTCATCCTTTGCATTAAAGGAACAATCCAATATCCATTTTTGTTTTCTACACTGTGCCAGTGTGACAAACTCTTTCCTAGTCTTCATGAAAAGCAAAACCCAGAGAGATTTCTTCTGAATGCTGGATGACAAATAAGAGAATAATTCCTTCCACAGGAAATATCTTGTACTTAGCTGTTTGTATACACTGGTAGGATTTTTTTTTTCCCAATTTGATAGTGGAGAACATTTTGAAGCCATTAATGTGGGGGATAATTTTATACCTTGAATTTGTTCTCACCCTTGTCAGCTTCTGAAAAACACCTGGAAATGTTTATTTTCTTTGTCCGCACATTTGCAAGCAAAGCTGCAGAATCCTCACCTGCAGGCATATTCTCTTAAAGTTTTTCGACATATATTGACAGAACAAAAGCAAAACTCATGCTTCCAAACCCCAGTACTAATCTGAAAGTGTGGTGGTTTTTTTTTCTTTAGAAAAATCTAAAGGACCTTGGTGATCTCAATGAGCAAAACCTATACAATAAGTCAGGGGGGTTTTTTATTCCCCTGAACGTAGGCCAGCTGTTGAATCTTAAACCAAACATTTCATTCTTCCACAGCCCCCATCTGTAATTTCACAAATCGTTATGAACTATCCAGATTTTATATTTTAACAATAAGCCATAACATTGCTCAATTATTTCCACACTTTAAAAGCATTAACAACTGAAAATAAATAGGACAATGACATGGGGTTTTTTGAAGCCCCCATCTCACAGTTTCACTGCTCACTTTGTTGCATTTGAGCCGTGCTTGTAAATCTTCGCCCCTGGGCTCCTTTGGGCGAGGGATCTGTTTGACCTCTGTGTGGCCCAGCTCCGACCCCCATATATTTCCCTTTTATTCTTCCATCTCCTGAGGTGCTCTGCACATTACTGTGCTGTCCTGGCTGGGTTCTTAATAGCACCCATATTGATTTCTAGGAGATAAATGTCAGGCACGGTCTGTGTGTCACCGTGATCTCACACCTCTCCCGCCGCTGGTCAGCTCAGGTGAACAGCAGCAGAGGGCAGGAGGAGTGGGACAGCCCTTTCTGTGACCTGCTCCTTCCCTGGGACAGACAACAACCATGCACCAGAATGATCAAACCCTACATGAATAAATCCCAGAGGGTTCAGGGAGGTGTGGCTGGTGGAAGGCTGCTGAGGAGCCGTGGGTAGGTGGTACCGTGAGCGCTCACGGATGGCAGGGAGTTCTCACCCCGAGCCCACTGTGCTTCACTTTGGGCAGTTTGCACTGGTGCTGCTGCTGAGGGATGATTTATTTCTTACTAATCAGCCTAAGATGTATTGGATGCATCAGTCTTCCTTGATGCAGCTCCTTACAGCAGAATTTTAATGAAACAGGAGTGTTGAGGGCTCCGTTCTGGGTTGGC
This sequence comes from Corapipo altera, assembly GCF_003945725.1. Lineage (NCBI taxonomy): Eukaryota > Metazoa > Chordata > Aves > Passeriformes > Pipridae > Corapipo > Corapipo altera. Next base: position 2,469,752 of record NW_020884906.1, read on the forward strand.
TGCTCTGGAGGGGCTGATTTACTGCCCTGGCAGTGCAGGGCCTTCCTGAAGAGCAGCACTTGGTGGAAGCCAAGCACAGGAGGGACTGGAGTAGCTGATCTGTGCTACAGCAGCTGCACTCTGGGTCCCAGGAACTTCAATCCACTCATCACTTTGCTTAGGCCATTAGACTGGGCTCTAAGTTACCAGGTCCAGCCTGTGCTCCCGTAGAAAACTACTCCTTAACCTCGTCCTACTATTTCATCCTGATGTCTGCCAGCAGTAAAGTGGGGAAAATGCATATGCTTTGTAAAATAATTTCAAGACTTGGGAATAAAAATGTAAAAGGTAAAAAAAAAAAGATCCACGTAAAATGCTGTGTTGTGCACTTCTGGGGGCTGAGAGGAAAACTTATGCCATATATTCATTATAGATATGTTCTTTCCTTTGGCCATTAGAATACAAATATCCAAGGATAATAGCAAGGGGAAATATTTCAGCTATGCTAAATCCCAATGTGTTCTTTGATAAGGACAAGGCCTCAGCATAACCAGATGAATTTTTAACAGCAATATATCATTTTGGGAAATGTTAGTTGAAAGAGAGGACTGTAATATTAATCTTGGGTTATTTATATCATTTTATCTTGTCAAGAGTAAAAAAGAAAATACTGTGCTTCCCTATTATGCCATGTAAAAATACATAATTTAGAAGGTTCAAAATACATTTGATTTCACTTAACATAAATGTTTCTTTTCTTCTGAAACTGTTTTGCAGAGTATAGCATTACTGAGAGAACCTCTGTTCTGGCTTTTGTAACTCTGATCTATTCTTGGTTTTGTTTTGGAATTGTTCTAAAAAAAAGAAGGAAAGGAAAGGAAAAAGATTGAGAATTGAGCTATGGTTCATGTATACCCATCAATAGTTTGCAGAAGAGCAGAGCTGAGGTGATGGAAGAAGACCTATAGGATTTTTCCACTCTAAAAAATTGTATTAATAATTAAATGATGAAATATTTAAAGAAAATGGAATTGCTTATGTTCAGACAGTGTATCACTTTGTCAGTCATTCCCAGGATGGTTATTCCAGAATACATTTTTTTCAACCTAAGCTTTACTCCTGAGTGAAAAGGAGAGAGGGCACGTGAAGAGTCAGAAGCGAGAAAAACTTGGAGAAACTAGTGGGGATTCCACTATTGGCTCTGGTACTGCCTGTTGAATTTGCAGTTCTAAACAGCAAGAAGCATTAATAGTTAATAGTTGTATGTTATTGTTGGACTAGCAGTTACAAAGACACACTGTTTCTTCAATACTGTCATTTCTGAGCCCACTAATGAGAATGTGTTGCCACGGCAACCAATGGCATAAGTATTTTTTTTAAAAGAGTAATTAAACTCTCTAAGTCAATTTGCCCTTACTTGTCAGGTTAGGAAATGGAATGTTGTTTACTGCTTTCTGCTGAGGTCATGAGGTAGCTGGGAGGACCAGCAGGGTTGGAGCTACCTGAGGAGATATCAGCTCTGCAAGCCTTTTTGTTGATAAATTATTCTTTTGCTGGTATGTGGCAGGTGTGGGAAGGCTCCATGAAAACTTCTGGATACTTGCACTGCAACAGGATTGGTGTGGGTGTTGCTAAATGGGGATATGGGGTTAAATACTTTGTGACCAGGTGAAGGTACAGAGCAGGATGCTCAGAGGCCACTGAGCTGGATTTGTGTGAGCACAGTGTGGAAAACAATCTCTTTGCCAGACTGTGAGTGGAATGAGCCAGACAATGCTGATTCAAGCTCTGTTTGGTGCTGTCAGGTTTATTTACCAGCCCTCATATGTTGTACAACGTTGGAGTTTGTTTCCAAGGCACACGATGCCCTGAGAACACAATGGAGGGAGGGGACCAAGCCTGCTCGATTCCTACAAAACACAGGGATCTGAAAAATGCCCAGTTTTCTCTTCTGCAGCATGATGCCCACAAATTATTGGCTGCTCAGGGCATTCTCTGCTTAGAGGGAGCTTTGGGAATACCCAGAACATATGGGCCAGCCACACAGCAGGCTGGAAGGACGAGGCCCATTTCATGCTTCCTTTGATTTTATTTGAATTTCCTGAAGTCACTGTACACTTTTCCCAATCCCTGTCAAACCCCATCTTAAAAACTACAGCTGTCAGCTATCAGATCCTACCAAGTTTATTTTAGCACACTCTGCTTGTGCCCTTTAGCTCAAAAGAGAACGAGGCTCCAGTGAAGAACCTCTTAAGTATTTTCATTTTTAACTGTGAAAAGGCTCTGCTCAAGCATCAGAGAGAAGCAACAGCCCAACAAGCTGCAGAAAGTTTAAAACATTTGGGTTTTGTTGGTCCTGCTACTTGCTGTTCCATTGAATTGATATGAAATAAGGTATAAAGAGATCTTTGTAGATTATTTGATAGCTTGTTTTCTCTAGTACAACAGAAGATCTATGCAAATAACATTTTTTTTTTATGTTTGGTGACTGAAACTGGAAACAAATTTTCTTTCAAATTTTGCCTGAATGCCACATTTCAGTTTTTCATACCAAGGTGAAATTAGAGACAAGTAATCTTGGTTTAAGAGGAATTTTCTTACTGTTGTGACTTCTTAATATAACACTGAACGTAGCTATTAAAAATTACAAAGCCTTCTTATTTTTCCTTAAAGTGCAAATTTTTTCTACTATCTAATGAATAACTTCAACCTGACCAAATGGGTTTGAAGCCTTATTTGTATATCTCCAACCTATACCAGTTGTTCCCTTCTCCCCTATTCACATGTGCTGATACACGACAGGGTTCTTTGCAGTATTTATTGTCTTTGGACTGGCTTCTGTCCTGAGAGGCTCTCTGGGTGTCTCACTTGTAACCACTACAAATCTGTGAAAGCATGATTGGGTCAATCTGCTCAATGCAGGTGCCTTTTTAATTTTCTCTTGTGAATATGGAGCATTTTCACAATGACATTCCCTCTAACAAATCAGAGCTTACAAATTGTCTTCATAGCACGTTGTTTGTGGCTTCTGGAGCAGTGAGGGATGAAGCAGGACAGTCCCTGCCACCAGGTTTTATTTTCTTCCTTTCCTCAAAAGTCTGGTTAGCTGATGGGAAGGCAAGAGGGCATTTGTCATGTAGGCTTTTGTTTCCCAAAGTCCAGAAGCTCATCTCTTACACCTGCTCAAAACCTTTGGGGATGAGGGAAAGGCTCTGCAGCAGGTTAGTCATGTTTGCTCATGGAAGGGGGAGCCTGGCACCACCAAAGCTTCCTTGTACATCCCTTAGCTATTAAAATGAGGAAAAATAGAAGAAGAAAGTAATAATAATAATAATAGGAATCACGGATATAAGACCCAAATAGGTAAGAGTGAAATATGGTGTAATTTGACAGCAGTGAGGAAAATACTGGGAGATCTGTCATATCTGTGCTCCTGGTGTTAAGAAGGCAGGGAGAGCTGTTAGGAAGGCACAGAGCGTGAACTCAATGTACTGTTATGCAAAGGCTACAGTAATGAATTCCAATCCTGCCTGAGAGCAATTCTTAAGATAAGTACAAAGGTGAGTTTGGAGTATTGATTTTTTTTCGAAAAGACAAGGAATTGGAGTGAGTCGTAAAAAATTAGTGCTGCCTGGAAGAGTTCACATTAAATCAGGGCACAAGTAAAGAGGTGCAGGCTCCAAGGGGTGTATATCAGGATTGAATTTTGAATCTTGGAATCACTGCTCAGTAGGATCCCTCCTTCTTCCACCCAGTTCCCTTTCCCCTGCCTCCTTTGTCGTAGTAACCCCTGTGGATGGAGCTCCAATTAATAAAACTTACCTTTATGTATGCATTATCATAATACAAAGGCTCGAGGGGCACACAATCCCTTCATGCCTGAGCAGATTTAAAACTCACCATCCTCCTGGGATGCTTGCTGGGAAATAGAGAATGGGAATAAAGGGCATTCTAACATTTCTGCTGAATGATTGCTACTCTTTGCAAAGTGCTGTGAAGCCTGTTAGATTGTGAACATTTATGGGAACCTTGTTGCTATTAGACAGTGTGAAATGACTATAATTAAAAAATTCTGGCCCTTTTTACATGGAAGATCTGCATTGTGTGTTGAATCATTTTCTTGGAGGAGCCTGGGAGAAATTGGGATTGTGGTTGGTACAATAAGAGCAAATTACCAGAAATATTTAAATTACCTGTATCTTTTAATGGAAAGTATTGTGAATGCCAGGTTTGAATGCACATATACACTGGCCCCTGTTTTATCCTTGGGACACAACTGTGTGCTAGTGATTACTGTTAAAAATTCTGCTTTTTCATTGTTTGGTCTGTTGTGGGATTGGAAGGTTCAGGCCCATGGTAGCTTGTGCTGTACAGAGCATTTACAGAAAGGCAGCTGCCCAAAAATACTGTCAAAATCTATCAGGGATGTAATGACAGTCAGTTAAAGAGATGGGGTGAGGGAGAAGTCACTAGCCCACTAATGCAATTATGGCAGAGTTATAATTAGTGATCAAAACACTCCAGCTTCATTGCCACGTGGCCTTCAGTGTGCCAAAAAGAGCAACTGGAAGCCAAGACTGGAACAGTAACTTAGTGCTGGTGGAGGGTTTGTGTGAGTGTGCATCCCACACATGCATATCCAGTGCAAATTGCTGCCCATTAACAAGATTTAATAATGCCCTGCAGAACTGCAGCTTTCATTAACAAGCCTGGAGTGCCAAAGGGCCAAATGACAGGATGAGCACATTAAATAAAGAGATTTTTACAATTTGGCCTTCTGTAGAATATAGTAACTTCCAGCTTCTGTTTCTCCAGGAGTGAGCACAGCCAAGGAATGTGTAGGGCTGGGAGGAGCCTAAAGGAGCATGAGTTGCTTGGTCGTGATGCTGAGTGTGTAACCACAAGGAAATCCTCTTCTGGCAGAAGAGAAACCTGTAACCATTTATCACTAAGTACCTATTTGACCAAGGGAGGCTCCCAACAGATAGCAAAGACTTTTCACTTTGATCTAAAACCCTGTACACGAGCAAGGCATCAGCTCCTCATTTGTAATCCCACACTGAGTGAGAAGCCAGCCACAGATTTATGGTCCAATTTTTATTTTGTTCTATGTTTCCTCCAGTTCTGTGTGAATTTATTTATTAAAGTCCCAAGTGAAAGTGTGGGGATATTTCTTCTTGGGTTTATAACCTGAGTTCATGAAAGATTTTTGTCCTAATAATTCTGAAAAAAGACCCTATCGAAGGTCTTTCTTCACAATCCCAAACCATTCCTAGAAAGACAAGGTCATTCCTTAGTGAATTCCTGTACACATTTATTTTTAGCAATATTGGATAAATTCCCAAAGGTACAAGTTTAATTAAACTGCCAATCTTGCTAAGTCATGTAGTTAGAAGCTAGTAGATAAATAATGTGAACTCAGACTTATTTGTTATTTGTTCTCAGTCTTTAATCACCCAATAGTAATTCCATAATTGAATTAAAGTACTTAACCATTCTAATGCAAATTGTCTGGCTTACAGTTCTTCAATGAGTAAATTATTGCAAATCAGGTACCCATGATATCAACATTATTCACTTACAGTTGATTTACCTTCATAATAATTGAGCTAATTTTTATTTATTCCAGAACTGGATGTCTTTTTATACGTGAAGATTGAAAATTTAGAACTAGGGTGGCTTCATAAAAATAAACTCTCACTTCATTTTCTCTTTTTCTTTTTTTAATTTTACCAGAAAAAAGTCAGACAAGAAAGAGAATCCAGGAAGGATACAGATCATAGCAGTGGGCCAGCTTCCTCTGCAGTTTTAATAAAGTGCAAACAAGTGAACTGTAGACAACAAGACCATTGCTAAATATCTGAGAAGGAATAGAAGAGTCCTTATCAAGGAATACAGTCTGTTAAGAATTCCTTTTTATGGCTAAAAAGAATAGAAGGACTTGCCTACAAAGAGGAATTGTCCTCTCGAAAAAGGCATCTTAATTAGAAAAAATTACTTATGATTTAACAGAATATTTTAGCAAACGTGCATACTGCTTCAAAAATATGTTTGTTTTGCTTGTAAAATACTGAACGGGAAGAAGGTGCTAGAGAAACCATGCACAGGTGAGTCTGTGAGTGCAGCAGACAAAAGAACTGCAGGTGACAAACTCTGTGCTGTGAATCAGCAGGGCAGGAGTTAACTTCAGACAGAAAGTCAGCTTCTTTCCTAGTTAGGACAAGGCAATTGGACGAGCTACAAGTACTGGGGATTTTGACCTGGAACAGGTGAAAATGCAGGTTGTCATAATTGACGTGTGATTAACTGCAATTAGCGTTGGGTAAACAGGTGCCCTTAGCCAGACAAAAAGGGGATGGAGGGATAATGGTCGTGCTGCTCTGTGTTTGCCAGGTCTGTTAAGAGCTCAGAGAAGCCTTCTGAAACTATAGAGAAAGGTAATTGATTTTTTGTTCAGTTCTTGTTGTATTTAAGAGCTCTCTAGACTTTGTCTCGCAGAAGTAAAATAACTTAATGTGAAGCACTTTTTGGAATTAAAAAACTGAGAGTTGCTGAGTGCTCTTGAGGCAACTCTTGTCAGCTGTTCAGGGGTCTGAACTATCATTCTAATATATGGGAGTTGTACTGATAAACAAGCTCATAAGGGCTGCAACCATTTTATTTTCTGTTATGGTTGTTTTCTGTGGTCTTTTGCTTTGTTTATTTTGCTTCTCATTTGTTTGGTTTTGCAGTTCGTGTTTTTAGACTCTAAAGAGTTTATTTGTTCTCTAAGGATCGCCAAGTCTTATGATGACAGGAGTCTAATTTGATAGAAAGCTGAGGATTACTTTTTGTGATGATAGCAAAGTACGTATGGTCTCACTGCTCTGCTTGAATCAAAGTAATAGGTAACTTCTGATATGAATTCAAAGCCTCGAGTCGAATTTAACATACAGGGATGGGAGGAACGTGGTATTTGTGCACTTTATTGTGCTTTAAAACCTGTGCCTGCTCTGGGGTGCTCTTTGATGCCTGAGTACTGGATGTGATCACTGTTATGTGGAGACTTTCAGTAAAAAAAAACAAAAACAAACCAGTGAGGAGCTTTGTAGATCCCAGTATCTGTTGTCTTTTCGCTACCTGAGAGGTTTCAGACAAGTTCACCTGCAGGCTGGTGAAACTCAGGGTCAGGTGTGAATTTCTGACAGAATTAAACAGAAATTGTTTTTACAATTTCTGAAATAGTAACAAATTGAGTTTCGTTGTGAGAAGGAGACAGCAGCTTAACATCTTCCTTCCCCTACACTCCTACAGTCATATGCTGTCCCTGTCTGCTAAATGGTTCGGACAAAACAGTTTGAGTCTCCAGAGCACAAACCTGTCAGTCTGTTGACTGGCTGCTGGAGCTGGGCTGATGATGGGAGACGACTTTGATGGGAGATGCCTTGGTGCCTTTTTTTTTTTTTTTGCTCCCCTGTTGGGATGACTCGGAATCTTCTTAGCTTGCTCCTGCTCTTCTTGGGTGTTTGAATTCATAACAGACTTTTCCCTAACAAAAATCCCTGTCATGTGATTGCTCAATTATAGTTGTCTGTACTAAGTCTACAATGACTAATCCAATGGAAGCCTGGAATGGGATTGTGAATGCTGTTGCAGTTATTAGCTGCATTTGTAATACTCTTACTTTTTTAAATTTCAGAGTTAATATATATTAGTTTCTGGTATTTTTTGACAGTGATAAATAAATGCCAGGCACAGTGGGAGCTCGGAGAACAAAGTGGCTTATATGAAAGAGTTTTACCCAAGGTTAGAAATTAAGGTTACCATGAAAGGCAGCTAATTGGATTGCGAGGGTTGTTTCCTATTTAAGTAACATCAGACGTGCAAATCCTCCCATTGTTACACTTGCCCCGTACTGACAATTAAAGCTTTCACCTGAAAACACCAGGCAATTGTAGGCATGTGAGAGGGGGAGAGGGGAAATCTTTCTTTTTGCAGTAACTGGGGAGAAAATGATGGCTGATACCTGATTAGGGTAACAAATGTACAGGAGCTGTAAAACTCAGCTTCTACTTTGTCTGGATATTCTAAATGAATGGCTTAATTTGAAAACGTTGTTACAAATGTGGCTGGACTTTAACTCCCACTAACCTCTGGCTCCTTGAGTCTCTGCTAATGAGGTGCTATTCATCAAACTCTATCATGAGCTATACTTTCTTTAAAACGGTTCTGCTGGCAATATGATTATTTGATTCTAAGACTGTCACCTCTGCAGTCTCTGATCATTAGAATTATCCTCTTCTCAGTTGCTTTCACTTTGCAGTTAAAATATAATTTCTGTCTTGACAATGAATATGTGTTGGCTTAACCCAGAATGCCCCAACTAACAATTCCTTGAGTGTACGCTCTCTTTAATCCTATCTGAGAATAAAACATCTCAAATATATTATATTCTTAACATCTGCCTTAGCTGGGAATTTTCTGAAGATGCTGGTGCTGTGATCTTAATTGAAAGTACCAGCAGCTTGTGGAGTGGAATGGTGGGAAGTGGGGGTTAAGCATCTCCCAGAAACATGGGATGCTGATTTGTTAAATATCTTCTGTTATTTCAGCACATCTGTAACAGTGAAGTGTTTATTAATTCCCAGTGCTTCTGTTTGTAAGATACAGCAAAAAGGTGGTTTTTAACCAGTGGAGGAATGCAGTTCTGAATCAGCCTTATTATACCTACAGTGGGGCAAGCAATCCAAGTAGCTCTGTCTCCAGGCAGTGAAAGTAGGATGGTAATTCCCTGTCAGTTAAATGAAAAGGAAAAAAAAGTTGCTGGAGATCTGCAAAGGGAATGATAAAAAGTCTAGGAAAAAAGTTGTAAGACTCTCCTGAAAAATCCGATACAGTCTGTTTAGGATCTGCCAAATATGTTCTTGGGAACAGTAAAGATGGTTGTATTTAACCAAGCATTAGCATGATCTGTGAAAACAGATGCTCTCCCTCAAGGACAATGATGAAGCATTAATTACAGGTAGAGATGATTTGAAACAAATCCTGGAAACCTGCTGCTACCAGAGCCTTGTTTCAGTAGAGCTGATTTATCGTAGCTAACTGTGGAATACGAGTCCTAATGAAGATGAACCTTGAAACCAGGCAGGCAAATGTATTCTTCTATGGCCCAACATGATATATTGAATTTACATCATGTTGGAAATTAGGCTTGGTATGAATTGCAGTTGTAATGAGTAGTTTGCCCTGTGATTTCAGTGAAAGCACCTCGTGGTGATAACTGCCTTGCAAATGCCAAGGACTCTTAGTGCTCTTCACAGCAAATGACTTCCTAGACCACATCAGTCACAGTAAGGTGGAGGTGCAGCCTGCCTAGACAAAAATGAATAAATGCAAGTAGGTGATTAAACGTTGCTGCCTGTGGTAGCTGTAAAGCAGGAGATTTGACTTAACTAAGACTGAACAGGTCAATTTGTGGCAGTCAGTAGAGACAGAGAATGCTCACACCTGTACTTTTAGGTGTGAGACATGGTGGGCAATGTGTGTGTGTTGCAGCTGCAACTTTTGTTTGTAAAGCAAATAAATAAATAAAGGCAATCCAGGTCTCTAAAAAATTCCATTCTAGTCTTTTCTATTTACCACAGTCATCTAATGAAGTCATTTAATATTCAGATCAAGCCAGAGTGCAGAAAGAGTGAGATATGTCAAAACAAGAGATTAAAAAGCAATTATAATAAGTGAAGCACTTCCTTCTCTTGTTTTGTTCATATAAACTTGATTCCTGCATGCCTTGCATATCTGATAAATATCCATTCATGTTTACCAACTGATTTAATTCTGAAATAAAATCATATGGAGAGATTCTTTCATAGAATCTACTTTGTCTTTTATATTATGAAGACAAAAGTATCTTCAAGAATTTCTTGGTCATGAAGCCATTTTGCAGGGAAAACCAAGGTCCTGGTGGGAATTTTATGTCATTCATCTATATTGTTACCAGTTTGCTGGGCTGCCAACATTAGTGACTGGGTGTGCTACACGTGTAACTAACAGCAAAGTGTGAAAGGCTTAAATACAGGCATTGATCGTGCATCTGGAACTATTGGCAGAGCTGATTGCAAGGGGACAAGGGTCGTGTATTGATCAGATTATAATGAAGATTTATTGTGAAGAAACTGGGAAAGTAATAATCAGTTCTTAAATGGAGCAGGTAATTCTGGTGTGAAGGAAAGGTAATTAAATGCTGCTTAGAAGTCTTTGCCCTTTCTCGTGTTCTGTGATTCAAGGCAGTTTAGCACATCACAGTTCTCCCACTGGCATTGGGGGGTGTTTATGCAGCAAGCTTTTATTTGTGATAAATGTAAGGGTACTTAAAATTCTTCCAACATGAGTGCTCTGACTCCTCAAGGCCTGTGTGGTTCATGACTAGAGGCAGAGGAATTGCATCCCTCGCAGAACTAAATCTGAGCTACCTTGCCATGGAGAGCCTTCAGAGCCTCCAGGAAGAGCAGTGCTCTCCATATGGAAGAAGTGCATGTTTGTTTTTTAATGGCAGACGTCTATCTGAACATCAGGCTGATCCATCTTCTCTGAGAGAATTCCCAGGACTTAGTCAGACAAAATTTTCCTCCTGAAAAGGCAAAAGCTGCCCTTCCACAAAGCAAACCATCAGCTCTTTCAGAGGACAGGTGGGCTGAACCTTCCTTGCTAACAGTACAGATCCATTGATTGATTTCCAAGTGGTTGAAAACTGATTAATGTGATTTCAACTCCCAATGGGTTTTTCACAGGGATTTGAGTTTAGTTCAGTGCTGTAATAGCTGCCTGTTCTCTGCTTCTGGTCTGTGTGTGCTCCTATGGCCTCAGAGCTCACTCCTCCTATGGTACTATCAGAAGGGAGGGTGCCAATGGAATCCCTGCCACCTCTTCTAATATCTCTGGGTGGGATTGAGCTGAATGTGCTTGCTGGGTAAAAAATCAAGGGTAATTTTAAATATAATTTTTAATTTACAGCAATACAGCTTAGAAATGCACAGAAACAGGTCTCCAGGCTACACTTGTGCATGTGTGTCTTATACTATTTTCTTTCCAGCTGCTCCTGTGCCACTGTACTGATTCCACCAAGTCACAGATCTAATTGAGACAGGCTGGAATCCCTTTTTTTGCCAGGAATTGTTACAAGATGCCAAGATCCCAAGGGGGATTTTAGAATGTGCTACAACAGGTTAAGACATGAAGACTGAGGTAGGTAGGAACAGAAAAATCGAAGATGACAGTTGTCAGATAGAATAGCTTGCCTGCCTGCACATCTGCATTGGTGCACTGTGGTGCATTCCCCAAATAAAAGCTGACACTGCAACAATGGATTGGTCATTCCTGGAGGAAAACAGGAACCCTTGGTTGATCAGCTGCCACAAAAATGCTGTTCTTCTGAAAAACCTTTTGATGAGTATTTACACTTCACAAAATAGGATTATGGAATCAGGCTTGGCTATCATCTTTAGCATCTCCCATGGAGAAAGTTGGAGACAATTTACCTCTAAAACAGCCTCAGCCCCGAGGGAGCAGCACTCACTTCATCCTTTCATTACTTTTCTTTGCTGATTCCTGGATAAATATAAACATTAAGTTGTAAACTTTTTTCTGCAGATGATACTGATTTTCAGTTTTGGTTTGTTTGTTTTTTTAGTTGACACTCCTGTGAATCTTATAACTGCATCAGATGGCTGTCAGCCAAATGCAGACATTACTTTAGTTGTCACAACAAGTTATTCCTGATTTTTAGGACTGCCACTTATGTTCTGTGAGATGTGCAATTTGGATGGGAGCAAGATAGAAAGGCTTTGGATGAGAGCAGCCAATGAAATGCAAGCTTTTTTTTTCAGAATAGTTCTTCCTAGAATGTCTTGTTTCAGGGAGCAGCATTCCCTATGGAATGAGGGGCTGTCCAGCGCTGCTCAAAAGACAGATTTACTCCCAACTCTGCCATTTCCATCACAAATGGAGGCAGATGGTGCAGTGGTATCTCTGGACCATATGTTCTTCATTTGCTCAGTTGGTTCCCCCTTTGTTTGTGTAAGTTTGCACTGGTTTCTCCACCTGCTCATTTGTGGAAGATGTATGGGCTCTTTGCTGAGCATTGTCTGTTGTTTTTCGCTTTGTTTCCCCTGGACACGCTTTTAAATGTCACTTTCTTGGAATTGCCAAGTAGTGACTTTTTGAGCATTTGAGTCAAAAAGACGTAGCCAAAGCAGCATAAGTTATTAAGGATGCAGATGTCCAAGCAGTTGCAGTGTAGTCCCTTCAGACTGCTGATTAGTACATATTTTCACTTATGCTGATTTAATTTCAGTGACTTTGCTGTAAGTGTTCCCAGTTTGTCACTTGCTAATGTTTCAAGTCTAACTGCTGATAGATTGAAAAGAATTGATTGTAATTGTTTTTGGTGGCATTTTGCTTAGCTACTGTAAGTTGAGTCTGCACAACTTCGACATCATTAAAAAAGAAAATCCTGTGTTCCATAAATATTTCTATTAAAGCTTTATTCCCCAGCTGGAAGACAGAATTACTGTTCCAAGATAACTGACAGGCACAGTGCTAAATCAACATTACACTGTCAGGATAGAGAGATAAATTTACTCATAATAGGCTGTTGCTACTAAAACACTCCCATTCTATAACACAAAGTAATGTATATTCCTACTAACATTGAGTGAGCTCTTAAGCAAGTAATTTCTTTTAAAATTCCAATTAGAGTACACTGTTGCTACTCGAGATGCTCTGTTTTATCCTGTAGCTGACAAGCAATAGAGACAGAGTTTATCAGTATAATGGAAGCAAGCCCCTAAGATGGAACAGTGAGTTTCTGGTGGCCTGTAGGATTCCCTAGTGCCTCTTTCTATCTTCTTCTCTGTTAAATGATATTAATAAACTGCAGTCCTGCCACAAGGATGATTCCTAATCATCCTGTGGATTTTAAACAGGAAAGGAGATGTGAGAATTAGCTGAGGAAGTTATGTAAAAACTGAACCAGTTTGCTGTGTCCAGTGGCTTCTCTCCAGCACTGGTAGCTGAAGCTGCTTTGCTACCTGCAGAAATTCAGCTCTGAGCTCCATTTGTTAGGGTTTGGCTGCTGGTCTGTAACAGGATTAAACATCCTTAGCAGCTCCTTTAGTTCCTTTAATCACTGTTAGGTTTGGACTCGGGCATTCTTCTCACTGGCATATCCTTGTTGGAGAGCGTGTCCTGCTGCTGCTGGTATTGGATCAGCCCTTGTGTCTGTCTCAAAAACTTCTCCCTTGTGACTTTGTTCAGACATCAAAAGGTCGAGTTAGCAAACCTTTCCAAGTGCAGGCAGAGCTGGCTGCTGCAAAGGTGCTTTCTGTCTCTGCCAAGCTGGAGGCAACCAGAGAGAGATGGACCAAAGAGGAGACACAAAGTAGAGCAAGTGACTGTCTGGCCACAAACCTCCTTTTCCCTTCAGCTTACTTAGGGGTGTGACAGATGTTTGCCTGCACAGATTTATGAGCAGGCTTATTTAGAAAGATTTGATCTGGCACTTGAACCACGTTCAGAACTGGGAACATTTTGGAGGATAAGCTGATGAACAGGCCTATTTGTCGAGCCAGGTAGGCTGAAAAGTGGTTTTGAAGTGCAGAAGATTTATCAAGAAGGAACTACAAATGTAAGAAATATCTATTTGAGCTAGACAGTAGTGTTGACAAAAAACCCCAAACCTAAATCTTATATAAATTGACTCTGCTTAAATTTAGATTGGAATTAGAAGACTAACTATTATATCATGGTTTAAATTGAATGGTTCACTTTAGAAGGGTTTTTGGCAAAATTGGATTTTAGAGAAAGATGGCTGAAATCAGGCTTCTTGGGAGAGGAAAGCTCACATGACACCAAAGAACAGGTTGTTGTTCTTTCAAGCAAGTCCTCCAAGACTTGCAAGACTGTCTCAAAACTCAGTGGAAGGTGCTGTTAAAACCAAAATTTTAAAGAAAATCAACTGAGAGTAGTAGAGAAATCAAGGCTCCAGTATCCCTCTGATTTAATCAAATTATGTTTGTGTTGGGACAAACGCTAATTCCTTTATAGTTCCATGATCTTTAATATGGTTTCATTTAGATGTATTCTATTGGACAAAAATTATATCTTTTTGAACTTAGGAACCACAACCTGATGTTTCCTGAACTTCCTTCCCACCCCGGTGTATTTTGGAAGGCACTGTTTTATAAGTTTCAACCATTGCAAAGTATCTCAGTTTTGCATTTTCACATTGTCAAAACTAATGTGCAATCACATCTTTCCAAAGTTCAACTGTACGTTAAAATGGACTTTCTAATGACTACAAAAATCTAACTAGAGACTTTTATGGTAAAGCAAGCCTTTTTTTCTCAGAAATGTCATTTTTCCACATTTTCCACTTGGGGCTGTAGGGATGGAAAATGCCAAGAAACAGCCAGCCAGTTCTCCCTACCACCACACGAACGAAAAGCAGTGGAGAAAATTAATCTGGTTTTATCAGCCCTTATGTACAGTGTGCAAGGTTAGGGCAAGTACTTTTCAAAGGAAAATTCTTCACTGAGATATGTTGGGGTTTTATTTTTGTAATCTTCATCCATCACCCCAAGAGATGAGGAACAAATAAAGGATGGGATATGAATATCAAAATAATGTCGAGAGGATGTTCTTGCCCAGCAGTCCAAGGGAGGCTTTAATACCTTCCATGTAGCTGATGATGTATGTTGATTAATCCATATCACTTCACTCACAGATGTGCAGAAGTTCCATCAGATGCTTTATTGCCTACAGAGGGAGTTGCAGTTGGAGTTCACCTGTCGTCTCCTCAAAATTTATTTAATGAGGGGAAACAACAACACTTCCCTGAAGAGCTGCAAAATCTGAAGCAGGTTCCACATTCCCTCTCATTATCAGGAGCAGTCAGTCCCCTACCAACCATTAGCATCCTGTGAGCATGGTGGCATCCTCTCCTGTTTTTCTTAAGGAAAGGATTTTCCAGGATAGGAGAACCTGAATGGGCCGTGGGAATAAGTGTCCACACTTGCTGGAAAAAGACATTTCCTGCAGACCAGAAGCTGGGCTAAAGGACAAGTTTAGATGCTGGTGGGGAGGGAAGAGGAAACAGGGCAGGGAAGTTTCCAAGGGGAGGGAGTATGGAAGTGTGCAAAAGGCACGAAGTAGTTCCGCACTTAGGTGCAGGTCTTGCAGATCATGTGCTGCATGGATGGATAAAACAATTCGAGTTGTACACAATCACAAAACCAGAGGGAAGACACTCAGGTTAAGAATGGACTTTAGAGCCATCTGGGTTCACTTAGTGAAGCACTAATTATGTTAGTTTTGAAGAGGGTGGGGCTATTCCAGGAGGACATTAATTTTAGGGATTCTCTTTCTACAGAAAATAATTTCTGTTGCTTTGCCAAAAAATTCAAGGATTCAACTTTTTGTAGCCCATTCTACTTCTGTAGTAGAGAATAGCCCACTTCTTTCATTTAGACAGACAAATTAATGCCAAAATAATACAGGGAATTGAGCTCCTTGAACAGCCCATTGTTTTCCTTTGTGCTTTCTGACATCTGTACGTACAGATCTTGCCTAGTGGGGAGTCAGACTGAGCCCTCTTAGACCTTCCAAGGAACTGTGGGACTGAGAAGTTGCTCTGGATGTTTTTTCTTCTCAGTCATCAATACTCATTTATATTGCTAGCCCAAGTGTCCATAGTATAGCTACCAAGCTAAGCTTGTATGTTTATTACCTTCTCCACTTTCCTCTCTTCTGGAGAAAAAAGGGACTTTCATCAGAGTAATTGTCATGAAGGTGAATGTCTGAACTGGCAGTTTCCTTTAACAAGCTCTTTTCAGAAGATTTCCTTCTTGTAATAATGAGGAATCAATAAAGATGTTTTATGCAGGTTGAGCAATTCTGGCTGATGGTTTCCACTAGAACAAAATGACCAGCTTGTTAGTTAATGATCCCATTCCAGAAGGACATAACTACAGATTATTATACTGAAGTGAGAGAGAAACAAGGCATGGTTCCCTGACACTCGTGACTGGATAACCCAGAGAACTTGTGATTTCAGAAGCAATGCAGACACAAGTCTTTCCCTTTTTCTCAGCTGAGCCTTTTCCTGTGCTCTTATAGCTGGGGTGGGGATTTTCTGTTTTGTTTGGTGGTTTTTTTGGTGAGAGTTTTTTGTCTGGGGGGTTGGTTTGGTTTGTTTTTTTTTGTTCTTATCAAGGTTGCATTTATTCCTTGCAGGCAGAGAGAACCAATTTTTGTTCACAAATAATTTTCTTGTCATGAAGTGTCTAATGACCTCAAGTGGTCACAGGCTTCATTTATATTCTGTAAGACTATCTACCCTAAAGCTAACTTCAGAATTAAAATAATTATCATAAATGAAAAACTAGACAGCGAAGGCAAAACTTCAGGTGAGATGTAAAAAAGGGCAGTACAAAAAAAACCCCTGTGTGTAAATAAATGGCTTGTCATAGGCATAAATAACAAGAAATTATTCTTCTCTTGCCAGCAGGGCAAGGAATTACTGAAGCTGCAGATATTCATGTTCCTCGTTCGCACGCAAGGATTTATGTGAATGTGGGTGTGCATATGTATGTATGCAACTGAATTTACAGGCTGCCTTCCTATGGAGATTGGAGGATTAAATGATAGTTGCTCCAGTGGAAATAGTGTTTGGTTGGGAATTGGTTGCATCTGGTCTGATTTGCTTGGGATTTTGTATTTGTTTCCCTTTCTCCTCCACCTCCATCTATGAGCTCACTTGCATCCACCCTTTAGTTTAAGTTGTAACCTGCTGAGAAAATGCCATCTGTCCGGGTTGCTTGCTGTGGAAATGATGTTAAAACATCCCTGCCTTCTGCAGCTTCACGTTTGCTGTTGTGGTTCCCAGCCTGTGTTTTGTCACTGGGAGCTGTTTGGCTGCAAGGCAGAATGGGGCACGTGGACCCAACTGGCCCAAGGCCAGATGAACCTCCTGACCAACGTGTTCTCAGTGCCATCACTCAAATGCTCTTGCTGGCATCACTGCAGATCACTGTGCTGCACCCAGGAGCAGGAATTGCTTCCAGAGGTTTCACTCCTCCTGTGGTACCCCTTTCCTGCAGCCCAGCACGTGTATTCCTGTTTATATGGAATCACATGGTCAGAAGCTTCTCTTTCCAGAGAAGTCCTGTGAAAGTCTCTGCCTTGTGTTGCAGCAGCATCAGCACCTGTGCTGTGGACATGGGAGAGTCATGTGTGTGACACAGGGTAGTACAGTTGGTTTAAGTTCTCTTGAGTGTAGTCCCTTTGGTAAGGAGAGGAAGAAAGCTAATATTTCAGTCTCTTCTTTGGGATAAATCCTTTTAATTTGTATCTTCCTGAGCCAGTGTCTTCTCTCCCTTTGGGACTGTGGCACCTCATCCACGCAGAGTTATGTCCCCAAGTGCATCCTCTCCCCATCATTTTCTGATGTAACTGGGCAGGGAAACAGGTCACAGAATCACACAAGGCTGCTTGGAGTCGTGCCCCTAGGAACAGTTCAAGGTGTGCAGAGAAGTGCATTGCTGTCATCTAGTGATGAACAATGACAGCCTTGCCAGTTGCAAATTAATTGTATGGATCACAAGCACAGCTCAGGCAGCTGTTACCAGATTTACTGGCCAAATCCGTTATAAAAGAGCATTAGTGAGCTCTCTAACAGATGACTGGGTCTGGACTGTGGCCAGTTCTGCAAAAAAGAAGCCCACCAACCTTTCCTCTCCTGTGATCCCTCCAGCTGGAAAGGGGGCAGGAGTGCTTGGGGGAAAGGAAGGGAGACCTCGTTACCTTGAGTCACAGCTGTGCTTTAGCACAGACCAGCAGAACTTGCACTGCCTGAATGGGGTCCTGGAAGCTGCAGAAGACATTGAGGGCTCTTGTTCTGCACATGACAAAGCAGCAACTGTGCTTGAAAACCTGCCTGCCACACAAGGGGTGCAGGGTATGGGCTGCTTCTGTGTCTGTTGGAGCAGGAGCTTGTACATACAAGGAACAATGTCATAGTGTGTCAACAGGAATCTGGAGGAATTATTTGTGCACGTGGCAATTGCCAGGCTGTGCCTCCATCCAGTTAGTAGATGCTTTTAAACCTATGAGAGTAGTATCCTGACCTGTTACATAGTAGTCTGGAAGAAAACTTCCTTCCCCATGCTAGGAGGAGGAGTAACCTGTACTGCCTCTTCCCTGCCTTAAAGCTTTGGTCTGAATGTCTACTCACAAAAAAAAAAAAAAAAAAAATGACTGAAGACCAGCAGTGGAGATTTAGTGGTCCTCTGAAGCATTAGGGTCATCTGCACTCTTTGCATAACTGTCTGATGCCCACTCCCTCTTCAACTTTGATTGATGATTTCAGCCCTAACGAGCATCCAGTGGCCAATGGATTTCTCAGCCTCATTGTGTGCAGTCAGATGAAGTGCCTGGATGGAGGTTTTTTAATTTATTTTTTTTTTTACTCTACCATCTTGTAGCTCTGATTAGTGTTGGCTACCCCCACTAACTGTAAGATTGGTGTATGCCAGCCAAAGTCTCAGATACAGAGGGGTCTCTTTTCTTCCCTGCACATCCAATTTTTGGAAATGCAGTTGTGATACTATGCATGGGCTCTCAGGCAAAAGCCAGCCTGCCTTGGATCCTGACTGCAGGAAGACACAGGGCAACTCCAAATTTATAGCAGTAAAACCTTTGTACCCTAGACATCAACAGCGTAATACAAATCACATCCAGGAGCCCTAGAAAAGCTTTCCCTTGATTAATATTCTGATGTCTCCTGGCATTCTGTTTGACAGGGGGATTATCCTTTTGTGATTGTAGACTCATCATAGCTCTTTCTTGTCTATTAGCACTGTTTCCCAAGGGGATGGGAAGAGAACTTTATCAGTCCTTTCATCTCTCCTCCAAGCTTTACTGATTATCACTTTCACAGGGACTCTGAGATTTGCTTTGTGAGGAAGGTGACCCTCACAAAGGAGATTCTGGTGTTGAGCAAAGTTCAATTTGGTCACTAGCTACCTTTTACTTTTTTGGGTTTGCTGCTTGATATGTCAAAGGAGAAGCTCCTGACTCTCCCATTCCCTGGGCTCATATATCATTTTTGTTTCACTGAAGTATGGGTGTGTTTCTCCACAATTAGTAGATGCAGAGTTCATGCTCTGCATGATTAGATCTTCCCACTCATTCCATGCACCAAGATCTTAGAAATGACCCCCTATACCAAATGCTGAACATTGCTAGGATCTAAATACCATGGTATTTCCTGGTTTTTGACCCATGGCTCAAATGATTGGTTGGGAGTCTAAATTGCAATAAATTGTTTAATAAGAATAAACACTTTTTTTTCCTTTTTGCAAGTTATTTATATCAAGTTTAACAGTCTAGATACTGGCTGTGAGAATAGCTCTCAGTGCATTGTGCTGTGTTGTCCATTGTTCATTCTAAAGACACCTTGCAGTTTCCAGGTTTCTTATTTTCCTTTTTTTTTTTTTTTTAATGTCATAGCTGACAGTGTCTCTTGACTGAGTAACTTCAACTGCACTCCAGCTTCTAGAGCTTGAGATCTACAGCCTGGGAGTGGAGCCTAAAGGAGGGAATTGATTGTAGCACAGCTATATAAAAATAAATTTTAAAAAGCTACAAACATGAATCTGTCAGAGGAGAAAGTAATAATCTTCTTCCATCTTCTTGTGTGGAATCTTATGTTCTTTATTGAAATGAACAAAATATGCTTTGCTTCAAGGTCTTCTGTTTGATAACTTATCCTCTGTGATCTCTTATCTTGTCTAAGCTTTCTTTTCACTCCCTGTTTTCTTAGTTGTACATCAAGTTCTCTGGTTTATTTAACATGAAGACCTCAATGTGTCCCCTTGATCATTCTTAAAATTTCCCCTGCTGCATTTTAATGGAGACAAGTACCTATCTGCTGCAAATATCTTCCCTGTGATAAAATGGTTTGGAGCAGTGTAAAAGGAAAGGATAGAATGTCTTGTCTAACCCACTTCCCCTTTTTAGCTTTAATTATTGAGTTTGAGCAAGAAAAGGTTGACATTACTCGAAATAACTGTTGCAATTATGTCCTTCTGGGGTATGTGGTGAAGCCAAATATCCACAATGTACAAAAAATGCTGAAAAAACAGGGCACTAGTGGTGAAGCATTATGTGCCTTAAAGAATTCTTACAAATCACCAAAAGCAGCTTCAATCCTGCAGAAAAAAAAGTTCTGAAACTTTTTCCTATCAAGATGTCAAGATGGAAACTTGTGCTTTGCAACCAACTTTCTGAAAATGTGTTGTGCTTTGGGCCTCTCTGTGCAAGCAAAGGTTTTCCATGTTACAAAACTACCATGTTGTTTATTTGGCAAGACACAGACATTGTCTTAAATTTTCCCACTTGAAAAATACTATCCAAAAGTATTTTAAAAATACTGCCTAGCCCATTTTCTGATGGGGAAAAGTTCATTTTATTTGTGGTCAATTGGATGTTATTTATATTGATAGCACTAGTCCATAGAAAGACGACAGTATGTTTATCCTGAAATTGTCTCACAATGAGAGACAATTCATAAATAAAAGACAAAGCTTATGGTTTGTGCTTATAGAATCTCAGTTCTGTGGGAAGGAGAACAGTGTTTCCATATGTTGTTGATTTAGACATGATATCTAGTAGGCACTTTAGTCACCAGCTATTTATCTGCAGTCAGTGCTATCCACTTCAGTTTTCAGGTAGAGCTGTTTTGAATTCAACAGATGAGAGACTTGAATGTCATGTGATGATTTTACAGTTGATACAAGTTCCCTGATCTTGAATATTTTTTTTCAGACCACGATATGAAATAGAGTCTTTGCAATTGTTCTCTAATGCTTTAAAAGAGAAGCCATGTCAATTGAAACTTTTTCACTAAAAAAGTGAATTTTAATTTCTCATTTTAATGTTTGTAAATGGATTTTAAAAAAGTTTTAGAAGAGTTCAAGTGAAAAGTAATTGTATGAAAAGCTAAAAAGGAAACTTCAAAGCTGACATTCAAGGACGGCATCTGAGTCTGCACCTGTCTTCAATGAGAAAAGGTGAGGACAAAAGCAAAACTATGATAAATCTTGAGAAAATTGGACCATCCAAATGAATAATGGGATCAGAGGACAGAAAATTTTATACTTCAAGGTCTAGAAGGGGAGAAAACCCTTCAACTGATGCTTGAAAAGAGAAGTAAAAAAAAAGAAACGTGGAGTACAATAAGAGTCTTGCCCTGAAATTTGATAGGAAATGAAGGATGATACTGTGGAAAATGGAAGAGGAGGAATACAGCATGATCCTCAGCTCCAAAGCTTTGGAGAGTAAACTAATTTCAAGTTTTGGCCCTTGGCAGGGTAGGAAGCCAAGAGATGTGATCCTGTGGCTTGTTGTGTAGGGGTAGGAAGGTAAGGCTTGAGCCTTCAGGAAATTTTAACTTCAGCTACAGTGAGGGTTCCAGAGCTCTCAGCTGGCTCTTTACTGTCTGCTCCAAACTGCAGAGCTCAGCCTTTGCTGCCCCAGGGCACTGCATGTTTACAGGACGTGTTTAACCTCTCCAAGGTGAAAGGCTGGAAGGGTGGGAGGTGTGATCTGACAGAGCAGATTGATCCAGCAAGGAAGATCTGCTGCCCTGGCGTGTAAAAAGCCCGAAACCTCTCATTCTTGTTTTCAGAAGTTTCCCATATTGATCTCTGCTGTTTAGCACTGGTGCCCACGCAGAGGATCAGCTCTGTGGGAAGCCCTGATCGATAGCTCAGTGCAATGGCCTGACAGTTATTTACTCATCAGCTCATTAGGGTGGGAAGAGTAGATTACACTTCTCATAATTTCGCTATTGACTGGCATGCTGCACTATGGTTTTGTTGTGGCCTTTTTTTAAAGCACCTTGTAATGAAGATACCTGAAGGAGAGGAGAAAAAAACCACAGCCTTTTAAAATGAGAGATGCTTGTAAAAGCTGAGGAGATTTTTCTGTGGCAAGACAAAAAGCTTCAGCCGTGGTGAAGGACAAATAGAAGAAGGGAGGAGCAGCACGGGCAGCTCAGCCCTGGGTAGAATGAAGTTGCTTATTTGCATTATATTGTGCAAACCAGAATCCTTCCCTGTGCTGAGTGAGGGTTCATCCAGTGCTATCAACTGAGGTGGGAAGAAGTGAATTTAGTTTGAAGTCAGTGGTGTGTCAGTGACCAGCAGACTTGTACTGATGCTTGCCTGGAAAGGCTCCAGCATGGAAAAAGTATTTTAGGGAGCCTTAGTCAACAAATGTGTTGCTTGCAGTCCCTGATGAGTTTTACTGCTGGTGGCTGTTAAAAAGGGAGCTAAGACCACTTGCACTTCCCAGGAGTGTCCCACTAGGATGATCTCAAGAGTGGATACCAAATTTTTCCTGGCTTTTGGATGAACTTCACTCACTTCAAGTGAACTTAAAAGGCCCAAATGCTGAAGAAGAAATCAAAATAAATTCAAAATTTTAAAAGGTGAGAATAATTACCAGTTAGAACAAATTGTTCAATAATAGGTGACTTCTTTCTCTCTCTTCAAGTCTTTGAGACACTGTGGCCTGTCTGGCCAGTTTTGGTTTAGATTTAAGTGAACAGAAGTAATTTGACCACTAAAGGAATAACTGAATAAAATTCTATGCCTGTGTTCCACTAGTAATTGAACAAAATAATGTCTTCTGGAATTGAACTCTATTTCCCTGATGCAATTTTTCAGGGCATCTGTCAAATTTTTAGTGGAATTTAGTCATACTGACCAGGTAGAGCTGGGGGAGGACTGGTAGATGTGACTTCTGTGGGTGAACTTTTCCTCGTCAGTTGTCAAATCCAAGTAGGGGTGTGGAATGATTCCTTCATTAATTCATGATCCAAGGAGGAGAGATTCCCCCCCCCCCTCGGCTCTGACACCTCTAGTTCTGTGACCCAGCAGAGGAATAGAAGTTGGTTTGAGTGAAGCTGAAAATCTCACATTTCCAAGGCTACCAACTAGTGAATTTTCTCTAAACACGATTTATGAAGCTGGAACCTCCACCTGAAGTCTTGTTCACCTCCCTGACATCCTTGTGATGCAAAACATGTAAGCAAGGGCTGCATCCACCCAGAAACCAGGGGATTTATGCCCACATTTTTGTACTGCATGGAATAGGAGCCTCATTCTTCTGCTGAGCCAGCTCAAGCAGACCTATAAACCAGGGCCACAGTTTTCTTGATTGCTTGCCAAGTTGCTGCTTTTTCAATTGCCTGAGTGTTTTCATAATTTTTGTGCCTTTATGATAGGAGGCATTAATATTTGAGACTGACTCTCCTTGGTTTGATATGATCTTGCCTTTTTTAATTTGCTTTCTATATAACTCTTCTTGGGATGAGCAGGTACATTATCTTTTTGGGGAGTGACTAGAATGTTGGATCCAGACAACGCTGAATCTTTTTGTGAAGCAAAGCACTCCAAGAAGCTAAAAAACTAATTTATGAGAGCCATTCAGAAAAGTAAAAGTGTCAAGAGAAGTGTTCAGCCCCTGCATTGATTTTTCTGTAGCTGCTTGTGTTCTGAACTGGTGCTTATATGTATTGCCTGAAAAACTGCCTCCCTTGCAACTCTCCTCCAAGGGTATATTTTTGTATTTTTGACTGTAGTCTTATAAGATCCTTTTCTCTTCTGTTTTTCGTTGCCAGAAAAGAACCAATATCCCCATTGTGAGAACTAAATGGCACTAAGGGCTTTTTGTAAAGGCATTAACCACAAGTTCTACTCGCTGGATTTTGTGAAGTATTGAGGTTGGCTGATTATTGCTTGCCTCCAAAGCAGTCTTCCAAAATCATACAGTAGGCTATGTAAATAGGCAGGTTTATTGTGAAAACACTTGAAATGACCCAGCAAAAAGAAGCTGTCAGTAGCAACTTTACCATGAGTTTCAGTAAGCCCTAATCAAGCCCCTGTAATAACCCAGCACTTCTGAAACACGTTGCCTCAGGAGCAGTTGTAGCTCATTTGTGGAGAGCTGGATAGCAAAGATTAATAAAAAGAGTTAATCTGTGAAACATTTTATACAAGCACATCTGTAAAGGAGCAGGAATTCTTGTCTATTGATGAACTGTGGTCTTCTGACAGCTTAAAAAAAATAAAATATCCAAAGCCCTGTAGCTTCCCCAAAGGAGAATGTGACAGCACGTTGTCTTGGAGGAGAGTTTTATATTTTAGTGAAATAAGTCTTATGTCAGAGCATGAGAGCCAGCACTGAGAGCAGTAACAGCTACTCCAGGGTGCTGTGATACAGAAATCCTGCAGCTGTGGAAATTCTGGGCTCGGCAAGGTCGGCGAGGATCAATTAGCACTGAGTGATCAAATATTCTCTCCCAGCCTTGCCCTGTTCCCTGGTGAGAGTGCAGCTGCCTCTGCCTCAGCAGGACACTGCACAGCCACCCCACTTCAGCTGATTGTGAGGGAAAGGGTGACAGCTTTCTTCTATACACAGAGAGACTGTGAGACCCTTTAAAATGCAGGCAACTTCACGTTAAGCACTTAAAGCCATGTTTTAGCACCTAAAATGGAGCCAAGTTTACTGGCTATGCCTGAAGTGAAACAGAGGGAGGTCTGGTTTATCAGCTGAGCTGGGTGACTGGGGCTTCTGGTCACTGGGGTTTTTTTGGGTTTGGGAAGACCCCAGCAATGCAAGCATTTGCGTGGGGTAAAATGCACAGAGAGGACTCCAACCACGACATTGTGCTTGTGAATGGCAAAGACAGACTGTGTCCATCATTCCTGCTTGCTCTCCTTTAACACTTTGGAATGCAAAACATCGCTCTTCTTCACAGAGCCCTTGAGGAGTGTCCTGATTGACATCACAGAATAAATGTCAAATTCTGGGACTGGTGACATGTTAGCAGTGAAGCTGAGGAGGCACGAGCGGTGGTTAATAAATTATAAACATGTTTTATGGGCCCTAATTACTCTTTGATCCCAAGATCATCTTGCTGGGATGCTCTTAAGGAAAAAAGAGCTTGAAAAGTAAACACAAATGGCAAGCAGGGCTGTGTTTTTTAGAAAATTCATGAAGAGAAATATTGAGAGCATGAGTTACCAAAAGGAGCAGCTGTGGGGCTGACAGCAGCACGACTGTGTTCGTGTGGTTTGATTACCCTGTTGTATATTAATTTTTGAGAAAAAATATCTCTTCCTACTTCTCTTTTCTATTATTTTTTTCTGCTCTCTCCTTGTCTCTTCCAACAATTAAATGGAAATGGATGCCTGGAGCTTGCTGCTAAGATGCTCTGCTTAGGACTGTTGACATTCACTAGTGAGAAAAGAAGCACATAAATACAGCAGTCTTCAGCAGAGGAGTCCTTTGTGTGGTGGCCAGAATACTGGTCTCTGTACCACTTCCCCACTGATCATCCCTGCTCGTTTTTCTTCTTTAGTTCAGCATGACCTTTAGTTTAAATTAATATTGTGTGATACATTCCAGAGGAAGTGTCTTCTGAGCACCAGTGCTGTGGCAAATACTGTGCTTGCTCTGGGAAAGCTCCATAATTTAAGATCATCTCTGGGAGCATCAGACACTTTAATTTTTCATGGGTTCTTTGTCTCTTCTTTGGATATAAATGTGAGACAATGACTGTAAATGCTCTGGGGTGGAATAATAGAAAATTCCTGGAAAATGCAGTCGTGAACAAGAAGCACAGTGGGGCCAGAGACTAAAAGTATAACCCAAGAAGGGCAAACCTCTTGCCAGGAGCCAGCTGCTCTTGCTGGATGAATTCACCTGGGCGTGTAGGAACTGCAGAATCTGTTTGGAGGCGGAGTGGATTAAATTTAGAATCTAATCTAAATGTTGCTGCACTGCATGTGTCTGCCTGGAAGAGCTGTTGTAGTGCTAACTCATGGGAGCCCTCAGACACAACACTCAGCTCCACTGGTGGCAATACCTGTCACGTTCAGTTTATGAGACACAGTTCTGCCCACCTGTTCTACCCTGGGATAAGGCATTTCCATAGCATTTGTGGTCCTGTTCTTAAGAACTTGTGATAAATCCCTCTTATTAGGTTATTTCTGTCATTTTCCCCTCAAATTTGAAATAAAAAGCGATAATTTAGCACCAGTCTGGTGGACAAATGGATTGCTCAAGAAGCTGGGGTCGTGGTAACTTTTTCCAAAAACTCCTCTATGTGAGATGCTGCAAAGGAGATAAAAAGATAAAAACAATTTGCAGTCCTTGTATGAAAGGAAGTGTAAATGCATGTTGCTCTATCCCTTCTTTGTGCCATGGATGTACAATTTTAATACTTGCAGGGCTAAAGTGCTTGAATTGTTCCCAATCTGCTGATGAAGTCAGGACATATTCATTTCCATGCCCTTTGTAAGTGGCTGATAAGCACATTCACTAGAGGGCTGCAGCTCTGTTGCACTTATCATGTGTGCAGTCTCTAAAGAAATAATTTTTATTAGCCTTTCAGAGGAGGAGAGGCAGACAGAGCAGACAGCAGGCTGATCAAATGGGTGACACTTGCTCCAAAGCTTTTTCCCTGAAGGAAATATTCTCTCTTTATTACCATCTTTCAGTTTTGAAAAAAAAAAAAGTAACTTTCCCAGCCAGACCTCTGATTTGTAACTTCTCTTCTGGACTCTCAGCAATTCAGATAGATATTCTAGTGACACACTGAGAATGGGATGGTGGCTTTGGCTTTGTGGATGTGTGGTATTTAACCATTTTCATACGAGTTCTTTACTACCCCAGGGAAAAAATGGTTTGTTTTAAACCAAGGTTATTCTGAGTCTCCTGGATAAATATAGTCCAAAATTAAATTGTCTTTTGACAAACATTGATTTGTCCTCACATAACCTGGAATCAGTTTGTCTAAATAGATCTGAAGAAGCCAACACAAATGTGGAGGTCACGGTGCCCTTTTAAAGGTTTCCTTTTGAAAGCTGGTGGAACCAAAAGAAGAGAAAGAAATTGTTTGCTCAAGGGAGGACATGGAAAGAGAAGAGAGCTGTAAACAAAGCAAACTTATAAATAGCTGTTAAACAATCCTTTCAGAAAAGGAAGCCCTCATCCCTTGGAGGGCAGGGCACTCATGGTTAGAATGGGGGCGAGGGGTTGCAAAGGCTCTGCTACTCCTGTGTCTTTTGCTCTCTACACACTACAGATGAGAGGGGCACAGAGGCACTTCAAACGAGGTGCTGTCTCCCCCGAGCTTCTGTGTTGTAGGCAGAGCTTGTGTTCTGCATCTTTGCAGTGACCTGATGCCTCTGAAATGCAGCTGACAGGGAGCACCACGAGAGGGCTTGTGAACTATTTCCAGCCGTGGTTTAATGTGAAGGGTTTTTTTTTTTTCTGCTTCAGTTGTAACTTCCATAGGCCAAAGAACAGTTTAGTTTGAGCAAAACTGAAAATGTGAGCCCCTCTTGACTTTGGTACAAAGGGAAAAAAATACAGTTAATCATGATGCAGATCTTACTCAAGGACACTGAACGTCCATGACTTTTGATAAGCTTGAAGAGACTTTTGATAAACTTGAATAGCATGAAGAGAATTCAATGAGTAGATAGTGAGGCTGCAGTCCAACAGGCAGTATTCTGTACCACCACTAAGGTAGCTATAAAAAAACCAAACTATCCTAATTCCCTTAGCTCTTGAACAGCTCCAGAGCTCCAAGGCAACTCTGCCCTCTAAACACACTCAGACACTGCAGGGGGATACATGGTGTGTTTGGCTCCTTTCACCTTTCCCACCTCTCTTTGTTCTCAGTCCAGATTTGTAGTGTTGATGCTCAGATGTATCATCTTCCTTTGCCCCGCTCCTCTCTACAGCCAGCTTTGCTCAGTGACCAGTTGGCTTGTTTGCTTCCACAGCAGTTTCCCTGTCTCCCACACCTAATGGCACTAAAAAACCCTGACAACATTGGCTCTGATTCCAAATATGTGATATTCTGATACCTGTGAACAGGCTGGGGCAGACAGGCAGATCAAAGTGCTGGCATTCAAGGCTTTCTTTAGCTCACGTGTTTTCGAGATGGATGTAGGTCAGCACCTTACCACTCACTATTATCACTGATACCTGCCAAGGGCAAAAGCTGATTCCTGCTTATTGCCCTTCTGGGAACAATTTTGAATTTAATCTTGCTGGTGCTGGAGATGCTGCTGGGTAACTGAAGGATAAGGCTGAGCCAGAGTAGGATTTATTAATGGACAATTACTAGGATGTAAAAAAAGTAGGGCAATCTGTTCTGATTTAGTAAAATTAAGTGTTAGGTTTGGGAATTGCAAGTGTTGAAGACATTTTTTTTTATATAAATGCAGCTGGGAAGCAGTGGTGTAAGTAAAGCTCACGCTGAGCTCACTGGGGAAGGTGGGAGCTGTCTGTGCTCCTCAGTGCCAGCTTCCAAGTTTGTGTCTCTGGGAATGGGACTGGAAGAGGAACGTGGGCAAAGTATGAAACTGTTATCCCAGATTGGGACAGGTTATAAATAGGAAAAGATATCTCAAGGCCCTGTGCAATATAATATTTAAGAGGAAAGCTCATTAAATTTGCCTGATAGGTCAGTGACAAGGCACTCTGGGGATTCATCTCACTGTCATTAAAGCTGGTGAGAGAAGAGAATCAAGTCTTCACCGGCAAAATATCCCAAACCACTTCAGTCTTCCTGAGTAAACTTAATCTCTGACTTGTGAAATATTTGCAGCCCTTTGTGCTTCCCACAAATCCCAGAACTCGCCCATAAGTTACATATTCAAATAGAGTCCAGAAGTGTTTCTCCCTCCACAATATCAGAGCCAGTAGGGTTTTCCTTTTTTAACCTTGCAAGACCTTGAACCTAAAGCACTGGGAAGACCAAGCTACAGGATGGGAGCAGAGTGCATTCAAAAGCTTATAAAAATAATTAATGGGAACTTGGATTTTGTTAAAGTAACTGACTGGAGTTCTTATTGCAGGTGTAGAAACTCTAGAATTAGGAAAATGACATTGTGCACAAACACACTGAGTTTGGCTTCCTTCAGTGATATGTGAATATATATACATATATAGTGTTTATTGAAATCTACTCTTGTTGATGCTAAAGGTTGTGTTAAAGAAATCCAGTGTTCCCTGCTGCTTTCCATGAGTGTACAAGCAGAGGAATTAATCTATTTTAGAAGGTACTTGAGAAGTTAGTGGCTTGACAGACTTCATATAGCAAAGAAGCCAGAGGCAGCTGCTCGCCTATGTCATAAATAATATAAATATTTAAACTCATGATGCAAGTATGGTTTTATCTGTAAACCTCAGACAAGAAAACCATGCTCAGTGGTCTTCCAGATAAATCTCTTCTTACACAGAGAATGGTGCCAGCTGGATTAGCTATCCATGTAATCCACTGCAGAGCTTGGAGAGATGCAACCTGTGCAAACTCACAACCCTTTTATCAGTGGCACTGATGACAAAACTTGCCTTATGTTTTCACATTTAAATGCCAAATCCTTCTTCAGCTACATAGAAATCTGGCTGGGTGCAATACAGATTATTTTGCATCTGGGCAAAATGTGAAGCATTAATTGTGTTAGAAAGTACTTCTGTCTGCAGTGGAGCATTGTATAATTGTGAGCTCTGTAGTTTCTCTGGCTTTCCTTGAACCATCTGGGGTTGTTGATTGAAACCCCATACAGGATTAGGTTGAAAACTTGTGTTATAAGAGATGGCAATTACTTTCTTGGTATTTTTTTTTTTTTTAGACCAGAACAGTGAGTACCTTTGTGAGTAAAAGGTTTATGCACTTTAATGGTACATAATAAAATCCAAAATTCAGGTTGCTTTGCAAAGCCTCAGGTCTTCATTCTACTTTATCAGTGTTACCTTCAGAACTCGGGTCATGTAAATGCCACAAAAATGAATTCAGACCCAATATTCAACTTTTTCTCTCTTTACTCCTGTCTCATGCCCATGGGTTGTTGTGTACCTTGGCCACCTTCTTTTCTAACATGAACCAGATCTGTGTCTGTTTCTGTGCAGAGTGAGGTGTCTTTGCTTTGTTGCTTCATGTCCTTTCACTTTTACAGAAACTCAGAATTACTGTCAGGTGTCACATCTCAAAAAGTGCTGGACTTCCCTGCCCTTCCTCTCTTGCCCCACAACTATTATTTTACCCGATTCTTTCTGTTCTTGAATGTTTGGCTTCACAAATTGTCACAGCAAATGACCACAAAAGAACAAATGCCTTGATGCTTTTTCATCTCTGTTGTAAATAACGATGATACCAGTGCTGAAAAGGTTTATAACACAGTGGTTGTACAAAGCACACGTGAATATAGCAAATAGAGACAGGCCAGGACATCAAAGGACCTGGGTCACATGGGCTCAGATCTTAAAAGATACTTATCTAAGAACTATAATCCTATCACAGTGTGCAACTTCTTACTTCATCATTGTTTTTAAGTTTTTCTGAGAAACTTCTCTTGTTTAATGTGGAAGGTGATTCACATTCAAAACCAAACTGTGATATGTAAAAATGTGTATTACTCACATTTTGTGACAGCACAAACTGATTAAAAAAAAACAACAACAAAACAAACAAACAAACAAAAAACCTTGTTAAATGGATTTTCCAGATCAAACATTACTTTTTGCATCTGAACCAGTAGAAAATCAATCACTGTAGCTGCCAGGGAAGATGTGGTTTACAAATGTAGATGGAAGAGAGTGAAAGAAAACATGGCTCTAAATTCTGCAAAGACCTGTCTTGCTAGAGCAGCCTGCTTTGTTTTGAGAGATGTATCCAAAACTCAACACAAAATTCCATATGGGAGGTGAAATTGGTGCAAGAAAAGTTATGGAAATAACCCTCAGTATGGGAGGTCAGAATCAACCCGTCTTCCAAGTGCTTTGTTTATGGATTATCTGGTGGACTGAAACCACACAGATGGATGCTTTTAAACGTGCTAAATTATCTGTTATAGTTAACCAGACTGGTGACTCCCTTGCCCTTGGATAGGACAGCACATGTTTGGGCTAGGTAAGGTTCTGGCTCCTACCAAGGTCATCCTTCCTAATGCTCTGCTTCCTCCAGACCGTTTTTACAGTTCTGAAATTGTTTCAATTACCAGCTTCTGTCAGGCTTGTGCCTCATTAGGCTTCACGACCCGTTGCCTGGGAGCAGTGCCCTGGATTGCATCCCCTGGAAAGTGAAACTTTCCCCAAGTTTTATGCGTTTTTATACAGACTCCTCTTAAAATACCGCTGCTCTTTCATTTTCTAAATCAAAGCACAAATTGCAGGCATTTTTCCAAATTACAGAGATGAGCACGTCAGAAAAGCTGCTTGTTTTACAGGAGGCAGCCAGTATCAACCCACTGTACAAAGCAGACAGAAAGCAGAACTGGCAGGGGAGGCAGCAGGTCAACCTTCCAACACCTTTTACTGTGCACAATTACAATCCTTGCAGTGTGTGCTTTTTCCCTATTCTTTAGTGTTGAACTGAAATTTTGCAAACCATTAGTCCTTAGAGAATTTTTAATATCTTGAAAGCAAAAAATCAGAAAGGCTTTATGTGTTGTGTCTCAAAAAATAGCGGGTG
Source organism: Corapipo altera (assembly GCF_003945725.1). Taxonomy (NCBI): domain Eukaryota; kingdom Metazoa; phylum Chordata; class Aves; order Passeriformes; family Pipridae; genus Corapipo; species Corapipo altera. The sequence continues at coordinate 2,501,325 of NW_020884906.1, forward strand.
TTTGTGTACAGAAACAACTCTTGCATAAGTATTTTATAACACTGAACTGTTTCAACCTGATGGACTGTAAAGTTTATTAAAGATAAATAACCCATGCACTAAATAGTTTCTATCTACTGATGAACATGGTGCATACTAAGGATCTCTGCAGTAGTTTATTTCCAACAGGAAAAGTTCATGACATGAGTTTCTTCAGAGGGAAATGAAGGGGGCTTTCAGATTTCATACGGGATATTTATTTATTTAGTTAGTTCTAGAACTATAGTTTTAGAAGAAAGTACCCACCAAAGTAATAATAGATGAACACTTACAGGCTCGCTGACAGTAAATGCATAAAAACCAATGCTTAAAGGACAGACCTAATTTAAAGCAATCAGTATTAAGCATTCCTTGGCAAAGGGCCGGATTTTCTAGCCCACTAAGTTCACTTATGTCATTGAAAACTTAAATTGTCCGTAAATGATAGCCCTAGAACTGGCTCTTACACCGGGCACTCACCACGCACGTTTCACAATTCCCTATTTTCTGTCTCGTGCCAGGGTCAGGATCGTGTGGAGCGTGACTCCGACCCGGCATTACCTTCCCTTTTCTTCCACAGGCAGATGGCAGCTACTCTCGTGCCAAGTTCAGGGGGCAGCAGACTGTTGAAAAGCACCACCTCTGTTCTATGCCTAAACTAAATACAAAACGAAGCAGCTAATCTTGCCCTGCTCTGTTTGGCAGCTGGCTCGAGGAGCAAAACCTCCTGCCGCTTGGGGTGGCTCTTTGTAACAAAGGATGGGGACAGGATTAGGAACAGCAATCGGGGTTTTGGTCGGTTTGGGATTTTTTAATATCATAGTCATTATATGCTTCATGTATTTTGATGTCTGGCTGTTGTTTCGACGTCTAACGTTTCATTGTGGGTGATTGGAATAGTCCAGATTCTCACAACTGGAAAATACCACCATGTAGTACATCAGAAGGGAGAAACCATTACACCAGTCATTGCCTGGATGTAATGTAGAGCTGCCTGAATATTATCTTTCTGCTGTTTCCTGACTAAGTAGATGCCTTTTTAACCAGACTCGTGTGCACAATCAAAATGTTCTTGACACACTCCATCGCTGCTTTATGGATGCCGTGGCTGGGACTTTGCAAAGTCTCTGAACACATGGAGGGATTTGAGCTCTATGGTATATCATCTTCTCCTTCCACCTGTTCATGCAACTGCATTCCATTTTATTTTAATTAAAACCCAGCAGATGTTTCATTAGGGTTGATCCAAACAAAAAGAATGCCAGTTTCTCAGCAAAACAAAACCAAAGTAAACTGCAACGTCTTGTGCTCCTGTCACCCGGTCCAGAAGGTAGCATTTTTGTCCATAGCACAGATTATGTGCCTAGAAATTGGTAGATTGCAGAGATTTTATTCATGACAGCTGGTTAACGCCTCATGAATAACTACCCATAACCATTAACCAAGCAGCAGAATGTTCACCTCTGCTGAAGAGCCCCCAGCAAAGCTTGTAGCCACACTGGTAGCTCTGCTAAATCACTCTGCATCACAACACCAAATTCTTCCCCACGTCATTACTTAGCTTGATCTGAGAAATAAATAATTTAGGAGTCAGTTCTGGGCTTGCGAGGTCTGAGGCTGGAGCTGCAGCCTTGTGCCGATGCCATTGGCTCCACGGGGCTGCCTCTCCTCCTTCTCCAGCAACTCCAAAGGGAGAAAAGCAGCAAAATGGTGCTGTCAGACAGGGCCCTGGGTCCTTCCAGTGCCTGCCTGCCTCTGAGGAAAAAAGGCTCAGTGCAAACAGTCACTCTTGGTATCAGTTCATCGGGCAAGAAAGATAAATAAGCTCAGAATGTTGGGTTTTGTTTCTGTGTGTACATACTCCGTCTTGTTTTAGTTAAGCAAAATTGCATAGCACAGGTTTTACAGGCAGGAAAAGCATTTTCCACCTGATGCAGTCAGCAACAGATTCTATAAAATAACAGAGGTGGGATGGTTGTGGGTTTTTTGGGGTTTTTTTTAAATCTTCCACCAAACATACGAAAAGGCTGTGTAGTGGCTGCCCATCTTTAATATTTTAGAGGTTGACTGTATTTTTTAAAGCATCCATCTAAGCTAGGAGAAGTTTCAAGCAAGCCTAAGTGTGATTTCCAAGACAAAATGGCTTTCAGCTCTTCTGTAATTTCTTTAACCATGTATACACTGGTAAAACATGGCACCCAGCAATAATAAGGGTATTTAAATATGAGACTACCTGCTGTGGTAGCTGAAGAAGAATCAGACCTGGAGGTTTTTATCTGATGTGTGAATCAAATCGGTGAATTATTTGGTATTCAAATGCAACAAAAAGAACTCCTCACAAAAGTTGTTCAGATTCCCACTGGATCTCTGTGTGCTGGAAGAGGACTCTGAAATAGCAACTGAAATTGAATTATAAGTTCGATACCACCTCTGCTGCTGGGCATCTATAATTCATGAACTCAGGAAAATTCAGTTCAGATACAGCATCTCGTTGTCATTAAAGTTCTTCCCTTAACCTGGTTTTCTAGGAAGGCTACTCAAAGGTCAAGTGTCTTCTTCAAGGTCAAGTAAAAAGCCAACCCTTCACTCTGGCTTCTGTCCCAGAAGATGAGTTTGTCACAGGAGTTATGCCAAGGGTATTTGCTATATGTTTTTTTTCCAAAATAAGCAATTGGCAAAGCCTGGAGCACCATGCCAGTACATCCATGGGCAGACTCATAATCACCACGTCACTAGGGTCAGTCATCTCATGAAGAATTCTGCAGTTTTATTCTTTGAAGGAGGCACGGATTAAAAACAATGGCCACAAGTTTTCTTTGTTGTCTGATGCACAGTAAAAGGCTTCTGGCTGCACTCATCAGTAACTACAGAAGTCAAACTGGTAGCCACATATACCTGGAGAAGAGGATGAATTGGGTCTTTGGACCATCAGAGATGGTCCAAGAGTGGGACTTAAGCACCCAGGTATTTCTAATTTTGAACAAGTTTGATTTCAGACCTGATTTGGGTTTATTTCTCTGTCTTGATAGAATACTCTTTCAGAGATTTCTCCCTTCTCTTCTCTGCCTTCATTCAGGCAGTTCACATCCTCTTAATTCTGAGTAATTACAAGTAACTTCTGGATGCACAATGCATTCCTGGTTTGGAAGAGATATGTATCTTGCAGAAACATGATCTCCTATGTAAATATTTCTTTTCAGCTGAGTAGAGACTCAGATCTAAAGCCACATGGTAGAGTGGAAATCCAGGTTTGCAGGACCTGAAGAGCACTTTTCTCTGGTTTTCTGACAGCAGTTTGAAGAAGTGAACAATCACACCTGAGCCTGTAGTGACAATCTGTCATTTTCCATAAACTCTGGAGAATTGTTTTGACACCAAACTTACCGTTCCCTCTTACAAAATTCAAAAAGGGCAAGTATATGTATAAAGAGCAAGTCCTAATACTTCATTGCAAATCTGGAATCTCTGTTGCATTTCCATGAAGACCGAGTAGACCAAAAACCAACAAATGCCAGCAAGGAATATGATCAGTTTGCCACTCCTGAGTAGTGTTTTCTAAACTTACAGAGGATGGGTAGTGCTTTGTGCCAACATTAGATGTTGTTCCCACTATTCTGTTCTGTGCCTACTCAGTGCTGCTTCTCTTTCCCTGCCAGCTGGAATGATTCCCACCTAGAGGTGGCGATGATATCTGTGTAACTCGACAAGAAGCATTAGAAAATTCCAGAATACAAGACAAGTGCACTGTTTCTAGAGGCTTAGAATGTGGCAACACCAACACACTGCAATTTCTCCACACAGCATTAAAGAGAGATGAAATGAGGTTGTGAGTTGAACACTAAAACACGGGCTTGTGGGTTCTGGAAATGTTATTCACTGGTTGCCAGAGTTTCAGCTGAAAGAGGTTATGTGCTTTTGGGATACAAAGAATTTGTGAAGAATTTCAGACAGATATTCCTGTGTGGAACACAGTAGCTTGGTCACAGCTATAGCATGTGCTGTAGGAGGATGAGCAGCTTTGATTTGAAGGCAATGAGACTGAGAATCAGCCGCTTTCCCTCACAGTACCTTTCAAAGGTTAATCACCAATTCATAGCTGAACATTCTGAAAAATGACTGCGTGTTGATTCATCTATTTCTGTCTGTACCAAAGCAGCAGCTATTCCAGGGTTTAGGTGACCTTGCAAAATAGCTAAACCACAATTTTTATTTGATAATTGCATCGGTTTCACCTTTGCCATCTCCACAAACAGCAAGAGACAAAAAGGAAGAAAGAAAAGAACATCACTGCAGTTTATAGTGTAGATAGTAAGGAAGTGCTAAAAATCTTTATTTCAAGTTTGAGGTTTTTTTCTTCCAGTGTATTCTGACACTGAAATTTTGATGTACTAAGACTGTGAACTCTGAATCCTTTTTTTCACGTGTATGAGCTTGTCCAGGAAACGGGAGTCTGAGTGACATTGTGATCTCCCACCTTTCTGGGGAAATTAGAAAGGATGAAAAGGAAAGAAGTTGTACCTACTAAAATAAATACTCCTGTTTCCCTGGCAAAGAGAGAATTTCCTCCAAAGTGAGATGATTTACTTGGGTGTGGATTCTTGCTGCTTCCTTGTATGGGTAATCCATGCTGGGATATAGGAGAGATTTAGCACCTGAAGACACAAGTTCAATTCACTTTCAAGGTCTCTCTTAGTGTCTCCTCAGTGCTAAACACAACAAACTCTGTAAGAATTATCAACATGAAAAATAAATATTTGTACTCTTCAGAGCTCTGTTCTTATTGTAAGGGCTGAATTAAAGGGACAGGGGCTGAAAATGTTAGTATTCCTATTTCTTTGGTCTTCTTGGCTTTATTTATCCTGTTTTTGAAAACCTTTGGGCGTTTTAAGATGTCTTTCTCCTGAAGTTGATTATATAGTTGTGCAATGAAGAAAATGAAAATAAGATATCATTTAACTTTAGAGTGAGGACTTGAGCTTCAGCTTCTGAAACTGAAGACTGACTTGAGCAAGATGTAGTACTGTAAAATAATATTCTACGTGTAAGGCCAGTCATTATAATACCTGGGAGCCAATATGAAAAATGAGGGGTGGGGGTTTTAACAGCAGAAAAGCAAAAAGCTCCTCCACTTATGTGACTAGATGATAGTAGATTGAAATTCTGTTCATTAATGACTGCAGTGCTTCTTAAAATGCTCAACATAAACCCAGCAAAACACACACACACACTGGAAAGTTGTGAACTGCAACTACTTGTGTTCTGAGCAAGGTTATCAAAACAGAGAGAATGAGCCAAGATAGCCCTGCTGAGGGAAGAACAAGGATCAGGTTTTCATCAAAGTAAACACTGAGACAGCTGAGCTGTAATTCTATGGTGGGACTTTTCTTGCCTAATCCTGTGCACACATCATTTTGTAAGTGTTCTAGATGATTTTGCACAAGTTGAACTGCTGCTGGAGAGAAGAGCCCGAGCAGAGTTTATGGATGTGTTTGGAGTGCAGATGTTAATCAGATGAATGGATATTGTACCAAAAGCCAGCTGTTTGGGGTGTGGCTGCCCTGCCGTGCCCGCTGCCAGCTGGGGTCGGGTGTAGGCAGTGCTGTCACACCTCCCTGCTCGCTGCTGGAACAAAAAAAACTCTTTAGTCCCAGTGCATTTGGAGGCACAAGGGGATGTGGATTACAAAGTAGCATTAGTGTGCAGAATAGGTATCAAATTCAGGATTTAATTATTCCCTTTTCTGCTCATTACTGCTCACTTGCTGAGAAGCAGGAGAACGCATGCAAGCCATTTCCATAACTGGGCTGGCAGGCAGGAGCTTCTGCAAATCTTTTGAGACCAGGTGATCGAGTTTCTTCTGTCAGAAAAGCACAAAGGGCTTCCATATTTTCAAGGAAAATACATTTGGGACAGCTCGATCCACTGGGACCCACAGAGCTGCATTGTACTGAATAGAATAATGTAAATATTCCTGGAGGCACAGGTGTTGTGCCAAGGAGCCTTATGGAAGAGTTGGGACTTTCACAGACATGGTAGTAGGCTATTATGTAAATTACTACTTTGTTTGACAACTGAATGGTATTAAAACTGTCTGGAAGTTTATTTCTTGGAGCAGAGAGCTCCTAAGAGCTACATTCGACATCATTTAAATTACAATGGTGCTGTGTGGTATGTAAAATAACTGTCTTTGTTCAGAAAGGTGTGTGCTCCTCTGCTTGCCTCCTCTCCCCCAGCAATTATTTCAAACCCAGGCAAGATCTTTTCCCCTAAAATTCAGTGTTGAGCAGACAGGGGACTATTAGAGAATTTTCAAAAGAACTTGATAACAACAGGAAGAGCCTCAGTGAGGAGCCGTGTGGCAGCCTGGCTTTACCTGCCTCGGGGGGGGGGGAAACTTAAAGCTCCTCTTGGGAGAGGAATTGTGTGGAGGAAGAATGTTAATGGATCTGAACCTCAGCAGGAGGAGAGTGCTGCAAGGCCACAAGAGGGGTCCTGCTGGGAGAACACAAAGAGCTCCTGGGAATTTGGTACACTTGGTTCTTTCCTGCAGCAGGTCTCCGTGGTGTGACTCTGGAATACAAAGATGAGGATCAGACCCGAGGTATCCCACTTCTCAGCTTCTTCCGTGGGAGTGGAGATAAACTTGTGTGCAGCTCAAGTATTTTCCTATCCAGCATCCTGGCACTAAAAATGAGTCACTTAATCACAGGACAGACCAGCCTCTGGTCTGCTCAGGAGGATGCTTTTGCTTCCTCACTCATATTAAGGACATTGAGGGCTGAGAACCAGTCAATTCCTCACTCGGACCTTTAGAAACCCTATGAAGCCTCTAAAAATTGTCTGGCTCTGCATTTTCCTCAGATGACATTAATCCACCTCTTATACCGAACTGGTGAGAAATAGGTGCAAGTGCCAGGTGTGGGACCCTGGGGACACTTCCTAGGCTAGGTGGGATGGTGTAAACCACTGGCACATGGATAGGAGGAGAATACAGCCCATGGCTTAGCTTTTGCTGTTCTGGTTCCCCTGTGCAAGCTCTGCTTCTGTAAAAGACCCCAGCCTTGGGACCTGGTGGTCACCTCTTCACCCAGGGAGATTCCAACCTGGGCAGGTACAGGGTTTGTGCCAGGTTACAGCTTCTGAGTCTTGCAGCAGGAACGTTGTATTTTGTTTTCAGAGCACTAGCACTGGTGGGTGAGGCACAGTCAAGGTTTCCTCCAGCCAGGAGAGTCTGACAGAGGGAACAGCAGTGACTAATGAGTGACCTGGAAATGCTGCCCTTGGACACTCACTGTGGAAATGGGAGCTCTGACCTTGAGGGCCAGAAGCACAGTATCTCTGCACACAGAGCATGGAGATGATGAGAGAAAGTTTAGAGGGAAGCTTGGGGTGCACACAGTAACTGCTGAAGGAGAATACACATCAGATTCATGATTCAGTGTGCATATATATACTTACTTTGTAGAAAAAGATGGGTTCTTATCAAAATCTTCAGAGGCAAAGACAACTGCAGCAATCTCCTGATTTTGAGTGACCGCCCAGACCCTGACAAGCCCCATGTGTTAGCAAACAGGAGGTTCAAAGCCAGCACTGAAAGCAATCTTCTGTCAAAACTCAGAGGCAAAGGTGTCTTTTCCTATTCCCCCACGGGGACCTTTTCAGTCATCTTGTTGGCCCATAGCTCGATTTTCCTGCTCTCTCTATGGAGAGAGCAGCAGAGAAAAGATGTCTGGCATCTGTGAAAGCCTCAAGTCTCAGATGTGAATAAAATTCATCGTGAGGAAGCTGGGTTTTCTCAGGAGCCGTTTCAGTGCTCCTGTGGGGACCACTGAGCTTGGTTCTTGGTTCCCTCCCACATGGGAAGTTATGTGACTTGCAGGTTCAACAGGGGAAACTTAGCAGCCATTTTCTTGGAAACAGCTTTATTTAGACCTCATATCATTCTCTGAGTGCCCCAGAAGCATAAAACCATGCAACCAGGGACTGAAAGAAATATTCAGCCTTTCCGTTCTCCTGCAGTTTTTCCTACCTGCCTGGCATATGGAAGCACTAGATATGCTTGCCAATAAAGAGCTCCCCTGGAAGAAATCATTTAACAAGGGATGAAAATGTGATAAATGTTTTATAATCAAGGTCCCATAAGCAAAAGCGAGTGTGAGGTGGCTCTTATCCGAGTGGGAACTGGCTGGAAGTTTTAATATTCACTTGGCACTGGATTTTTCTGGGTTTTGATGTGAACAGACTTCTTCTGGTAGGCTCATTTTTACAGGCATTCATCTCTACTGCAGCTGTTCCTGCTGTAATTTATACAGATGCTATTACTCACAAGCAGTCTTGTCCCCAGTACTTTTGATGTTCAAATCTTTTTGTTGTTGTTGTATTCCAAATCAAAGGATCTACTTCTCCAAAGTGTAGGTAATTCATGCCGTTCCACTTATCTGCATGCTGATGCTAAGGAGCCTCATCTAATTAAAAAGCTGTTATCGAAAGTCTCTTCACCCCACAGAGAGCAGATAAAGTTGGTTTACCAGCTTCATTTCTAAACTGCAGGCTAATGAATATAATTTTACTGAAGAGGGATTTCTGTATGATTCCCCATATGAACTGCACATATAATCTAACGGAGGACTAGCTGAGCTTGCAGTGACAGTCAAGTCATTTTTCATACTCAGGCAAGCCAATATCTTTAGAATCAAATTGTTACTCTCTATTAATTACTGCAACGTGTTTATCTGAAGCACAATAATTGGAGTGACGATGCTTATTAACAGCCAGGCACTTGTAAGTATGGTGGAAAGATCATAGATGGGAGTTGTGAGGAACACTAATGAGAGACGGGGGGATATTCAGTTATTTTCAGCAAAGACCTTCAGTGTGCAGCTCCCTGGCTGCTGATGCCAACATCTGTCAGCAGCCATGGCACTGGATCAGCTCACGGTGCATCTCTGGAGGCCTCGTGCCAGTGATGGACTGAGGATGCTGCCACGGCAGAGCCTTTCAATTTACCTCCTCAGCCAGGGGTTCTCAGGGCAGGACTGATCAAGACATTTTCCTGCTTAGAGAAAACAGGAAAGTTTCAGCAGCTGATGGGGGGGTTGTGCCAGTCTATGGGAGGAGCTGGGCTCACACTCAGAGGTGAGGTGCACGTGTTGCACGTGGGGGTGTGGCAGCCTTTTCACCCTGACCCTCGAGGGTCAGGCTGCTTTTATGTGATGACAACTACATGAAGACCTGGCTTGGGAGGTGACATGAATGAAATAGCAGACCTTATTTTTTTTTTATTATAAGGAACTCAAGGCTTGTAGAAAGATATTTTCCTCCAAATGCTGAGAAGAGCAGAAATCTCGGCCAAGCCCACCAGCCTCTCAGTTATTCTAGGAGAGGCTTTTGTTTTGGGAAGAGTGCTGAGATTTGAGGGGTAAAAAAAATGTCCATAGCGTTTCCTAATCTTGCAGTGCATCACAATTTTCCTGGTGCTTCATTATTCAAACCAAGGTTCACATAAATCCAGTCATCTAAACCACCTCCTCTGCTTTCTAATCAGAAAATCAGCATGGTCATGAGCCCTTAATCTGCTCCTTATTTACTTCCCCTGGCTAATGCCCACAGAAATTGTTACTGCTGCTGAAAAGTCAGCAGACTTATCTGAGCCAGGGTCTGTTCCCTTACTGCAGCTGTTAAATATCTGGGATGAAGGAAGAAAATAATTGTTCTGTCTCTCAGCAGTTAAATGCTGCACTGCATGGCCATTCAGTCAGGTCACAGAAACCAGAGCCAGTTTTCAAAAACCGGATGGTTACAAACCTCTGTAAAATTTGCATGTGTTCAAATGTCAACAGCAGCACCTTTTTGAAAAGTCAGGTTAATTAATACCTGTGATTTTGTGGGAAATGAAAAGCAGGAAGCATTCCCTCATACCTTGCTTCTGGCTGGATGGCTGAAACTACAGTAATTACCTTGTATCAGGAACGTCATTTTTCATTTCTAGCAGGTCTGGTTTAACCAGACAGGTTCCTAAATTACTGTTCATTGTCTGCTCTGTGGTGAAACAAACCTTTCCATAGTGTTTTTCATACGTGGAAGCACAAATTCAGAAGGTGGCTGACGTGTAGTTTGCGAAGGCACTCTGTGCTGGGCAGAGCCCTTGCAGGCTGTGCAGCTCCATCAAAGGATTGTTGTCTGCTAACAGTGGGCTGCTGTTTGTCTTTCTGACTGATCACAGCAGGAAGGAGAACATGAAAAGCATTCTGCTGTTTAACAGACTTCAGAGATGTCTGTGGTTCAGTTTTAACCCATTGCTTGAGTCCATGGGTGGTTTGTGACTGGGTAGAGAGGGCAGAAGCCACTGATACTCATCTTATGCTCTTGGTAAAATCTCAGGGGGGCTTGGTTTAAGGTTTTGTCCTAGAAGCTGACTCATTAAGCTGTTACTGACTAGTGAGGGGTATTTTTCAGGGACCCACAATTATCAGGAAACAAATACAAGGAGGCTGGGAAAAGAATATAACAGGTCCAATTCTTAGGCCAGGATAATTCCTTGGCCTTAATGGGGTTGCCTTTTTCCAAAAAGTAACTCTTAAATTTCCCTTTTGGCTGAACTGAGCATTAATGAAATGTCCAGGTGTACCCAGCTTTAGGCATATAGGATTTTCACGGGACTTTATTAAGTTGTGGGCTGGTCTCCCTGAAAAAAATATTATTCTTCTTTTCAATGTGAATAAATCCTTTATACATACATTTCCTTGCACATCCTTTTCATTAATTCTCCTTCCTGATCCTTATGTTCTTTGTATCCTGTGAATAGTTTTTAGACCACGTGTATTTTTCTTCACCATCACTGGTGTAAGCTCTGCTGTGTAGTTCATCCATTTAAAATTCTTTATTCTGTGTGCAAAAAATGTCCCCTCATGTTCCATGCAGGCAAGGTTGGGCTCTTTATTATTATTAAAGTCTAACATAATTCTCATTAAAATTTTAAGACCTGCTAATGCAGATGACTAATGCGTGACAGATTTTCATCAAATATGCTTTATTCATTTACAGATGTTTAAAGGGATGATGTGCTAAGAGCACTGAACTGATTCAATCCAGTGCTAAGCCCTCTGACAACAATGTGAATGGATAATTGAGAACTCAGCAGAAAAGCATTGCCTTTAATATCTGTCCCTGGCATCAGTGGGGTTTAAGAAATAGGAAACTGGCATATTTATTCACCTCCTAAATTTTTAAACAGCAAAGGTTTTTAAAGAACTCGCTGAAATATTTAAGCCAAGCAAATAACAAGTAGATGATGTGTGACAGGGAGAATAAATGTCCTGATTTATTGAAGAAAAGGGAATTTAGGAACTTAGTGTGAAGAACATTCTAGTTAAACTGACTGGAGATGATTCTCTAATTGAATTGTTCATAGTAGGTTATTGAATTGGAGAATCTGTAAGAGGGATTCCAGCCCAAGGTTGTAATCTGAGCCAGCTAACCCTTGTGAATGTCATTCACTGGCAGAGATTAGTCTAGAAAGGTTTACAGAGCTGTCAGCAAGTTCACCCAAAATCAGCTGCTTGGCAAGAATAGATTAAGAAGGCACTTTAATGTGCTAACTCTGCAACCTGCCATCTCCTTCCTTTTCTGCTGGGAGCGGGAGAGAGAAGTCAGGTTTCAGGCTAGTGAACTATCAGGCTCACAGTTCTCTATCAAAAAGAGTTCAGAACCAGTGTTTCTGATTTAAAACTCTTTGTTCACATCTCTTTTCCCCCTCCCCTTACTCCTTTCCTTTTTGTACAAGACACCATCTCAAGGGCATCCAGGAAAGATAGAAAGGAAAAAGAGAAGCAGCAGATGTACAATTCTTATAAACAGTCACTCTTCCTTGGCATTTATGGGCTGCATCATTTTAACAACTGGATATATATTCCTTTATTTGCAGTTGATCTCTTAAAGTGGCACTTGTTCAGCGACTTTTATGACCCTCAGACTTCAGATGTCTATATGTATTTTGAACAAAAGGCAGAAATGAATAAACTACATCACTTCTCCTCAGAAGTTCCCCAATTTCCTAACTCTGCGTTTCAGAGCAATAGTTCCAAGGTTCTGTTAGCAAAGCATTCTGTGGCTCTCCCAAAAACCCTGTGAAAGGAGCAGGTTACACTGATTTCCATTCTGGTTTCTTATGCCATGGAGACTAAACTCAGACATACACTGAGGCTTTTCCTGCCAGCAGTAGAGCTACTAATGAAACTGTTTTCATTTCACCTTCCAACCCCGGTGCTCAGGGCACTGGAATTGATTGCGTCTGTGGCAGGGATGGAAACCAGGGAGAGACACAAATCTGAAACACTTTGCAAACTTAATTTGCCTTTTCTATTTCTCTCTGTATCTGGGACAAGCTAGCAGATGCTTGTTCTAAGATAAACAAGCACACTGAATTCTCCTGGGAAGGAAGGGTGTATCTGTCAGGAACCCTAAGGAGCACTTGGCTGGTTGGCTCTGAGCAACACTAGAGTAGTTAGATTGAGCCTGCTCTTTACTGTTTAGCATCACATTGCAGCTGATGAGAAGGAGGGTTTAGTGAATTTGGGAACAATCCAGCAAAATTCGGGTTGGTTCTTTATGCTGCAATTTCAAGCTGTGCTTGAAGCAGGTTGTAAGGCTGGTGACAGGTTAATGATACTCCAGGATCTAATCACAGAGCAGTTCAGATGAACTGTGGAAGAACTAGAAAACTTCAATGATTTGGAAATAATTAGGCAGATGACTCAATATTTTTGTGATAGAAACTGTAACATCATATGCTTACATGAGCACTCACATAAGAGTGAGAGGGCTTTTTGCTTCATGATTCTTCCTTAGCCATGTATATTTGGAAGGAGAGGATAAATAAGATATAACATGCTATTTATTAGGCTGGGAGCCAGAAGTTTTGCTTCTAATTGGCAATTACTATTTTTCACTTGAGGTATTCAGAAAAATCTCCCTGTCAGAGTTATGAACAATTTTACAACGAGACCCAGAAGTTGCTGTGCTTGTGTCCAGTTTGCCCCAAACACCTCTCCAGTAAACAAGCAAATGGAGGAGCTCAAAAAACAAGACTGTAACACCTTGGTTTAATACCTGTCAGCTGTCAACCCTGAATATCTTAGGTTGTCTTTTCAAGTGCATGACTGCACTGACCTTGCTGTGTCAGGAAACTTTGTGTCCAATCCTGTAATTATGCATTAGATGTCCTGGCAGGAGAAAGGCATTGGAGTTTCTTTGCTGAACTCCAAGTGCAGCCTGTCATTATTTATTAAAGAGCAAGCAGCTGAAAATTCAACTATTCTTGACACTGCAGCTTCTCCCAGCCTGATTTGTGCAACGTGGTAAAGTCATTTGCAGAGAAAGATGTCTCCAGCCACTTCTGAGGGAGCTGAAATGATGCGGTTTTTCTTGGGAAGGGCACCTGGTTTTATTCTTGTCTAAGTGGTGGGACAGTACGGTCCATTCCCCAAATGCTTGCAGGTGTCATCTCAGCACGCCTGAAAAGGGAGGGTCCCAGCAGAAATGTGGAGGGTGAGCTGTAATTAATTGGAGCAAGCAGATGGTTCCAGCTTCGTGTGCCTTCACAACCTGACAGCATCTGATGGAGGAGCTGTGGCAGCAGAGGACGTGTGGAGGAGAGGGGGTGGGATGGAAGCTCTCCCTGTGCATCTGCAGCAGGCCCAAGCAGTGTCTTTATTCAGCCAACTGTTACCTCACTACTCGTTGAATTATCTCTCTCTAAATGGCCTTGGATAAGGGATGGCTGAAAGTGAAGGAGAAAGAGGTGAACCAAGATTCGCACTCATGCTCAAGGATGTGTAGGATAAGAGGAAAAGTTTGAATGTCAAGCCATAATTGGCTCCTAATTTGGTCTGTGGGTTGTTTCTCCTATTTTGGAAGAGGAATGCCTTTTCTGAATAAGACTCTCTTCTAAAGGGATTAAACAAATTCAATTAAAAATCTGAAAATGTTGTTAAAGGATTAGCACATTCTCATATGGAATCAGAGTCCAAAGTAACTTCTGGCATAAATATATCCTTACAAGCAGTTTTGTGCCTTTTCTGAAGGCTGGGTTTGGTATTTAAGTCACTGTGGTTTTGAGCACAGAAATTAAGGGATATCTTTTCTTTAGAAGATTCCTTATGGGTACATACAGGGTGACAGATGAAGAAACTTGCTGAATCCTGGATAAGTTATGAGATATTGCAAAGCTACTGTAAATATCGTAGGACCTCAGGACAGTCAAAGAAGATGAAAAATGACATCTACCCAGATGGGCTGCAAGTGGTTGCAAGCCTCTGACTTTTAGGAAAAAATGAATATCCATCTGCCTACAGTTTTGGGTCCTAAGACCACAGTCCTCTAAGGAGAATTCCCAGATGTGGCAGAATCAGACCTCTTATTCTGTTGTTGCTGATAATTCCTAAAGTCTTCCATCAAAACTTCTTCTAAGTTCAGCATAAGCATAACTGATGGAGTCAAAACCAGTTCCCTGCTAGTGCTAAATTAATGCTCATCTCTTTTCTCCTGATTCCAAAGAGATTGCTGGATAAACCTTACATGTCCCTTGGTGCAAATATTTTCCAACTTTCTTTCTCCTACACGCTTTCTGTTTTTTGTTAATCCATACACTTCTCAAGAAAAATCTTGCTTATGTGCCAAAAAAATTTCTATTGCTGCTTTTTCTTTGTTCCATGGTTTCTCTTTTTAAATTGCCTCACAGTAGTTCCTTTTCATTCACATGTGTTTATCAATTTTTAACAATTTCCAATTAGCATATTCATTTCTAGAATTTGCAGAAGTAATGTTGCTGATAGAAGCCTTATATTTACTGCATGGCTTCTAGCCTGTCTGAAAAACAGTGAAAACAAGTGTGCTGTTTGCAAGGATGCACAACTTTGAGTCAACAGTGATCCAAACCAAATCCTTACACACTGACATCTGACCTGAAAGAACCTGAACTGGTCCTTACTTTGTAGCCTGCACCCTAAAGGTCTTTTCTGGGAAGGGTTGATCTCAGTTACCTGAGGGAGCATACTCTCAATTTTCAGAATATAGCATCTCATCCATGTTCTGTGCTCACTCTTATAAACCAGAATATCTCAAGCCATAAGAAATTATCTGAAATTGTGGAAAACTTGACCAGCACGTAGTTTCCCTTTCAAAAACTCCTTTAATTTTAAAAAGGTCAAACCAGTTGGAACAATAATTAGCAGAACAAACACTGCTGTCCTCAGAGGAGACTTTGTCTGCCAAACTCCTGACTCAAAAGAATGGCTACAGCTGGGTTACAGCCCAGACTCCTTCCTGCTCTGGAAAACAGACCTGACTTAGACTAGAAAATCCTGACAGGCCCTGAACCAAATCTGTGCAGGTGGGTGGCATGCTGTAATAAAGCACACCTCTGTCAGGCACATAAACCCAGGATTTAACTCAGAATCTGATGCTTAACTCTGCATCATCACTCTTCCCTTTCTGTATTAATCACACCAAAACACACACTGTTTGCATCTGTTACTACTCCAGAGCCTGCCTGACAACTGAATGCAGCTGAGAGCTCTTAATTCTTGATTTCTATTTCGATTTTTGGGGGGATGGGACTTTTCTTTCCACGTATGGCAGTTAGCACAGCAATGCTAGATGCTAAGAGCTGGCCTGTCTTCCACTGAAATTGGTCCAAATCAGAAACCCAACTCGTAAGAGCAGGTTTTACTCAAGAGCTTATTCAATAGAATTTGAGTGCATTGACATTGTTGGAGGCTGATGTCTATTTAAAAAGTACTCTCGGTGAATATTTAGGAAACACTAATTTTCAATAAACAAGGAAATTGGCAATATTATACAGATGCTAATGAATGGAAAAATTGGTAATATTATAACAGATGGTAATGAATGGAAATTCAACTCCATCAGAATTAGTCAAATTCATCACTGCTACGTAATACCTAATATTTCACAAAATAGTAAGCACTCTGGACCATTTTGAATAAGATATTGGTTGTGCAGATCCCTGTGAGTTTTACGGCCACTGTGAATCTTGTCCTGTTGCAATCCAGAAAAGGGGTGGGAGGGAACTGATAGGGGGAAAAATATGCAGTGATGAGGGGGCTGAAGGGCCAAATCTAATGACAAAGCCAAGCAGTAAATGCATGTGTTGGCCCAAAGCCAACCTTCACATGGGCCTCCAGCTGCCTTCATCCCAACTGTTCCATGCAAGGTCACAGAAATTGGAGGGTTGTCAGTGCTGTGGTGCTGACAGTGCAGCGCTGTCCCCTTGCACCTTCTGCTCTTCTCTAGGCAACACTTCTCAAACACCCCAGATTTTGCTAAGATTGCAGGGATTCTGCACTTCTCCCATTGCTGCTGCTGTGCTGGAGACAGGAGCCCATGGGAGCAGTGCTCTAGGTCACCCCAGCACGGCAAGCAGGGAGTTTGGGAAGTGTCAGCTGAGGAAAGAGAAAGGCACAGCAGGAGAGAGTGTTCATCTGGCACAGGCACATTGTAGCTGATTTCCAGGGTTGCTCTGGCAAATACACAAACCTTTTGGACAAGTGGGTTTCCATAAAAAAAGGAAAAAAAAGGTCTGGCATTTCTGCACAGCAGTAAAGGTTTTCTGTAAAATTCCTTCATTTCCCTTGCAGTTGCTTCCATTCTGGGTGAATCCAGTGGGCAAACCTGTGCTTCACCTCCTTCTAAATCATAGCACTTTGTAGACTGAAGGACTGCAGCCCTCAGAGGAACAGTGCTCTGATAGCTGCTGGGGGAGGCAGGACACCCAGCTGGGTGGACTCATGGGGCATCACAGGTCATCTCTTCCTCAGCAACATCCACTGGGGTAAATGCAGCTGCAGCAGTTCTGTCTGAGAGCACAACTAGAGCAGAAATCCCATCTGCACGCTGCAGAACCATGTAATGGATGAGAAAACCTGGTTATGCTAAAATTTCTCTTGCTCTCTGTCTTCTGACCTTTTGTGGTACCTGATGGCTCATTTGTCTTGCAGCACTAACAGAAATAGGGAGAAGGAGGCAAATGAAATCCAGAGCACTCACAAAATTCAACATGGATTCAGATGAGAATAACAGAGCCGATTTTTCTTGTGGAGATGTCCCTTATCACTCTTTACTCATCTGAGGCAGGTCAAACTTTTCAAATTGGGAAAATATTTTTTATTGTCTGTTGAACCCAATCAAGCCACGATTCAATTAACTGGATTGAGAGAGATGCTAGTGAGTTATTTGTGCACCTGGCAGTGTGTGCTGAATACTAATAGTCTGGGTAATGTTCTGCAAGTTCTTGATCAGCAGCAGCTGGAGGAAATTTTTTTACTTTGATGAGTAGGGAAAAAGAAGAAATCTATTTCAGTGCAGCGACAGTAGTAAATTTACATTACAAACACCGCAATTGCTAAGCATTACTGGAATTCAGCTGTCAGAATAAAGGCAGTGGCATTCATTTAGTTTCATTTCCAATTATAAGAGATCCTGATGGGTTTTTTTTTTCTCCAAAATAAAAACCTTGCAAACCTAGCTTAATTACAAAACTACATGGGACACTGCCCTTCTTGTCTGGCGATGGCTGTTGTCAGCTGTCATCCCGAGCGTTTTGAACTCATCCAGCTTTGCAGAGGGAAAAGGCAGTTTTTGGCCCTGTGATTAGTGCAAAACCTCCTTTATTTCGTAGCTGAGCATGGAAGTGGGCAGCTTGGAGCTGTGAGGGATAGCTCTGCATGAGAAATTCAGAACATCCTTCAGCCCCTTGTTCACCATTGGAGCTGAATCTTTGGGAAGCAGCTCCTGTTACCAGAGCAAACAGTGACGTTTGCTTAAATTCTTTCAAACTGGTGCTTTGTGAATTTTTGATACACCTGCCTGGTGTCTGATCCAGCTGTCACTGAAGCAAAGTCAGTGGGAGACTTTGTAGCTTCAGTGTAAGAAAGTCAGTCACCTGCTGCATGGTTTGTACAGGCAGCACACAGAGGGGTGTTGGGATAATTTCCTGGGGGTTGGGGGATTTCTCACAGCATTGCAGGGAGAGCCCTGCAGTGTGAGGACACAGTGTTGGACAGCAGTGCTCTAGGACAGCAATCAGTCTGGTCAGTACATTGCCTGCAGCTCCCATTTCAAGGCAGGTGACATGGTAACAAAGATTATTCAAGCAAATTTGATGGGAAGAGATATTTGAAAAAATGAGGCACGTTGAAAAGAATCCTGCTGTCAGCACAGGAGTGATTTTACTGGAAGGACAGGGTGGAGGGAGCCTTTCTTTTCAAGTTCTGCTCCAAAGAGATTACTGAGACTCTCCCTTTTCTTCCACACTGAGGCAGGACACCCCCAAGCCCTGCCTGAGACCCCAGCCCCTCAACCTACCTGCAGAGGTTTTGGGAAGCAAAGGAAACTGAGACGTTGCAATAAGGTACAATGTCTAAAATCTCCAGCCTGGGGCCCAAATTGCCTCTCCTCAGTTCAAGGAGAATGAAATATTTCAGCTGTGGCATAAAGCTTCTCATGTTTGTTGAGCAGAGCATTGCAGGGATTGGATCTGATTAATTAATAAACTTTTGTGTGTGGTAGCTCTGTTGTTTCTTCAGGCTCCTGTTACTGTACAATGAAGTGCATAATTAAACCCAGCAAACATCACCTCAGCATCAATCTGGTTTGAGTAGGTGCTTTTAAATACAAGTTACTTTAGTGGCATTTTCAGTTGCCACTTGCTGAACAGTTGGAAGGTATTGGTTATGTTACAATCCTCAGGAAAAATTAATTCTTGTTCAGACCTAGTGCAAGCAAATTTTATTGTGCATGCAGCTGCTCAAGATTAAGTAATTATATGATGAAGCTTTGGAGGCAATGAATTTTAGATGAAGCATGTACACATTTTTATTATGCATACATTTTTCTTGATCAGTTTTCTCTTCATTTGGTCACTCGCTTATGTGGAAGCAATGAGCAAAATCTGCATATTTCACTCTTCAGAAGGAAAATTTCCATTTACATAGCCTTGATACTTTCAGCCCACACATCCTTTAGTGAATTTTCAAAACCCACTGATCTATCACACTCCACATAGCAACTTCAATAAACAGGTCATCTCAAAAAGACCAAGGTTAGACCCCGAGCTGGCTCAACAGTCTTTTCTCTTTTGAGCTCTTTTTGAGCTCACCTAGAACCATTTCACCACCAGGGGTGGCATTATGACTCAGGTCTCATCAGGGGATGTTCTACATGCTTTTACCTTGTTTAGAAAAGGTTATAGATCAAAAGTTTCCTCCCTTTGTTTTGTTCTTTCCAGGCAGCTGAAAGCTCTCTCTGTTAAAACTGGTTTCTGAAAAACAACAAAAGACGACAAAAGAGAGAAAAGCACTTCTGAAGCAATGAGCAAAAGGAACTTTTTAGAAAGAGCAGCAGGATTATTGTTTTTAAACCTTTTAAGTACCTCACAGTCCACATTACCCAAAGTATATGTAAGTAACTGGTCCAACCTTAGCAAAACCTGCAGCAGCTTTGAGTTTCAGGCCAGATCTGTTCACCGTGATTTTGGCTCCAGATCCCATAAAATGACTTTTCCTGCCACCCTGAGCACTCAACTGCCCCCCTGCTTAGAGCAGAGGCTTTGCCCTTGGGCAATATCTTCTGGAACTGTTCCAGCAAAGGCTGAGGATGTTATTCTCTAGCCTTTATACCAGATTCATGCCCTTATGGGCCCATCTAACCACACGGATTTGAACCAAATCAAGCATGGACGTGCAATTGCATCTGTAGTGAATTAGGCAGAATGTAAGATAAGGAGCATATGTTTATTTTCTGGTAGCTGAAGGTGGTATGGGATCTCAGAAAATGTTAAAGTGCTTCAGACAGCTGGTACAGGATCCTACCAGTGAAAAGTGAACCTGCCAATGTCTCTTTTAACAAATCTGAAGTAACAGAGAAAATTCATACTGGGTCAGTGCTCTGTGTCTCGCAGCTGCAGCAGGTTTGATCTAAGATGGATTTATTATATCATTGAAGCATGATGTGAGTGTGCAGAAGATGTAAAGAAACCCGAGGGAAATGTGTTTCTGTGAGAAAAACACACTCCACAAGACATCTCACCCTGAAGCTGGTTGACTACATTACTTTTAAGCCTCTGTTTGTGACATAAATAAATACAGTATAAAGCTGTATAAAAGGGCTCTGTTGGTTTCTTTTACAATAGCCCACATGGTGCCAGCAAGATCCAGCTGTGGTGTTATCCTGGTTGTCCTTCCAAAGGGGTATTATCTTTCCTGATGCCCCATGCAGGTACAAGAATGGACTGAGGTATCCAGCTGTGCTCAAAAAAACCCTTCTCATCCTCCCAGTACCCTGTCTGAGCCTGGAGGAGATGATCAGCAGGTCAGTGTTCAGTGTGAGCTGTATTGAACATTTCTGGCTTTGCCATCCCTGGTTCCTGTCCACTCACATGGCAAAATATCCAATATCTGATGCCTGGGTGGAGCATGGGTTTGGCTTGACAGCTTCAGCCAGGGAGGAGACTGATTTTTTTGTAAATGCCAGCCAGGATTGCCATCACTGGTAGACCCCTTCTCTGTTGATGAATGAGGACACCATAAACAGGTGCTTTTTAATGGTGCTATAAAGAAGTTTCTGTGTGCTCAGAAGTGCACATTGATCAGGCAGGGATGACAATGTTCCAGAAGACCTTGCTAAGGAATAAGAGCCTGGTCTGTAATGCAGCAACTTGGAGCCAAGAGCTTTCCAGCCATGTAAGAGAACACTGATGAGAAACACAGGTGAGCCTGAGACATGCTGCAGTAATCTCATTATAATGTTGTTTTCTGTCAACAGCTCCTGAGAAAACACGATACCATTCAAAACAAAGGCTATGAAAAGCAACGTGTCTCCGTGATCCCATTCACTTCAGTACTGCATACTTAAAAAAAGGGACAGATTTCTTTTAGATTATATTTTCTATTGCTTGAACTGTCTTATCTGTTCAGACTGATGCCTCTTGTTCTATATTTTATCTAAATGTGTGTTATAAACTGCCTCATATCAGGGCAAGAGCTGTATGGTGCCAGAGGAGCTGAGGGGCTTTGCTTAAATCAGTGCTTTGTTGACTTTTGTGGAGTAGGGTGTTGACCCCCTAACAGGACTTTTGATAGTTCAGCTAAACCAATTATTTGTACAGCAGTTGCCAGTAAATGAAACCAGCAAATTCTTTATCAAATGGACCTTCAGGAGTGAGAGCAGTTTTACAATGATGAGAGGTGGGGTCTGAACTGTTCAAAGCTCAGCTGTACTCATTTTTTCTTGGTCTGTCACAGCCATGGGTAATGAAAAGTACATTTGCTTGTCCCTATTTCATATGCAGGGAAAACATATGAATAGTTGGAGGTACTGTTTTTTACTTGCAGACATTGTAAAATGAGGAGGGGGGAGAGGAAAGAATCTTTTTTTTGTGAACAAGGGTCATAAAAACTATTACTGGAAAGAATAGCAGAACTCGGGACAAAAACATTTCATTTTAGCTTTTGGCACTTTGTAAAAAAAAAAAAACTTTTAATGAAAAACCGTTCTGCATCAGAAAACAAAATAGCAAAGTGAAATGTTTTGGCTCCTTTTCATTGCTTTTTTAATGGAGCTAAATAAAGTCCAGAAAGTTGTACAAGATAATGCCATGGTGCCCCAGTGCCAGTATTTCTCACTTTTGGTGCTTCAAAAGCATAAGGGGAAAAAAAATAACCTGGTTTTCCTCTGAGATTTTCCAGTTTAGGACCAAAGCATGTGCTTCAGGTTTGTCTCAGTTGCCTGGACTGGGCTGAGCTGCTGCTGTGTGGCCCTGACACACTGAGTTTGTCCTCCCTGGCACAGCCCTGGGGTGGGAGGCTGTGCTGGCTGTAGGGGTGGTATTTACAGAAATGCTGTTTTTCAGAGCCAGGGTGTTCCAGTGTGCTCCTGGGATCTGCACGTGTGCAGCTGGAGCAGGGCAAGGCCGGGTTTGCAGGGACTCCTGCAGCAGGAATTTCAAGAGAGACACACCAAAGGTTTTGTTTTGTAAGATTCAAACCTTCTAATATCTTAGTGGCAGAACTCTGCTTTTGCCTACGAGGTGTGTGTGAAAGAAAACTTCAGAACAATGACTTTTATGGCATCTGCCATTTTCTTTCATTTTAGCTTAACGGGGGATTTAAATTATTATTGAGTCCTATTTCCTGAAGAGAGCAAATGCTCTCTTTGAGAAATTTGATTATATTGAACCTCTAACTGCATAAACACAATACCAGCCCCAGTGGACTAATTCCATTAAGATTTGAACTATCCACCTTGAAGTTGCTCATGAATACCAAGTGCCAGAGCTGCTGGCATTGCTGGGCTTGCAAAACAACTTGTACTTTTACACGCCAGATTATGAAAGGCAGATGTATGTAAGGAGATCATAAAATAAACAACTTTAACAATTTATTTAAAAACTTCATTGTTGCTCATGTGTTTTTTTCTCTCTGCTTGAATAATATTCTTTATTACAACTGTATGTTACCTTCAAAATGCTTCTTGCTCTGGACCTTGCAAGGTGCTGGATCTGTGATCTGTAACATAGACAGGTGAAGAATTTTAATTCTCACAGCAGAAAGGTCCGTTTCAGTGTTTTGCCTCTCCAAACTATTCTCTATCTTGCCAGTTTTTTAATTCTACCCATCTCTTAGATAACTCTTTTCTATCTAAATAACATATTACTGCTGAGGTTTGGGAGTCATTAGGGAAGATCTGCCCAATTAGCATGTTAATTAGGACCTACCCAATTCGGGGATAGGGAGGTGATTGTTTTATTAGCATTCTGTGAGATGAAAGAAAGATTAATGACTGCGCCTGCACCCCTTGAGGGGTATAGAAGTCACACTTCTTATTTGAGATATCTGAGTGTGTGAGGAGGTGTTTGAAATGGCTGGGCTTACTGAGGGAGTTGCCTGCTGATTAGTTACGCCTGGAGCAGAGAAAAGTATAATTGAGTTTGTTTCTTGATGAGAAGAAAATGATAGTACAAAGCAAACATAACAGGGCAGGGATGTCTGCTGTTGTAAGTGAAGTCCCATGGATAGATTGGTAGGATGAGATTCTTGGCTCTTCTGTGCACTGTGGCTTATGGAGACACTGAGATGCTCGTGGCTATGGATGGAAAACTTTGGTTTAAACACAGCGCCTGGAAGAGATGTTTGTTATTCTCATAGCATACAGCCACAGACCATGACCCATAGATATCTTGAACAGGTTATGCCCAGGGCACGAAAATTCAAAAGTCTTAAAATAAAGTCATCTAGAGAAAAAAAAAAAAAAAAAAAAGGAAGTGCAGGCAGGAATCAAATTGAAATAGAGAAAGAAATAATAATACTAAGCAAAAAAAGAGCTCTGGGCAACATTATCGGAGACAAGCATAATCTTTCTTATAATTTTTTGTTCACTGTTCCTTCCCACAGCATTTTACATTAAACTAATGAATTCTGCTGCAAGAGAAAATTCTATGTGCTCATAATATGCTTAACAAAGAAGCAAAGAGGTGTCATCGTTGATCTTTCCACCAAGCTGCTTAATCATTTTTGTCTTGTGCTTGGTTTCAGACTTGTCCTCTCCTTCTTTGGGCAATGAGCTGAGTTCTGGGAGCAGTCAATAGCAGGAGACTCTCTCCAGTTTTTTTTTACTACTGCTTCTCATGAGAGCATCTCCAGACTCCCAGGTTTAGCCCTTTGCACACTGATGGGGCTCCATGCAGAGTGTAAGGGCTGAAAGCCCTCAATTAAAAAATGAAATCATGTAAATAGGGGTGAAAAAGTGATCTTTTTTGAGTCCTGATCTAAAGCTGTCTGTGCTGCTCCTACACCCTCACCATGGAAGTCCCTGAAACCAGGATCCAGCCTCTCAGTAAGGACTGAAAGCTGCAATGGGTTTGAAGTATTCAAAGACCCAATGAAGAGTAGGAAGAAACAGCTCTGACTAAATTCTTATAACTGACTGAGTTCTCTATGAAAACGTGATCTCATGTAACATATAAGGTTGCCTAGACAACCACCTTACTTCTGGGATTTGGGATGTAAAGACATTTTCTATTTTGTAGTTCTAGCTTAAAGGTGTGGTTTAAGCAAAGCTGCATGTGATAGTGTGCAATAATATCAATGAATCCATAGGGAGAATTGCTTTCCAGGAGCTCATCTGGGTCTTTGGATCTGGACTGGTGGTCAGAATACATATCCAGACAAAATAATATAAATTGATAGCTGTTTTCGATTATTGTTAATTCAGAAAAGTTAAGAAAAAAAATAATAATAAAAAAGTCAGGTCTTCTCTCACTGTATCCTGTAGATATTAAACTTAATAGCCACAGAGGGAAGCTGGCTCCAGGAACCTTGGGGGATATGTTCCTGCTTGAATGACAGTTGGTGCTGTACAGATTTGCTCCTCTTCTCCACATAATGCTGTGAAACCAATGCATTCCAAGATTCTTTGGCAAACACGACTCCTGCCTGTCATTTTGTTGCAAAACTCCAGCACTAATTTATTCCAGGCCTCTCAAATACTCATGTACCGAGGGGAAACACCAGAATGCTGGTTTCTTTTGTTTCCTATGAGTTCTCCACAGACAGCAGCTATTTTGATGCAGCTCTTTCTGATGTAAAAACTTTGCTCTTTGTTTCCTTTGTTAAATTCTTCAGTAGAGAGTACTAGCTTCTCAAAATTTAGAGGGCTGTCAATGGGGTCTCATCCACAAATGCACAGGAAATTCTATAACTGGCCTTTGGATTTGAGTATATATTCCTTGTTAAACAAAGGATACCTTCTTCCTAAGCTTATCCTCAAAAGCATAGAGGAGACCAAAACAAGATCCCTGTGGGCATTATTAGTTTACCATAACTTGATTTTGTTACAAATGAAGGCTGTTCTTCAAGCCTTCTCTTGTGTGAAGCTCTCACACAGTCTCCATTCATATGTCATTCATGCCAATCTTAAAATTTCCTTTATAAATTGAGGCAGTTCCAGGTAGATTTGCTAGAGAAAATTCTATTATATTTCAGTTTCTGTTGGCCCTGGATGTCTCCACTGTTAGATGATCATAAAGTACCATTTGAAGTGGTAAATTCTCAGTGCATGAGCACAGGCCTCATGCTTTGAACATTTCAGTTGGCTTAATGGTAGGATTTTTTTTAATCAAGCAAAGCTGGGATGAATTGCTTTATTCATAGACTTATTTTTTTTTTCCTTTTGTGATCCTTATCCACGTGAATGTTTCTGGATCCGGGCTGTAAATTAATCTCTTGCTGAATTTTAAACTGGGGGATGAGCAGCTCATTCATCTCCCTGCAAATGCAGAACCCACAAGATAAGGGTCCCAGTGCCCACGTGAGTTACAGCCAGGCTGCTCAGTCAACAGCTGCACACAGCAATGGGATGTGACAGCAGTGTGGCTCTTAAAGTCACCCTGAGATGGAGTTTGCTATTTGTCAAATGACAGCATTTTGATAAAATAAAAGCCACATAACGTTATCTTTCCATACAACCAACAGCACCTGTGGGAGACACAGCCCTGTATATAACAATTGATTCCACTGATACAAGCAAATTAGGTTTTTGTGACACAGGGAGGAGTTTTCCTTTTAGTCTGAAATGTTCCCCACTGAGAACTCCCACCAGGTGTGCTATGCTTTCCGAAGTCATTAATGTAGAACAAAGAATAATTAGGCTTTGGCAAGCATGAGGGGGTTTGATTAATCAGACTGAACAGCATCCTTTTATCTCATAATACCAACTGTTGAATCAGTGTGGCGTGGCCAGGCTTTAAAAGGAAGTGCTTGCACAATTGTTTTTAACTCTTGGACAAAAGCATGGCATTAAGATGAGGCAGAATCCATCCTTTTGTTTCTTACCTTCCTCAAAACCAGGAACCAGGGACAAGTGTTTTTAGCAAATAGCAGATCCAGTGTGGAAATAGCAAAAGTCTGTGATGAATCTGAATCTGTTTTTACTGGTGGTTTTACTGGTGGTTTTACATTGCTGCTCTCCAGGAGACAGCAAGGGGGCTTTTTTTTTTAGTTTTCTGATACTGGCAGCTGACTCATGACAAATGCTGAAGGGTAGTGCAGTCAAGTGCATGGATCCAGAAGGTGCCAAATCTTTTGGCATTATGGGATGGAATCACCAAGACTTTCACAAACCTTTTTGCAACCAGAAAATTTAAGATTTTTTTTTCCTCATGAACCAGTGCTTTGTGAGAAAGAAATCCAGTAAGTCTCCTTTATTGTTCACTCTACCCATGTGGTACTTCTTGGAATCTGCAGTTAGAGATCAGGTCCCTGACCTTCAATGACAAATGGAATAATCTGTGGGAGTTAGCCTTGCATCAGGCAGGTGGTACCAAATCTGAAAGTACCTGGATACAAGGGATTTTTTAATTTTTTTTTTATGATAAGATGTTAAAAAGTCTTGTGAAGGCCAAATTGAACAATGATTCAGACACAGCACTGAGCAGATAGAGGATCTGAACACTTAATTCTTCATGACTGATAGAGACCATCTCACCACACAGATGTGGAAAATACGTGTAGTAGATTCATTTCTTGAGGACAGCCCTGTGCAGTCAGAGACTGGTTCTTACCTTGTGTGTGTCAGAGAAAAGACTGGTACTTTCTTGCTCTACTAGAGGAGTTTTATTTACCTTTTGAAAGCTCTGTTTGGTCTTCATACTCCACTTTTCCAAAGATTCCTGTGCTCCTTGACGACACCCATGCCATAGCTTGGTAAAAAGGGCATGCTCTGCTCCCTCTGCTTGCAGATGGCCTGGGATATAAATGTTTATTTCAGATGAATGAAGAGGGGCAGGAAGTCAAGGATGTCAACATGATCTTGTGTCTGTAGAGCATTAGTAAGACTGTCTGGTATAAATATGATCAGGGTTTTACCCAGAGGCTCCCTCTGCCTTAATTACCTGACAAAGCCCTAGAAAATCTGCTATCAGCATTGTTGACTAACCTAATCAACATTGATTAGGTTAGTCAAGAGGCAAAGAATCTGACCAGAGTTTTTTTAAATTGAGTTCACATTCTCCTGTTAAACAAGAGTATACAGTCCTTCAGGGAGAAGGCATCTGCTCAGGTCTCTTTTGTGGTACACCCCTGGAGAGAGAAGGGAAGAACAGGTTTTGTTCTTAAAATTGGCTGTAATGGTCATTCACTGGGCAAAGAGAAAAGGAGAAGACTCTTCTCTTTCTTCTGAAGTGATGCTACTGAGAAGAGCACTGAGGTGCTGGGTGGAGAGTCTGGACCAGCAGCTCCTGCCCAGCAGATCCATTCCAGCTGCTGTCAGAGCTCCTTCCAGAGACACAAGGAAAGAAAATATTACAGCAAGTAGACAGCATTTTCCTAATGATATTATGCTGTTTGTCTTCTTCACTTACATCAACGTTTCAGTGAGGAAACAACACAATATTTCCTTTCACCAAGCAGTGAAAGATATCTCAGATAAAATGGGGCCAGTAATGCTTTTATTGCCAAAGTATCTGTGGAAAAAAGGGCTTCCTTTCTCCTGTTTATTTCTAAATCACATTCATGCTAACTGTTGCATCTGTTTTCTGCATCTCTGACTGTGTGAAAGAAACTTTGGGAGAAATTACCTCAATAATGTCTTTCTAATCTTCCTTGTTTACAGCACACTTTTTGTTCAAAGTCATTATGACAGTCATGGAAGATTCTGAGTATGATGCAGTTATTGAATTTTAAATGAAAACTAAATTGGCTGTGGTAGAGGGGAAAAATATCTCATAACACAGTAATTTTTCCTCAGGGTACAGTTGCTACATTTTATTAGAAATAAGCAATTTTCACCATGTCTCCAAAATGTATAGTGCAGATAAACGTGAGATATTAATCTAAGGGAAAAAAGGCTTTTACAAGTATTTAATACCAAATGGTGGTTTAAAGTTTGCATGTTTTCCACATTTTTCTGGTGTGCTGGAGAAACTATTTACTCATCTTACTGAGGTAAAACGTATCTCAGTTCTCTGCATTGGCCGAAAGCCTCCTGTGGCGTGGGTTAGATGGGGTTTAATTGAAGTGTTGGGAGGTTTTCTTCTGCTTGATTTGTGCATTTGGGGAGTGAGGGGCATTATCTGTGTGTGAAGGGTATTCAGGTGGCTGCCAAACAAAGGTGTCCGCTGAGCAGGCACCGCTTCTTCCATTGGGATCCACCGGCATCTCCCACCGCTCTGTCCCCGCCAGCCCCGCGGAACACCCGGAGGTTGCCTCCAAGGGGCTCTGCTAGCAAGGCCAAGGGGGGGGGTCATTTGAGGAATCATAGAATCATAGAATCAGCTGGGTTGGAAGGGACCTCCGAGATCATCCAGTCCAACCCTTGATCCACTATTGCTGTGGTTCCCAGCCCATGGCACTGATGCCGCATCCAGTCTCTTCTTAAAAACCTCCAGGGATGGAGAATCCACCACTTCCCTGGGCAGCCCATTCCAATGGCTGACCACCCTCTCTGTAAAGAAATTCTTTCTAATATCCAACCTAAACCTCCCCTGGCACAGCTTAAGACCACGTCCTCTTGTCTTGCTGATCGTTGCCTGGGAAAAGAGACCAACCCCCACCTGGCTCCCCCCTCCTGTCAGGGAGTTGTAGAGTGATGAGGTCTCCCCTGAGCCTCCTCTTCTCCAGGCTGAACAGCCCCAGCTCCCTCAGCCTCAGAGGACTTGCCCTTGATAAATATTGGGATAAAATAAATGCCCCTTCCTCCCAGTGTTGCAGCCAGGTGGCAGGTATTAATTCCACAGACTGGCTCCATCAGCTGACAGGTCTCTGCAGGGAATGGCTCTCACCCCCAGCAGGGATGGGGAGGCTGCCAGGAGGGAGCTGGGAGCAGCCCAGTGCCACAGGCAGCCCCCTGAGCCCTGTCCCTGCGGGCACCTCCCTGGCAGGGCCTCTGAGGAGCAGATTTCTGCAGCTGCCCGAGCTGCTCCAGCAGCATCGCTCATTCCACCACTCCAGGCGAGCAGCACTGATGCCCTGGGTTTGTGTTCATGAGGTTTGCTCCATCCCTTCGGCAGCTCCCAAGCTCTAGTTAGGCTGCAAATGAGAGCAACATTGATTGGAATGTTTAGAGAATCCTCATTAACCAGTATTAGCTCTTGTTCAGCTTCAGCTCCAACTGCAGTTTGTCAAACAGGAAGGAGATGTGAATGAACTGTTGCAGAGGAAGGAATGTGTTTTATGTGGTTTCAAAGTGTACAAATTAGAGTGGAAGATGCATCCACTTATGGTTAGTGGAGTTAGTTAGGGGTGTGTTCAGAAGGGTGTGGGTAGAGGATTTTGTTAAAGCCTCACAAACTGGGGCCGTTTTCAGAAAATCTGGTTTAGGGTTCGATTTTTCACACTTCTGCCAGGATGCAGAAATAGAAATTCAGGGGAGGTTTACAAGCAAACTCCCAGCAAACCTCACACTAAGTAAGCTAATTCAATTTATCAGTCCTTCTCGGGTGCTGGGATGAGAAAACATTTAGAACTGAATATGTTAGTGTAAGTCTCTCTCCAGATTAATCACAAGCAGTTATATTTTTATGATTTAGCAGTGTTGTTTATGACTAACATTTACAGAAGATAACTAGTGTATTTTCAATAAAAGCCTTTCAGCTAAAACTAAGATTATAACAATTTTAGGGGTAATTGGGTAACCGTTGAATTCAAAAGCTGATAAATATAGGGAGTTTTTCAAAACTGTATATTGCCTACTGACTTAATGGCAGGTTGGACTTCCAGATGCATCACTCTATGATGAATGTATAACTTGCTAAAAATAACATTGCTCATCAGTTGAAATATATCACAGCCTATAAGGAAATGAAAGGGGTCTCCCCCCTTTCAAATTAAATCAGTTGTGAAAAACATTTCCTGCTTAACAAGTCTCTTCATTTTAGAGCAAATAAAAAATTCCCTCATAGTGGATTTTTTACTTCTCTATATTTTCTCTCTGTAAATATACCAGGATGTTAACACTGGTTGCTTTGCTTCCTGTGTTATCTGTCTGGGCTTCACAAGCTGAAACAGGAGAGAGGTGTGTATTAAGAAAAACTAAGATAAGATCATTGCAAAACTTGGAGGAAAAC
The DNA here is from genome assembly GCF_003945725.1 of Corapipo altera. Lineage (NCBI taxonomy): Eukaryota > Metazoa > Chordata > Aves > Passeriformes > Pipridae > Corapipo > Corapipo altera. The sequence continues at coordinate 2,531,476 of NW_020884906.1, forward strand.
TTAGGGGTCATGTGTAATTTCTGATAATAACATTTGTGCTTTCTTTCATGCTAACACGTGATATACAGTTACCAGTGTCCCCTGGGGATTCTGGACCACAGTCTGAAGTGGAGTGGCTGGGTAGGAGAAAGGTTAAAGTAACCACAAGCTGGATTTGCCCAGCCCCATAGGATAATTGTGTACCTCTCAATGTGATCTGGGAGCTGCCTACAAAGGCAGGAAAGGAAGGCAACCTTGTAGTCATCATGTCTTAATAAGTTTACAGTAATCTGCATCAGTCTTGAAAAATATAGTTAATAGGTTGAGAAAGGTCAAAAATCTCTGTTTTAGGGGAAAATTTTGTCTCCCTCTCCTTCCCAAAGGGAGTTTTGTTGTCTTTACATTCTGCTCTCAGATTTGCCATTAAAATGCTTGAATTTTACTGCAACTGCTGCTTGCATTCACTTCACACAAAAGCACTCTTCAGAATTTTTCTACACAGGTATGGGTGGATCTTCACTCAGACAGCGTTGTGTAAGTGTATCCTCCATTTAATGATATTTTAATTAATTGCTTTCTGGTTTTCAGCTCTTCATTGACTGCCAGCCATTCAATCTTAGCTTTTTATTTTGGACAAACCTCTCTGTAAATAGCATTTCAATTTCTACACAAGGAATGTAGATGTTGTTCTCATTTCCAGCATCATTCAGATGCCCACATAACAGTTATCCCTGTGAAAGCAAATAGAATCTGTCACGTCATCCTCTATGGCAGCCTGATTCTTGGTAACAAAAGATATTGCAGCTGACAGATGGAGCCACACACTACATAATTAAGTCTCCAGTGTGTGTCAGCTGTAGCATTTCAGGCACAATTAGAGTCTGACCAGTTCACCCTTTAGGTGCTTCAAACAGAACCAAAAAATACCCCTTAGGTGGATGTGGAGGTTTCTGTGAAAAATCAAGTCCAAAATGCACTGAACACGAGAAAATAGGATCGTGCTCACTGCCAGAACTTCTAGTCATAAAATTTGATACAAGTCTTTAAATCCTCACTTCACCTCCTTTTGTATTGCATTTATTATGTCCTGAGTGCAGCTAAGCATAAACTCTTCTCGGTAGGGAGGCTCATGGAGGCAATGGATAGAAAATACATTTTCTTTAGGAAACTAGCTTCAGGAACCCCCAGCTGTGCAGGAGATACAATCATGTTAGGTTTGTAACAGAAGATTGTAAAAGTTAGGGAAAAGTATGCAACAACAGAAAACTTCAGGAAAAGACAAAAGGGATTCTGTGGTTTGTGATGCATCCGGAATTAATGACAAGCCTGATGCGTGACCCTGTGGTCGGGTCTCAGGGATCTCCATATTTTTATGACTTTTCTTCATAGAGTCACGAAGATAAAGACTGCACTCATGATAAATGATTAGACATCTTGCAGTAATCACCTCTGCATACACGAGGTGCTTTGGTTTATAAGAACACCTGAGCGATACCAGTTCTCGGTGATTTCCTGTTATACCTGTATTTTTCACCCTCCAAAGTTGATTCCATCATTTCTGACACGCACTCCTTTGTTCAGTCTTTCTTCCCTCACTAAAACACACACAGCAGTTTCCTGACAGTCATTATGATGATGCACCAACAGCAGCAAAAGCAGCTCACAGAGTACAACTGCTTTTCCACATTCCCCTTCACATTTCAGGTATGTTTTGTTTCATTAAAGAGAAGTTCCATGCTGCTTTTATTGCTCGGACTACTAATGAAGGATAAGCTTATTAATTCAGAAGTTTTAATTAAATCACTTGCAGAGGGACCTGCTTGGCATGAAAATATATTCAGTGCCTGACTGTAAGGAGTCCCCGGTGCCACAACCTTCCTGGCTGACCATCCGTGCCATCAGGGCTGGTGAGGAGGTCAGGAGGCAGGAGACACCACAGAGCAGCACTCCCCAAATGCAGGGCTTCAGCCATCAAATCAGTATTTCAGCTTTCTGCAGCTGCACCAGCAGACATCTCAGATGTAAAGACCCACCCGGGAATGGACCTGGACCATGGAGAGCAGTCTCACGTGTGCTGCTGGTGCCCATCCCACAGCAGAGCACAGGAGGTGAGGTACCCACACACAGGGCAGCTTCTCTGGGCATGAGGGAGGGTGCTCTAAAAGAATTCTGAACTAAATGGGGAAAAAGAGGTTGCCAAGAAGCAAGTCAGCCAACTTTTCCTCCAAAAATAGCCTAAGATGGGATGGGCTCCCTCATGGTTGACCCTATGGAATGACTGCTTCAGGCTGGGGAGTCACTTTCAGCAGTTTAAATTAGAACTGGAGAGGGATTTATCCACTTTTCTTGAGACTTGGAGTCTCCAGAAGGCACATGCACCTCTATAGTACATCTGCATTCAGAAGAAAGCAAGCTAGATCCCAGAGCTTGGTTCAGCTCTATGGCTTATATCAGATAGATTTGATTTTAAGAAATAGATCTTTCCTTGGGAAAAAGAAAAGAATTAATCTGTCTAATTCTGGGGACTGTAATTGGTGGGGAATACGGCCTTTGGCTTACCTCTTTCATGTTCCCTGCCCCACTCTGGCATAGATTTACAAAACTGATTTAAAGACTCATATTTCTTATCCCATTTCCATGCTCTCCCCCAAAGTAACCAAGTTACAAAGCTTTCCTCAGACAAAATGTATTATTGAGAATGCCATTACCACGGGTGGGGTCAGGCAGGAAATGTCTTTCCTTGCAGCCATCTAAAGAATAGGAAAAGATGGAGAAAGTGCCTTGATTTCGTCTACCAGACCACACCCTGTTGCTCCCCTTGAGCCTGTGCCTCTCAGATCTGCACTGTAGTTTGGGTCATTGAAGTCCTGGCCCTCACAGGGCTGCAGTGCTGAGAAGATCTGGTTTGGATCTTTCCCCCTGGTGTAAGGCAGGAGAAACCCCACGGGCAGGACTGGTCCCTGTGGATCCAACTAAAAGCCGTAATAGCCACAGTACATCAGGTGGAGGACCTGAAGAGAGCAAATGCTCTTATCTCAAACACTGAATTTACAGTAATTAACAATTGTAAATGTGATTGCAGTCTTTTATAGGCTGTCCTTTCCACGATTGTGGGGAATAGAAGTTAATGGAAATACACTTCATAATACTTGTCGGCTGAAGGGCTTCCATTAGCTGATCCAGTACCTCCAAATGCACACTTAGGTAATAATGTAGTAAATGAATCTGGGAGAAATGAGTTGAGTTTTTTTGTTGTTGGGTTTGGTTTTTTTTTTTTGAGAAATAATAAAGATGTTTTTCACTAGGCTCAGCTGGGATATTACTGCCGTTCATATAGCCAAGTGTTTTGTTGGAGAGATGAAGTGCTGTGTATAAACTTGTTCATTACCAGAAACCTGACAAATACTGAGCTAATATCATGTCAACAATAAACTGGGGATAATGCATTTCCTCTCCTTTTAATAGGTTGTTCCTTACACAGAATCATAAGCATTACTAAAAAAAAATACAATGGGGAAAAAAACCAGCCTCTGGAAGATGTCTGTTCTCTGTGATACACCGTTGGTCTGATTTGAAGTACTGGGGGCAGAGAGGATGAAAATAATTTGTTTGGAGATTATCTACATGCAGAAAAAACTCGAGTGAGTAACTGCTGCATTTGTTTGCTATCCTTTTGCCTGCTGATTGCTGTTTAATCCAATGAAATTGTTGTTCCCAGTGTTGGGGAGAGGAGTGGTCACTGAGATGCCTCTGCTTCCCTGTCGCAGAAGGGTTAGCAGCCACTTAGCAGGGATTGCACTTGAGGAAGAGTGTTATACTGATCTACAGTCACTGACCAATTAATGCTGTTTGGGTTTTTTTCCTTAGGGAAACACAAACACATCAACACAAACAGAGAGGTTTAATACACAGACCAGCTTAGTTCCCAGAAAAGACTTAGTGCATTTCCAGCCCAACATAGCGCTTAATGGCATGTGTGTAATTATGTTTTATAAAGATTTTATAAGAATGGCCGGAATAATATTAACGATGTGTGAACATAGGTGGCAAGACTAAATTTATGTTTCAAGCAATTACATTTTACAAGCTGAAGGAGAGGACAGAGGTAATTAACAAGAATAATGAAAGTGCTACCTTCCCATAAATCACCGTTAAAAAAGAGTAAATAATAGAAGACAAAGGGATTACGAGTCAAGTTGCATCGTTATTCATCAATTTTAGAGCAGAAGGGTGGGTTTAATTAGTGAAATGGCAGAGCGCTTGTTTGGTGCTTTTCAAGTAGTCTTGATGCTCTTCTATGAGGGGGGGCAAACATCTGAGTGAATGGAAATGGCGGTGATTGCCTTCTCCACGTCCCTAATCAGGGCAGGAAACTTCCTTTTGTGCTCCTTTTAATGGAGCAAAGGCGGCTGGACAGAGGACTCTGCAGTTCCTTTTTCAATGTGCAGTGCTTTGTGGATCAGAAAGCAAACCGGTCTCCGCTGGGAGGAGGATTATCTATTAATTAATTTTGCCTCGTCTTATCCTTGGAGAAGACGTTTCTCATGCCGAGCCATGGGAAGCCGGTGCTGAATTGCAGCACCACGAGCACCTGGACATGATGAGGGTGAGCACGGGGTGACTGCTGGCAAAGCAGAGGGTCAGAGCTGTCCCAAACTGGGGTCAGGCTCACACCTAACACGGGCACAACGGGGCACTGGGAGGGGCCCAGCCATCCCGAGCAGGGATGCATCTTTTCCAAACTAGGACATACCACTGGCTTCTAACGTCATGTCCCCACTGCTGAATAACGTTGTGAGAGCCCCATCAAGTTCTCTTTCACCTCCAGTGTTACAGGAAAGACAAGGCATCTTTTCAGTTGGAACTTTTATGGATTAGGTTGATGGGGAAAAAAATTAATTATGTGGCAGATGTTTTTTGCTCTCAGCCCAGAGAGGATGGAGGTGACTGTGTCTATGTTGTCATCACCTGAATCAAAAATTAACAGTGTGTATTTGGGGACTAAGCCCCCTCCCCTGGAAACGTGGAGCTTGGAAGAGAGATCCCAGGGGAAGCAGCAAGTCACAGTGTAAATACAGATTTTCCCACGGATGACCAAAATATATAGCAAAGTTTCTCAACAACCTGTCCTAATATTTTAGTTGGTACAAGGACTGTTCCTTTGAAAGTTGTTTTATATTCTATTTATTCCTCTCAGGGCTGAGCAAATACAGCCTGAAAACATGACTGACTGGAGAGAGGGCTTTTTCATCCTGATCAATTTGGGCTCTGATTTTGACTGGTTTTACAGACTAAGGGATAAGACAGTTGCTACTTGTAGATGCATTTGATCTCTCACTGCCAAGAGGACATGCTGCCATTCTGATAAGGAGAAGTAATGCCGAGTTATTTCTCCATTCACAGAACACAGATCTGGTTTTGCAAGCAGGTTCAGACTGATATAAATCAGTATAGCTGCTTCACTAATCCCGAGTCCAGGGCCCTCTCAGTGCCCTTGGTGTCTGTGTAGTCTAGTCTGAGGTGAGGGGGGGTTTCTTTGCACTGCTGAAGATTTGTTATCATCATGAGATGACTGCTTCACAGCTGGGGGAAAAAAAACCCAAACGTATGCAAGATGTTTTGTAGAGCATTAAGGCATCCTTTGACTGAAAAGGAACAAGAAATGGACTATTATCTATTATTCATTATTGCACATGCGAAGCTTGTGAGCCAAGTTTAATTAAATTCAATAAAGGAATATGCACTAAAAATGAACAATTAACAGCAGTGAGGGATTCTGATCTGAATCTGTGAAGACTTCTTTCATCCCTGTTAGCATAGTGGGAATTAAAAAGACTGTGAAACCTCAACTTTGACACAAATAGAGAGGGAAAGCTCTACATTTCCTGTCTTGCAAGTGTGTAAATTCAGTTTACCTGCATTTGTCCTTGATTACACAGTGTGTGCTCTGACTACAGACCTCAGCACAAACGTCTGGCCTCCTAAGTCACCTCCAGATAGTGACAAAATGCTCCGTGTCACACAGATAACACACCTACTAAATATAAGAGGTTGCAACACAACTCTAGGGAATACTTACAGGGTGTTTGCAGATCTGTACAGAGTCATCAGTGACAGGCCAGGACGTGATTAATGATGCTGGAAGGATGGAGAGCTGAGCTGAGGGAGGAGGTGCTCATTCACTACTGCAGATTCTCTGTGCCATCATCTCTAGAGATGCTAAGATGAGGGTAACAGTAGATCCAGTATGAAAAGGCTCAGTGTTTTCTTGGGCACTGAGTCTGGGAAAACTCTCTGAGTTTCAGAAGCTGCATTGACTGATCAGGGTCATGTTACAGCTCTGCATTGCAGGCCTCAAGAAATTTGACTTTCCAAACCCTTATAGACCTAACTGAATTGGAAACATAGCCTGGAAAAGATATTTTGTGATGGTTGAATTAAAAAATAAACAAAACAAACCAATCAAACAAAACCCCCAACACAAGAAGAGAAATTACAGGAGGTCAAATCAAAACCTACACATCCCACAACTCTTCACAACCCAAAACCCAAGTGTAGGTTTTGATATTAAGTTTCCTCCACATCCTCAGCTGGCCAAAGAGGAAAACACAGAAGGTCAGCTGTGCTTCTCAGAGTCTTGTCCTTGGATGAGGGGTTTTGTGGGCTCAGTTTTTTCCTGCACAGGGATGCACTGGGCTCTGCAGCACCACCAGTGGTACCTGTCCTGCAACTTGCTTAAGCTGACACGAGCTCAGTGCAAACCTGAACTGCTCCAGACATGGACACAGAGTCAGAGCTCAGGAGAGCACACCAACCTCCTCTGGTGCCCTGCCTGCTCCAGTGCATCACTAGAGCTGGTTGGAAACTGGCCAAGAGAAACAGTTCCCCTGGCAAATTCCTGCCTCGTTGAAAGCAAAGCACATTATGAAAATGCCTGTTTGGAAGAAACAGGATGATAACTTTCAAGTCTGAGCTTCTTGGAAAGTAACATGACAATTTTTTCTTCAAAAAAACCCTCCCCATTTCCTTGGTTTTTATTACTTGTACTTAGTATGAATGTATATATAGTGCAGAATATAGAAAAGTTGAAATCTGTCATTTCAGTGATAGATTTTTTTTCTTGATTGAAATACAATGTTCCAGTGGTCTGAAAATAAACCTGAAGTATTTTAACTTATGGCAAATATATTTCTTTACAAATCATAGATGAAAAGAATATGAAAATGTGACAGTTTCAAGGAAGACAGAAAATCTGATTTCAGCTCAGCTTTGCAGACAGCACTGCTCACAGATCTGTAGCTTTGTAAGATATTTTCATATGAAAATACTCATGCAAAACTGATGTTGTTGTATCCTTTTCTCTAAAGATGAGTCTCTGGGTATGGGTGTATTGATTACTTTGAATTTCAGACCTAATGGATAAAGGCATTATAGGAGTTTTCCGAGAAATCCTTAGAATTTTCAGTTTGTTGGGGGCAGATTCTTATTCTTTGTGTTCACATCCCTTTTTGTCTGTGTTTAGGCTTGGTGAGTAAAGCAGAGCTACCTTTAAGGATGCCATTAAAATGAGGGGAGGGAAGAAGTGTCTCAAGGCTAGTTGTGGGTGTGTGGGAGGGAGGGGGGAATTTTAAACAGGATTTAATGGAGCTGGGAGCTGGGTTATTTAAAACTGGTGCAAAGATCCTTTGTATTGACAATTCACTGTATGAGCCATAAACTCTTCACTGTGTGCATATAAAAGATGAAAGGACCAATTACTTATTGAGGCATTAAACACCCAGGGGACAAAGATGCCTGTCTAGCAATAGTAAACATATTGACTGAAACCTATTTGAATTTCAAATTGCCAAATGTCCCAATTTTTTAAAAGCTTCCTATGATAACCAAGGTCTGGAAAGTCAATTGAAACTTAATTCTCCTGGATATCTCGTGGGGGAAAAGTACATGAATCCGGACAGATTCAATTATTTAATTTTAATGAAAAAATAGATAGCTGCTTTATAATTTCCTTATAGAGCAGTAGATGGGAATTCAGCTCCTTTTTCTAAGATGTTATCCTAGGATAAATGACAATAGTGGTCTGCCAAACATGGGTTGCCAAGAGGTTTATGTCCAAGGGTTTTCTGCTTCCTCTTGTCCCTAGATCTTCTTTTTTTCTCCTTCACCTGGGAGCAGGAGTTTCTGATGTACCAGCCAAACCCAGGCAAGCATTTCCTCTCTGCCCACAGCTAGTGCAGATGGTACTTATAAAGCATGGCACAGGGGATCTGTTACAGGCTGCTGTACATCCACACGCTGCAGAAGGACATGTTTGCTGTCTTGTCTATTGGAAAAATCCTCACAAAGCAAATCAGCCACAGGTCAGTGCTGCTGCCACCAGCTTCGTGCCAGTAAAATGTCCTGTGACTGCCACGAGGACAAAGTGAGTCCTGACAGAAACTGGATGAAAATAGCCCCTGACCATCTTCTCAGGGTGTTTGGAATCCCCCCCCCCATCTTGGGGCTTGTCATGGCCATCAGCTTGATCGACCTGCCATCAGCTACTTGCCGTGAGCCAGTTGGGCAGAGCTTCGCTGAATTAAAAGTTACAACTGACTCTCCCTGACTTGCACTCCTCTCACCACATTAATTAGTAGAAGAGTTCATTGTATTTAATTGCCATTACTCTGAATACCGATGGAGTTAATTACTTGCTCTGTTTGGTCAGCATTGCCTGAAATGTGCACTCCACATAAACCCATGAAAACAATTAGTGCAGTGTCATTGTGGGTATTTACTGTTGAAATAATTTTCCTTTTGTGTTTACTGTAATGTCATATACAGAGCAAAGGTCCACAGCAGCAGCAGGGCTGTTATCAAAATCTCAGAGGAGTTTATCCTCCCTTTATATGCTCTGCACACATAGAGGGAACATCCATAATCATAACAGCTGGCTGTGTGTGTACTGCCGGGCAGGAGAGACACCTACCACTGCACGGCTGTCCTTGACCTTGGCATAATAAGGCTTTTATCAGATACCATCAACAAGAACACACTCAGTGCTTCTGTCTGAGAAAAACTGGTGTTTGTTGTTGCTTTTGTTCTAATAGAACTCATTACAGGAGGACGAGTGGCTGCACATCAGCTGTGCTCAGCTGACTGTGGAAGAGATTCCGCACCTCCGCCTTTGTCTCGGGTGGTTTCTGTTGGGATTCCCATCAGGCAGTCATTTTTCTGTATTCCATTTTCGCTCTGTCTTGGTGTACAACCACCAGTGAAGGCAGGCATTTATCACAGCAGCAGCTTTAAATATCAAATGCTTGATGAATTTACCCTCAGCTGGCCGGAAGCAACACTGTGATTGCAGCATTTTATAATCATCAGGACTTGTTTCTCTAAGCTGAATTAATTTGCATGAGCAATGTGTTATTAGCAAAGTTGCTGGTAACTAGCATGTCCAAGCAAACTGTGGGAGAAGGCTCTTTCTGTCTGTACCTTCCTTGGGGAAACCTGACCTTGTGTTTTAATGGGATGGGTGAAGAGTTATATCCAAGGGCAAAGGTTTAAAGTGAGTGCAAGGAATCTGACCTCATGTCAGATGGATCCTGCAGAGCCACGCCCTGTCTTTGGCCATAGAGGGCATTCCCATGTTTCTATCACACTTACCTCCAGCAACAGGGTTGGTAATGCCAAGCCAAAACTGCAGAAAGAATCATTTTTCTTGTATAAACTCAACTCATCATTCAAGAGTGCTCAGGAATTCTTGGTGAGTGAGTTGTGCACCAGCAGATCAGGTTCACCTGTTCTCCTTTGTGCAGCCAGAATAAAGCCTGTTGATGCTCTGTATCATGCATGCCAGCTAAATCAACTGGAGTAAACTCCCTGTTCATCCTTCCCTAAACCTATTATTCACATTTAGGTGGGCTGGTAACATATGGATCTGGAGGGATGCTCCAGATATTTGCTTCAGTATCTGATTCATGGTCAGCATTTGTCCTGACTGCCTCAGATGGCTTCTTTCTAAGATGGTGTAAGGTTTCTCCATCATGGCTGGGGGTGGATTTTTGTGTCTGCAGCAGAAGCCTCGGCTGTTCCTTTCTGTGAAGGTTCTTAAATGTTTCTAACAATTATTTTAAGTGGAAGGCAGTGTTTACACTTCCCAGCCTCAATGAGGTTTCTCCAGCTCATTGTGGTATTTATTGCTGTATTAATTGCTCATGTACAAAAGCCTGTGGTGGTGTGCAAAATGCTAATGATGAATCTTAATGACTGTGCACCTCCCTCTCCTTCTCCCATCCGTGCCTTATTGATGTACTCATTAAACTGTCCAAACAGCAAGGCTAGACGCACATACCAAAATATTTCCTTTTCATCGGAGAAAAAAAGACAAACCCTAAGAGAAATTGGTGGTTGGAGGATGCCAGACAGTTATCTGTGAAGGATGAACAAAAGCACTCTGAATAATCGTGTGAGACCTGACAGCCAGGAGGGATAGCAGAGCAAGAGATTGTGCCTCACAGGGAGAGGCAGGTTGTGGGAGGATGTTAAAAGGCAATTTTTGCATTTATGAGAGACTTGTCTGAAAATGGGTCCTGATCCTGTAGGCATGCTAGGAGACATTCAAATGGACATGTAGCACACTGTGTTTGAGGGGAAAATGCTTATGGAAAAATCTAGGGTTTTGGATGCTTCTATGTAATTGTGAAGGACATGGAAACTAAATAACTGGTACTGAAGTACATCCCTTAGGAGAGTCCCCTCATTGCTTCAGGAGGAAGACACTGGACAATAAAAGCTGTTACTGGAATTTCCAGGAAATTCTTCCTTAAGTGTGCTGAGAGAAAGGTAATGAGGCAAGTCTCTGGATATCTTTGTGTGCTTCTTTGTCATTCTGTAGCATTTTCCATCAGACACATTTCAGAGCTCCTTACAATGGAAGTATCATAATCTCCACAAACCAAAGGAGAAATCAAGGAACAGAGTTATGCAGCAGATGAGAAAAGACATCCAGGTCCCCCAAGACTTCAGTGCTTTGTCAACTACATTCTGTGTTGACCTTAAACTGTGTCTTGCTGTTATTCCACCCTTTCTCTCTTCAGTCTAAGGAAGTACTGGGGAGAAGGCAGTGATTTCATATCTTCTTTGTCACTGTCTTAAAACACATTTTATGAAATAACATTTATAACATTGCAACAATATTCTTTTAATTCCTGATATGAGTTTACAATAGAGCTCTGTAGAAATAATTGATTAAATTTCAATTTATACTCAGAATGGTAAGTGACATGGTAGTAAATGTGCTCATTGATATCTAATTTGGTGTGGCTAATTTCCTCAGTGCCAGCTAAATGCCTGAGTATTTCTTATCCCATTAATGTATTATCTGAATCTTGTTGCACATTTGTTCAGTGATTCTGTAACTATGACTTAATTACATGGCAACTGAGTTTACACCCTGGCATGAAAGGATTGCTCCTCAGACAGTTTCCTCAGATAAACAATAGATAATTGCCATGTTCCTGATTTAATTAATGTAAATTATAAGATTATTTGAATGATCTTGGGTCCAGCCTTGGTAAGACACAGGTCACTTCTCCAGTCACACAGCGCCCACTAAAGTCAGTACAGTCCATCAGGAGGGGCTTTCTTCCAGCTGTACAAAAATTAGGGCTTTTCATAGGAAAATACTGTCCCTCAGTATGAGGGAATGGCACATGCATAGCAATGTTTAAAACTTTGCTCCTTGTGGCAAGAATTCCCTCTCCCCAAGCCTCAGAGGACGTGCAACACGATCCTGCTTTGTGTGACCCACTTAAAGCAAGTGGGAGTCAATATCTATTAACTTCCCTCTGTTCCATCTGTCAATACTTTGTCCTTAAAGCAGTTGTTTCCCCCTCCCTGCTGCACAGCTCATGACCAGAGGAAAAAAAGAACTTTTCTCACCTTCATCCCCCAATACTTTCTCCCATTAATACAGTCAAGCGAGCACCGATTTCCAAAAACACTCGGGAAAAAGCAGGCAAGCAGGAGGGGGACAATGGACACCCTTGCCCTCTGAGGGAACAACTCCAGCTGTGCCAAAAACTTGTGTCAGGATTCAGCTGTGGGTGTGTGGTGCAGCCCAGGAGCACTCAGAGGGGTGGCAGGAGCCGCTGTGCAGCGCTGATTCCTGAGAAGACGGAGGGAACGCGCCTGGAATCGGAAATACCGGGAAAAAAACGTGAGTGATCCTTCAAGATACTTGAATAACGTTTCACGACTCAAGTGAAATGCTCTCGTTAGGCCCTCTGGAGGAGAATTTGACATTTTCTGTGCCACCTGCAATATTAAAAGAAAGTGCTGTTGGCTTCTGCATTGTCTCCTGAAAGGCACAGGGGCTGACAGAAATGTAATTAAATTACCTGCAGCATTCATCTGTTGTCATAGCAGCCCTTGCAATGAATATAACAATAATTTCATCTATAGCTTAGCTTGATGTAGCTTTACCTGAACCAGTCAGAAAACAGTTTTCTGTTCTGTATCTGATAGAGAGAGTTCAAGAGTTTCTATTTCAGTTCCACCAACACTGGTCTACAGTGGTGTAAAATCACAGACTGTGCCTTTGCTGCACTTCTCCAATATTAGACAGCACCCACTACCTGTGGGTGATCTCGTGTGGTTCAGAAGGTCAGATCAGATGATTTTATTTTTTTCTAGCCTTAAAAATCCCGGAATCACTGCACCAATTTATATGCACATAATAGAAGTGCAGTGCTGTGTTTTTCCCATCTTGATTGAGTCCACCAGGAAGTTCTGGCTGTGCTGTAAACATATGCCCTCGATTTTCCTGGAGCTGTATTTGAGTTTGGATATGTGGAGCAGGGGGAGGACACAGCAGTTTTGGCACTGATGGAGTGCACAGGAGACAGGGCAGAATTCATCTTTTTTTTTGCTTTAACTTGCCAAGGAGTACATTTCAAACTGAGAGGTTATTGATGGACCCGGGTGGCTCCAAGTGGCTCCTGACTGTCCTTTGTTAAATGTGGAATGAGCTCCCTGGCTCAGTCCAATATCCCGTGGGTGAGTGATCCCTGTTGCTGTGCTTAGGGGACAGCAGACTGTCTCTGCCCAAAGGCTAAAGGATTGAATAATTCTGAACACCTGGTTGATGTCTAATACCTAAAGGTGGATCATCCATTAAATCTAAGTAAGGCTAACGAGCAACTCCTAATTTTCACCACTTACCCTTCTTTGCATATGAAGGACTTTGTCACTGATTTATCACCGCAAGGTATTTCAGAAAACCTCACTTTCCTTGCTGATATTCAATTTTATTTTACTTTTGCTGCTATTTATCTACTACTTTCTTCTAGAAATGACTGCTATTTACTACCTTTCTCAATTAAACAGCCCCAGGATTCAGATATGTAGGAATATCTGAATATTTCAAGAGAACAATTAAAAACAAGTCAAGAATAGAAGAATATGATAAATGAGACATACGACATCTGCAAGAAATATGTGGCTCCACCTAATACACCTGGGAAATATCTCCTCCTTTTTGCTTCTATCCATTCCTGTTTGGGAGATTTAGGGAACCGAGGTTCATCCTGTAATGACTTGTTTTTATCTCACACATTCAGGAATGCACAAGTTGAAGGGTGTTTAAATACCGTGTGAAAAAAGGGTGACTTGTGCATGGCCAAGATAAGCTGATTTGTAAGCTGAGTCTTGCCTGAGCCTGGTGTATGGAGTGTTCTTCCTTGGGGCATGCTCTGCTCAGAGCAGTGGAGTTTTCTCCCCCTGGAGCAACTGTGCATAATGACCTTCCCAGGCTGAACAGTGCGAAAAGGAGTTGTTGCAAATTGCTTACGCGTTGTCATTTTGCTTTTCCATGTATGAACAGACCCAATAATACAGCCACGTGCACTGTACTTTTCCTCTGGTGCTCTCAAATGCTTTGCACAGGTGCATAAAGAGCATTTATTCCTGTTTTTCAGCTGAAGTCAGAGGGGTGGCAGTAGCAGGAGAGCTGAGTCTCACGTAGGGGTAGCAAGAGTCAGATGTGTCTTTGCTGTGCAGGATTGTACCAATTAGGGCTGTCTGAGATTTTGGTATGTATCAAATTAATATCAAAGGCAGACCTTGCATCAGGTTGTAGTCTGGAAATGTCCATCCCTTTGGACTGACCCAGAGGCAGGTAGAGAACATCTGTATTCCTTGAGCTCGAGAGCAGGGGAGAAATGTCCCCGACCTCTGCTGTGCTCCCACCTGCCTCTAAGAAAAAGCTAAAGTATTTTTCAGAAAGGCACTGGGAGATGAAGAATCCATCATTTTCCTCAGTGCTGTGTTCCCATGTTTTTCCCCTCATTTCCTCATGGCTTGAAATCTGGGAAGCACAGTCATGGAACTCACACACCCTCCTACTAAGGGAGAAAGTGAGCAGGAGGGATAGACATGAGCACTCCTCTGTCCTTTGTCCCCTGCTTGAATTGCTGTTCATATACAAAACTTTCCTTTTTGGGGTTCAAATATGAGCTGGTCGTTGGACAACTCCAGTTCCATTTGGGCCAAATATGATTAATTCAGAACTATAAATAATTTTGAGATGCCCTCAAGTGAGCTTATATCTGGGCTTACTGGCTGGGAAATCCTGCTGGGTGCCATCAGTCAGTGCCCACAGTACAGGGCCATGAAACCCAACCTCTGGCCCACAGGATTTGCTCTGAGTTGTATTGCAGAGGCTGCAGGAATTAATGAAAATATCGAGTGGCTCAGCCATCGTGGCCCGGCTCACCTACAGATGACTGATTTTCCCGTGATTCGCACATTCCTTTGAAAAAAGCTCCAGTTTATCCTTCAGAGAATATTACAGCTTTAAATCAATTAAATTTGACTTAAGTAACCTGCCCCTGAGAGGCACCAGCAGCACGTTTATTCCACAGCTTGCAGAAGCTGCTCTCAGTGGCTCCTGGGTTTGTGTCCCATGGGGCTGCAACCACGATGCCTTGGAGCATCACTCTGTGCCAGGGAATGTGGGGAAAGGAAAGAGCTGGCTTCCCACACCTCCTTCCCAATCCCAAGATTCCTTGGCTATTTGGTTTATAACCTATTAGAAAGCACTGGAAACGGAGACCACATTTCAGGGTTTAAGGAGAGGAGCTGCTGATGAAAATCAAGACCTGAGAAAGGATTGAATGCCACCGGTATTTCTTATCCGACACAAAAATGAGGTCGGTTGTGAAGGAGTAAATTAAAGAAAGACACGATTTTAAAGATCCAACAGTAAATATGCTGAAGGTCATGGGACATAACAAGTTAATAAACTCAACTGGATAATTTAATTCAGCCCAAAGAATGCATCTGTGTGCACTGAATAGTAGGTAAGAGTTTGACATGACGAGATGGAAAAGCTTTGTTATCCTCTTGTCTTGCCAGGATTTGCTTCAATTACGCCAAAGAATGTTACTTCATTCTTGCCCTAATAACACTATAGAGGAAATTAAATTACTCATATATAACAAAAGTGAACTGATTTTGACATCTCTTCTAGGCAGACCTCCTGCTGTATTAGCTCCTAAGCGCATTCTCCCTCACTTAAGGTCTCATGCATATGTATGATTATCACTCATAGTAAATATAAGCACTTTGTGAGAGCGCAAATTAACTGCAGGATGTAATGGGGGTTGCCAAGGGTGGTTTTTATTGTTGACTGTGATATGAAATCCACAAAACAGGTGCAATAATGGATGGATTGTGAGGCGAGGAGAAATAATCCCATCACAGGGTGCTCTGACATCAGAAGCCACAACAGCAAACCCACTGTCACTCGAACCTTGGGTTACTTTTGTTATGCCTGTATTTAATTTCATTTTTAAAGGGATTTTTGGTTTAGCTCGAATTTTTTTCTTTATTTTTTATAACTCATTGATTGGTGAAAATAATTAAAGGCTGTAGAGCTAAGAAGGAATTAATTTTATTTTTAAGGCTGACAGACCTTAACCTTTGATTTTAGCTGGATTAATAATTTTGGGTTGTCTCTGGTGCGACAGCTATTTCTTAAAGGTTGGATTGCTTTTTCATTACATTAGCTAGGTTCTGGAAAGTTTTTATATAGTAAATTTAGCCTCCAGAAATAAACCTCACAACCTGGAAACTAGGGTTGAGTCCTGCAAGGCACAGACTATTGCATCAGAGTTTGGCTCTTGCAGGCTCTCAGTAGGAGGAAGATGGCACATCCCAAACAACACAGCATGGAAAACAATGGAGCCTTATTTTAAAAACCCACTGTTTCTCCCAGCCCACTCCAAATGCAGCTCACAACCTTTGTTCCCTCCATAAAGCAGCCTTATTTCACCTTGAGTTGGGCTCCATCCCCCAGCCCAGCAGCTCCTCCGTGTCTAGAGCCTGCCCATGACAAGGAATGTGCCAGGAGGTGTTTCTGCTGCAGCAGTTTTGGGGGTGGATTAACCATCACCCATAAACTGATGTCCTGGACAGTGAGAGCCTGTTTGGAAAATTACATTCCTGCAGCATTTTCCTTTCTATCTTGGCCTCAGGTTCTTCCTATGAAGTGGGGATGGAGTTTTTAGGGGCATTACCAGGCATTTTCTTTTAAACTGAGTAAAATAACAAAGACAGGCTTTGAGCAGAGGAGGAAAGAGGCCAGTGGGAATAGCCCTGCCTGCCTTTCCCTAAGGATGGACACACAGCTGTCCAAGGAAGCCAGAGACAAGTCCTCTTTAGGATATGATGGATGTCCCCGTGCTCAGAGATATACTTCTGCTGTTAGGTGGGTCACCCTGACAGAGGAATAGATCAAAGAAAAACAGGCAACATATATACTGGGGTCATGGGAGGAGGAGGAGGAAGGGAGCTGAACTTCCACTGGAAATGGCAACATCTTCTCCATCCATGATTGAGCAGGTGAGAAAATCAGGAGAAAAATGGCAACAGATGTCCCTGGGTTAACTGCAACCTCTCTTTGCTGCAGTTCAGCATCACAGGCTCCTCTGCAGAGCCCATTGCACAGATCAGCTCTCCTGTGCTGAGTAATTCCACATGGAGAGAGCGGGATCATCCCGGTGCAGCAGAGCCTGCAGTTGGGTCAGGCTGCTGCACCCAGAGCAAGGCACATCCAAGGGCTGAATCATCCAGATGCAGCCTTTGAATCAGAATTCCAGGCACCAAGAGTTATATAAGACAACTGTCTTATACAAAATAAATGAAATACAGAAACTAATAGAGAATGGAATTTCTGCTTAATTTACCCATCATCATTTTTGTTCCTAAAGTGAAATGATTCCAGCACGGAGACGAAGGGAAACACAGTGTTTTAATGGCACTTACAGCATCCCAGAGGACCATTCAAAGCAGCAAAAAAACCTGATATGTCCTTAAAGACGGCAGATGGTTTCTTCAAGGTGAATAATTTTATTGTTTATTGCCTGCTCTGTGTACTGCGAGGAGTGACATTTAAGAAACTGCTCAAAGATGTTTTTTTTCAAAGCACAAAGCAAACATTTAGGAGCCAAATTATCTATACCAGTGACTGTGTCATCTCCAGAGCTTGGAGCTTGACTTAGAGGCACGTTATAGATTTAGGGCTGTGTGCTTTTAGAAAACATTGAATAGAGGTCAGATTTGGGCTTCTGCCCACGTCACTGTCTTTGCAGTGACCTCTAGAATGGGCTTAAAATCTAAAGAAGAGGGCTGTCAGTCACTTTGGTGTCACTCACTGGAATCCAGCTTGGCTGAAGAACCATTTTTAAAGGCTGTGACCAGGTCTTTGTCCATGGAGGGCGCAGTGGCTGAGCTGATGTGTGTGACACTGGCCTCTGTCAGGACATGTATGATGGGCTCACTCAGGTGGGATGCTCCTTCCCAACTCTTGGAACATGGTGGGGTACCCCAAAATGCATCCAGGTAAGTCCATCATCTGGGTTTAAATGGAAATGGGCCCTGAGATTCAGGTAGTGATAAAAAAAAAACCCAAGGCTTCAGAGAAAATGCCTGAACTGGAATGCTTTTACATGGCATATGAAAATACAGCCTGTGAGGAAAAAGTGCTGCTCTAAAAGCAGGAACCTTTTATCACACAACTTTTTTATTTTTTTTAGGAGAATGAAATACCATTCACAAGCTTTCCTTATTCAAGACATTTCAAAGTTTCCAGATCTGACCAAAAAGACATTATAAAATGCAATAACACCTGGAAAGTGTCCTTAAACCTCCTGTAAGCTTGTGTTCAAAATTTCATCAGTAGTGAAGATATTAATGCATTTATATTTGGCCAAACATTCCACTTCATTTTCAGGGTTGGGTTGTTTAATTTTTTTTCATTTTTCCTCTTCATATTCATACTCTCCCTTCAAATCCTGTCCCAAGAGATATTTGTCACTTCTCTGGGGAGTATTAACACCAAATAGAAACTCAAGTGTGACTTTTTCCACAGGTAAAAAACTTAGTGCTCATTAGTGCAAACAGGTTGGAGACTGCACTTCCCTGGTGCTCAGTCCAAAGCTGTCTGCTGCCATGGCTCTGACCATTTGATCTCATTCAGTTGGATTTGAAGCCTGTAAAGCAAGCACATGTTTTGTGAGGAAAAAAACCCCACCATTATCTGAAGGAAGAAGAAAGAAAATATCAGTTTATAAACCCTTTTGTTTGGCTTTGGGCCTTTTTTTTTTCTTTCTTCTTCTTTTTTTTTTTTTTTTTTTTTTTACCAGTTATTTCTGGAAGGATGGTGAAAAGGTCACAGCAGAATTACAGGAGAAAGCTGTCCATAGATCAGCTGTGCAAGCTGCTTTCAAAGCAACTTTTCGGGACAAAAAGATAGAACATAATCAAAGCAATAACTTTCCTTTTCTTTTACCTGAAAGGCCACGTAAAATTTCAGCCTTTAGAAGGATTGAGGGAGAGCCAGGCCCTTGGACCAGGCAGAGGATCACTCATCACCTGCCTGTGACAGCTCCAGACTCCTCCTGTGTGCGACCACAGCGACTCACTTTGGGAGAATGTGTTGTTTGTTCCATTTGGAGACCACTGTTTTTAAATTTAGACCTGTCTTTTTGCTTTTCCAACAAAAAGAGAGAGCTTCTCTTGGAGCCAAAAGTCTGGGGCAACGGCCATGTGCTCAGAGAAATCTGTGAGCTGTTAAATGAAGAAGCAGCAGCAGGAAGGCAGAGAAAACGTGGGCTTTGGGGATATTGCTTTTCTTCTTACTCCTTGTGCTGCAGGCCTGGAGCAGGGGATTGGCAGCTGGAAATGAGTCAAGCAGAAGGTGGCCCTGCATAGCCTGATGGTGAAAATTAGTTGGGGAAACACTGTTAAATCCAATAAGCAGACACACAAAATCTAAGCCACAAGCGTCTCACCGTAAGAGTTACGTGCAAATTAAAAGATAGTGAAGAGAGGAAACTTTGGGCTCAAAGTCAAGAAGCGCTGTCAGGAATGGTTGGATTCCTGGGATCACTGGGCTGCTGCTGTGAGGGCAGACTCAGCTCTTCCTTCACATCAATGCTGTCCTGCCCTGGCACTCAGCAGAGTGTGCAGTGTATGACCAAACCTGCCAAGGCATATTTGATTGTGTGGTTGGCTTTTTTTTGTTTGTTTTTAATGTAAATTTCAGAGCTTTAGCAGTGAAAGGAAAGTAACTGGGAACACTGTTTAGAGATATTAAAATATCGAAGAGAGAGAAAACTCCTTTCACATCACAAGAAGCTCTTCCAACTAGGACTTGTAAGATAATTAAGGATAAGAAGATTTTGGTGTGAGTGTCTGACTGGTGTGATTTAACAGGCTGCAGAAAAAGTAACCATGGCAGATAGCAGAATCCCATTGGATTATGGTGTAATTGTGTCTCGTCTCTCATCTGTCTCCCAGATTTGGGCTCCCATATCACAGGGGAAGGAAGGCAGCAGCTTTCCTTCATGGCTCATCTTTCAGATTTAGATGCTGGTCCTCAGCAGAGCTGTTAAGCCAGGGCTCCCTTCACCTGAGCACGTATAGTCTGGAAAAGCACACGTTACCTTTGCCTTCTTTAAACCCTTAAAGACATTTTCCTGATTGATTACAACTCTTGTAATGTAGTTTTAGCACTGTGAATGAAGATTACATATGATTAGATAAGCAGTTTAAAAGCTCAGAGAGCTGAATAGTTGCGTTTGTTAATTGCGCTCGCTCATTTATCCTTGTGCTTTATTTATGGTACAGTCCCTGAAACCTTAATAAAACTGAATCACAAAGAAAAGCTCATTTCTTGAAAAACAAAAAATGTACGTCACACTTTTAATGAGCTCAGTTTCTGTGACCCTGCACGAAGGGCTCTTGCTGTCACCCAGGTGTGGGGCAAAGGTTCTGAGCTGTCTGTGTGCACCTGACCCCCTGGATGCAGCAGATGGATCAACTCAGAGAGGATCACAGGTGTAACTGGATAATTTAAACCGGCAATTTGAACCATCAAATCTGTTAAATTTTTTTTTTTAGACATTTTCTAGTCTCAAAACACTAAAACCCACTAGTCTAAGCAGCAGCATGGCAGTCTGGCTTTAAATCCAAGGCTAAATCTTCATGTCCTCCCTCTGTGTGAAGGGAAGGGTGAAGTTTTATGCTTTGGTTTGTTCCCCTGGCTAAGACATCACACTGAACTGTAAAGAAAGACTCAGGTTTTGGCCTTGTATATACAGATTTTTAAAGAACTGGCAAATTAAAAGTAATGACTTGGGCATTTTGTGTTTGCTCTTTCAGCTGGGCACAATAAATCTTTACACAGAACTGTCGGAAATACTAAATCACTACAGAGCCTCTTGTCCTTGGTCTTCACTGCAGCAACAATAGGATTTTAATAAACAATAACTTTGATTAGGTTCAGCAGAAAAGCCAAGGATAACGAGGTATTTGTTTCTGTCAGGGATTCAGCAAGAATCCTTGTAATTCACCTTGACTGCTAAAGTTCTTGTAGTCTCCAGCAAGATTTGATAATAGATTTTGGGTGTTG
This sequence comes from Corapipo altera, assembly GCF_003945725.1. NCBI lineage: Eukaryota > Metazoa > Chordata > Aves > Passeriformes > Pipridae > Corapipo > Corapipo altera. Next base: position 2,552,411 of record NW_020884906.1, read on the forward strand.
GTGAGAGAGGGTTTGTCTGAGTCTCCACATTTATACTGCTGGAAATTTACCTGTGTAGTGGCAAAGCCTTTCCTGATTTTCCCCAGTATGTTGTAGAAAATACAGAAATAATATCCCACCCAAAGTCTGTGAGCTGTAAAATGAAAGTGTCCTTCTAAAAATTATGTCAGCTCATCGGTGCACTAAAGCAAAGCAGTGCAAGTGATGCCCATAATTCACAGGGTCACCCAGAGAGCTGTGATCCACCAGAAAAGGGCTGCTGGAGGACTGTGGGTCCCTCTGTGCTGTGTGGTGGCACAGCTGAGTGCTCAGCACAAGGAATTGCTGTTTGCTCTCACAACACAACCCCAATGGCCACCTCATGCTGATGTCAAGGAATGACCAAAAAATACAAATAAGAACTGGCTGATGCACAGCAGATGGCACAGAAGTCCTTATCTTGCTTTCAAATGGGCCTGGGGTGCAGAACAGCACTAATGTGGTGCCCAGATGTTGCTGCTGCCAAAGAAGAAACAGCTCTGGGCTTGCCAAAGCAAGAGCAAATATGACACTGCAGCTTTTCAATGCCGTTACAATCTGGGACTATTTAGGCCCTTTGCCACAGAGTTTGCTTGGTTTGAGGCTGGCTTCCCACTGGATACTAATACTGCAAAAGTCTCAAGCAGCTGATGTGAGTCAGTCTGCATCCTGAAAAACATTTAGCTTGTAGGAGTGAGGGCAGGACCCAGGGCTGGGAATTCCTCTCCCAGCTGTGTGGGATCACTGTCTGCAGAGCCTGGTGCTCACAATGCACTGATTTTCATGCTGCCAGGCCAGCCCCAGCATCCCTGCTTGTTCCCCTGTCCCTTCACACGTAGATGTCAGATGGTGATTTAAGCCATGGATGTGAGGAGTTGCTGTATTCAAAGCCTCTTGCTAACTGCTCCAGAGTCTGATTCCCAAGGCTCGTGTGCAGACGTTAAATACAGGGATACATCATGTACAGCAAGGTCACCCCCTCTGGAAAAAAAAGAATTCTCATCTTAAATACAATGCTTGAGCCTGAACAGAGAATATGATGATAATGAATGCTTGTTGTGATAAATGGAGTCATGTTCTCAGAAGAAGTAACTCACAAAAAAAATAGCCAAGGAAAATGAGAGTTGATAGGCTGAACTGGCTTGATGAACAGTAATGATATATAGCCATCAACATAGATTTGCAAAAAAATACACTTTGACTTAATTTTAAAGTTGTTTAATATTCCTGTGATATCTGCAAAAGGTTCCGAGACAGACTTCACACTGCTTTAAAAAATATTATTATTTATGTTCCAGGCACAGTGAAAAGGGATGGAATATGTGGCCGGTACTTAAAATGAAAGAAATGCCCAAAATTAAAGTGGGCAAAGAAAACTGAGAGCTTTTATTTCAGAACAATGACTGTCCAACACTGGGATAATTAATTTCCCTTAGAGCAGCTTGTTATTTATCAAAGATATTATACTTATGCAGATTTAACTATAGAAACATTATATTCTCGTAATTTCTCCAGTGTGATGGAGCTCTAATTACTCACTGCTGAGAGCATGAAAAGGAAATGAAAGATGAGCAGCAAGTTAATTTTTATTTTAAAAACAAAGATAAGTTTTAGAAGAAGAAAAACAGACCACTGTGTATCAGACTGGATACATTTCATGGAAAGAGGAGCTGCAGTAGTTCCTAGGAGGATGCTGCCAGAGGTGGGCCACAGCCTGGAAAGAGCTCGAGGTTATTTACACCAGTGACAGTGGGATGAAAGCAGCACAGCCTGAAGTACATGCCACCAAGTGCAGGAGCTAATGCTCTGTGCTTCTGTCACCTGTTTCTTTGGATTTACCCTTAATCTGGCTCTATACATCAATTTTGACAAATCTTCAAAACTAAGGATGCTGTGGTGCCTATGGGGGTGTTTGGCTTAAGGCTGTTGGATCAAATGTGCTCCCAGGACACACCACTCCAGCACTTCAGACAGCAAACCCATGTGCACAGGCTGCTCTTTGTCTGTCACTCCTCTGCTTTGTGTCTGGGGCTTATGCTCTACCCTTTAAGTGATCCAATCATTTTTCCCAGGCTATGAAAGCCCTTTTCTGCCTCATTTTTCCTTGCCTTTCCAAGGCCTGATGCGACACAGTGCTCAGTCAGTCCCTGTGGACACGTGAAGCTCCTGAACCCCCTGCGGGTCAGAGCAACAGTGCTCAGGGCAAACAAACTCTCAGGAGCTTCAATACACGTGGGGAACAGCTCAGACACTGCCTCCTGCCAAAGCACAGTCCCAAAGGCATGGGGGTGTGAGCAGGGAGCAACGGGAGAGCTGCACATCTCCCACGAGATGCTGGAGCCTGTTTTCCTCCTGGTTCACTCCCCTGGGATTGCAGGCACATCCTACAGCAAACCCCTGGAGTGGGAAGAGCAAACCAGCAGGTCTGACCCTCAAAAGCACCCCTGCCCATCGATGGTTGCAGTCTGGAGCCACTCTGAAACATCCATCGCCAGAGCTGGTGCTGCTGAGGCAGCCTTGAGGAGGGTTGTTCAAGCACTGGCCATCGGGGTGTCACAGGACACTGACAGTTCACTGTTTTGATGGAAAGCCATGGCATATGATCATCAGGAATATCTTTAAACTGGGCACAAGAATGGAAACTTGCTATTCCTGATGAACAGGACATCAAGGTTACAGTTCACACTGCAGTTTAACTCACTGTTCACCCACATAACACAGCCTGAAGCAGGAGCAGAGCCTATAAGAATATACAGATTTGGTATTTGAAGACACCAATGAGCCCATGTGGAAATTAAGCACAGTGTAGAATATCCCAGCCGTGTCTCATATGAGCTGTAAGCCCTGTTGGACACTGCAGCCCCCTCCAGTGTCCCCAAATGATGCCAGTGTTGCCCAGCAGTGCTCAGCACCCACTCCACTGTCACCAGTGCTACATGTGGGCTGCCACTGCCTGGGTCAAGATTATGGGGCTGATGACTTTCCTCCAGTCCTGCCTGCACATCTCATGGACTCAGACATCTCAGCAGTGTGCACCCAGGAAGAGGGGTGAGTCTCTGTGTGCCAGCTCTTCCCAATTACCTGTTCTTCTTGAGCTCCGAGTGCAGAGACCCAGCCTGCTCCAGAGTCCATGGTCAGCTGGGTGCTCCCACCAGCTGGCAAATGACTGAGATATTGGACAGAAATCTCTCCTGGCTCCAAACAGCCCTGCACTGGTGGGCCTGCCAATGCCACAGCCTGTGAGAGGTGGCTTTCCCGGGGAGCTGCTGCACAGTGCTGGTGTTTCGAGGTGCCGCTAATAGGTCAAGGATGTGGCTGCTGCACGAAGGCAGATAATTAAATGTACAAATCCAATAAAAATAAACATGCCACTTTAATATGCAGGTCCTGCTGTTCCTAAAGATAACAGAATGTGAAGTGGTGACTGTAGCTACCATGATAAGGGCCATAATTCCCCAGGATAGCCCGGGGGACAAACAGCATCACCACCGAATCCTGCTCCAACCTGTGCTGCAGTCGGCTCCTCCAGGCTGCTGCCTTGGCTCTGGCTCTGTGGGCTGAGTGAAGACAGGCAGCATGTCCCTGGCCATTGGCTGTCCCTTGTCTTATTTCCTTCTGTTTTGCCTTCAGCACTGTTCTATTCACAGTGACTGATGGCTCCGGAGGTGCAGCAGAACCGATGCTCCCACTGCTCCATCCTGTTGGCCACCACTGCTGTTACTCTCATTTACAAATGACAGGGGGATGGGGCATTGCAGACCCAGACAGGGACCTGCAGAGCACCAGCCCTTCCTGCCCCCAAACCAGCCCTTGCCCACCCCAGCCTTGGCTGCCTGGGGAGGGGAGATGGCAGCCCTGGGCTTTGCGTGCCATGTTAGGAGTCAATACAAAGGAAATAATTCCTTAGGACTCAATACAGAGAAAAAAATACCATCAGCTGGGCTTTGCCATTTGGGATTACTGTATACAGCAAACAGTAAAAAAAAAATAAAGCACAAAGTGGCAACTGCACCCAAAATGAAGTTTTTCAAACCAAAGGGATAAAATTATCACCTTTTGGGCTTTCTAACACTCCAGCCCAAACTGTACTGTGCAGGGATGCTTAAGGAAAATAGCAAAAACATTATCCTGATGGTAAAGGCAGGGATGAAGCAGGAAGGAGCAGAGCCCTGAAGATGTGCCTCCTCAATGACCAAAGCAATTCGAGCTGCAAACACGTGTCCCTCTCCTGGTTTCTGAATTCCAGGTCTGGGGGGGATTGACACAAACTATTACTTCCACCTTATTTTTTTTTTTGCAAACAAACTCCATTTCTGAAGATGACCCCTTGTTGTTGCACAGTGAAGCACAGACCTGCCAGGCAGCAGTCTCAGTGTCGTGCAGAGCTGGCAGTGCAGCTGGTGCTCCACAGGCTCTGGTGTTTGTTGTGGTCACTTGGATGTTTGTGAGACAAGAATAGCCCCAGCACTCCTCAGCAAGCTCACAGGGAAGCAAAGGCTGCTAAACCCCATCAGCTAATCAGAATGAAGCCTCAGACACAATTAAAAAAAAAAAAATAAGCAAACACTTTGAAAAGGAGACAGAGTACAGAGGTTGCCTGTGGGCAAGGCTGATGCTACAGAGTGTGAGTGCTGACTCATGGGCATGTTGGCACAAATAAAAGGTCTGTCTTTGCCTGGCCTCCCAGGTCAGCTCAGACATTGCCTTTGCAGCTACAGGGTTAGCTAGCATGGCTGCAGCATCAGGATCTATGAGCAAAGCCCCCCTGGGAGCACCATGGGATCTTTTTGACTTTGGGCTGCAGCCACACTCCTGCTCCAGCAACACCTGCGTGGTTTAGGTGGGGTCAATGCTGGGGGGGTCAGAGGCACATTGCTGGTACCCTGGGGCTTCACTGGCCCTCTTAAATAACAGGCACAGCCTGTACTTATTCCTGGCTCCTGGACAGACACCGACACTTCTGGCTGCACCCTTTGGGGTGTGACCTGCCCCTGCAGCATCCACACTGCTGTCAGAGTCACCTTCACCACAGCCCCCTGCCCGTCCCACGCTTTGGCCAAGAGCTGTGCCAGGACAAGCCCCCAGCTCAGCAAACACTAAGGTGCAGCTCTCATGGGTATTTATTTGCCTTTCCACGGCCAAAGCCTCCTGTGTGTGGACAGGGTGGGATGGGGCTGAGCTGATATGTCAGCTGGGTGCGTCTGGGGCTGCTGATGCAACAGCAAGGGACTGATGGCCTCACCTCTCAGATCTTCTCACTGCCTCAAGCATGTAATAAACAGAAAGTAAAGCTACGCTGGAATTTTTAAGCCCAATTAATTCAAGTGGCCAATAAACAAGCAAACGCCTGAGCAGTTTGTAAAAACCCTTCACAGCCTTTCTGCTCCACCATGGGTGAGTCATGAATCAGCAGCAGTCTGAGCCTGCATGGTCACATACACAAATCTGGGGGACAAGTCACACACCCTGACCCATCCCAGTGCTCCCAGGCTCCAGCTGTGTCCTTCAGCCCCTGACAGACAGACAGACAGACAGATAGAGCTGGCTCAGCTTGCTGTGTGACACCCCCACAACTCAGGCGTGCTCCTGGGCTGCTGCTGCTGGTGTCAGGGAGTGCATTAAAAGCTCATTTACAGTTCTCAAAATAAAGTACCTGAATTCTCTTGTTGTTCACTTTGTCATCACGGTAATGTAACCAAATCCATCAGGAGAGTAAAAAAAAAAACAAACAACAAAAATAAACAAACAAACAAAAGGCAAAACAACACAGACCCTTTCCTCGGAATTGTTGGGAAAAACCCGTTCAGATACAGGAAGATGCCAAGTGTTCACATTTACAGCCCCTGAATCAAGTGCAGGGCATGAAATGGAGCACATCCACAGCCCAGGCAGAAATTAAACAGCAAATTGAATGCCATGATTCAATTCTCACCTAACAAGGGCTGTAACAAAGGCAGGAAAAGGAATTCCTTGACCCAGTTGTCATGACAATACTCTAGAAAAATACCTGCCATAGGACAAACCCTCGCTGCCTCTGTGTGACTCGAGCTCACGTTTCTGCTCCTCTCTCCCCCATTAGTGCAGCACTTTCTTCAGATCAGTTCCAGGATGGAACAATTACACTCAGCTGCTGGATGTGGAGACAGCAGATACCAACGGTGCAGTTTATAATGCAGTGGCTATAATTAGTTTTTGAAATGAGCACTGCATGGGGAACTCCTCAAGCCACATCATTATACATAAAATGGGCTAACTGCGACGTGGTCGCATTGTATTTCTTTTTTATTCACATTTGTCATTGCTAATGTGCTTGTTAAATAGTGACAAGTACAAATGTTCATAGCAGAAAAATTAAATGCAAATGTTATTGCCATGCTGAACAAAAGGAAAAAAAAACTACCCTTTTTTTTTTTTTTTTTTCAGTTACCACTATTTCTGTGCTGGTCTTTGGAATTACACTATTAGGATCAGACTGCAGCACGTTCCTTGGAAAATAAACTTTGGCTAGAGTAAAACAATAGTTTTGGCCTTGTTCTAATTATATATTTTACATATGTATATACATATACACCTATATCTATATAAATATTATCTATATGTTATTATACATACATATTGCATTTATATTAATTTTATATATGTAAAATAAAGAGAAAGGGGGAGAAGAAAGAAACAGAGTGTCTCCAGTGTTCAGTGTCAACTTAATTTTAAGAGAAATTTAAGAACTCACTAGGCAGCAAGGGAAAAAAATACACACTTTCATCTATGAGCTAAAATAATTCCCCTCATTGACTTTATAGCAAATATGTTACTAATATCTCTTCCAAACTACTGATAAACTTCACCAGTGTGTGATTTGGCTATTACTGGTATATTTATTTCTGAAAACAAATAGAGGGAGGGAAAGAGAGAAAAAACAGCAAAGTAGAAACACAAGAAAGGGCCCTGTGGGGTGACAGAGAGTCTGTCACAGAAAGAACAGGACTGAGGAGTCTCCAAGAGCAAAGCATGGCCCAAAGTGTGTAGCAGGCACATTTTCTCCTTGGATCAGCATTTCAAGGGCAAAAGGAGGTAGAAAGCCTCAGTGAGTTCAGTTCTGGAAGTGCACCTGAAGTTCATCTGAGGCAAAGCAGCAGCTTTAACACACAGATCCCCACACTGTGCTCAGAACAGTCCATTATCCTTTGCAAGAGATGCCCTTGCCCCTTCCCCACTCGTTTATGAGCTGGTTTACACCCACCCAGAGGTCACCTTCCCTGCTACCCCCTAACCCAGCAGCAAACAAATTGCTTTGGAAGAGGGGGCTGCATTTGAATCCTCACTTGACCCCCCAGGGCAGCCCTTGCTCAGGAGCTCACCCCCTCTGCCTGCTCAGCAGAGAGCAGCCCAGGAGCACTCCTACAAACATCTTTCCTAACCAGGTCAGCTCAGCTGAGGGATGGGAGCTGGGAAACCCATAGCCCCTCTTCCCTGAGCTCCTGTGTGCAAGTAGGGGCTGACTTGGCTGTTAAAATCTTAACACTGGGGCAAACAGTGCCTCCTCCTCCTCATCCTCTTCTGCTTGCATGGGAATAACACCTCAGACATGAAGCAGCAAGGGAGGAGCAATATCAGCTGCTCCTGATTTCCACCCACATGCAAGAAGAAGTGAGGGTCCTAGGGCTGGGCAAACCTGTGAGCAGTGTCTGCACTGCCCTCGCTTACCCTCACCTTTTACTGTATAGTTTGGCATAACCATAATTATTAATTGCTGGGAAAGGCATTGACTCTCTCAGCACATCGATGCAAGGTGTCACTGCACACAGCAAATGTCTGGGTTACAGATGCAGGTACATGGAAAACTTTCAAACTAAGCAGATTTATTTCTGTTCACACTAGACTAGACTGAAGCACATTTTGGACAAAACAAATGATATAAGCAAGCAGCAGGACTCCACGCTTTTTCCATCTCAAAATCCTGAGAGCCACTTAAATCCTGTTTAAGCCAGACCCACTCCCTGATGGAGTTTCATCACTGTGCTTTGGAGATAAGAGCAGATAGTACCTCAGTTGATCCAAATATGTTCCGTACAGTAAGCTGAAAGTTCAAAATAAAAATTAAACCGAGACCTAAACAAACAAACAAACAACCTAAAAAATAATCTTGCTCTTATCTAAGATGAGCTGAAACAACCTAGAGGAAAAATGATACCATGCAGTAGCAGTGTCAGGCACTGTGAGGATGTTCTCATGGTTTGGCAATACTCCCTGGGTTCCTTTCCTTGCTGTAAATGAGTTGGGAAGAGCAGTAACCTGTCTTTGCTTCAAATCCAACCAGGACAGGGTTAATGTGGGAATGCTTTCCAAAGACACGGGAAGAAAAACTCACCAGGTTACAAGAGGTGATAACTTTTTTCTCCAAGAAACCTCTGGTTTGACTAAATACAAACTACAAGACGTGGAGTGCTCACCTGCTGCTCCTAAAGGTCTGTTTGCCATCTTCTGGTCCATCTGGGATGAGCATGAGCTGGCCTAGGATGGTACTCTTGATATTAAAAGTAAACAATTAATTAAATGTGCCTCTTGACATCCTCCAAACCTTGCTGGTGATCTGAGGTGACCCAAGCCCACCTCTGCCAGCTCAGGGAATTAGTCATACAAGCAGTCATCAGGGATAGCAGGTACCTGCAACCCTGCAATTTGCTGGCCATCAAACAGATGTGGATGGCTTGGCAGATCCAAAATTACAGTGCAAGTAGGAACTGAAAGTTTTACAGGAGAAATTATTATTGTCAGGGTTTTATGGAGAAAATAACCCTGTAGAATGTATTTTAAGGTAGTAGTTTAGACAGGAGCATGATAACATCATAAACCATAAGAGGAAAACTTGAGGCATTTAAAAACATCAGAGGAAAAATGAGACTGAATTACTACTGCCTCTTCTTTCCTTGTAATTTGTTGTCTTAAATGATATGTGTGTGCCTGTGTGTGCATTTGTAAATATATCTCTCTCTTTAGATGGATTTTACAAATGGAACAACTCACAGTGTTGCTGTATTAAGGAGCAAAAATAAAAATCTCTGAGTATTTGTAAACACCAGCCAGAGAGAACAGGTAAATAACCACATCCCTCCAGAAGATGAAGGATGCTATCACACAGCCACAGATCTGTCTGACTGCAGCCACCAGAGCCAGCAAACTCCCTTTGGATCCCTCCCACCCCTCCTCCCTTGTGCTTCAGAAGCCACCAGAGCCCTGCCAGAGCAGGCACATGCCCCAAAGAGTAGGTTTGGTTTGTTATGGGTCCTTCTGAGTTGTCCTTCCTGCATCAGAGCTGCCTCCAGAGTGAGCTGCAGGTGCCAGGTTGGAGCTCAGGGTGTGCAGTGAGGGCAGGATGCATCAACTTGGTGGCTTCTGCTGCCTCTGTGGAGCAACCCAAGTCCTCAGTGCACGTGGGCAGAGCCTGAATTGCCTTAAATTCACCTTGAATTGCCCAGCTCTGTGCCATCCCACACAGGGATGGCCCTGCCCGTGGAGCAGTGTTCCTAGAAAGTGGGAGAGGCAGGTCAGGGCTGTGAGATGTTCATTATGCATTTCAGCAACAGGCAGCCACGTGCTGCACTGAGCCAACAGGGGTTACACTCCATATGTCTTCCATTTATCATAATTGAATGTCATAAACAAATGTCCTCCAGAAAGGAACCAAACGTCAGCATGTCCTCAGCCTCAATAACCAGACACTCACGCTGTGCCAAGGATTTCTAAAGGAAAGCAGAAGGTCTCACTGCATGGAGAAAGGGAGTGGGATGGGAATCACCTCATCGTTCCGAGGTGGGAGCCTGGGAGGTGAAGGAGCAGCTTATTCTGGGAGCTGTTAGCTGAGCTCTCAGCTCTGCCTACTGGTATGTCACTGAGAGCTGGTGTCTGATGAAAGAAGACATGAATGAAAGGCTAAAACATATTAAAGCAACTTTCTAGGAAGATTTTTCTCTCTTTTGCAAAAACATAATGAGGATCACTCTGTTTTGAAACTCCAGTTAAACATTTTCACTTCAAATCACCAACGAAGTGGGAAGCTGATGAATGAAGTGTCTGATTGACACAGAGAAGCACAAACTGATTTCACCCTTCAAGGAGCTTTCACAGCTTTCCCCCAGAGTTCAGCTTTGTAATGTCTGGAAGTTCTGAATTACAAAATCCTGCGTGCTAGTGCAGGATATGAGGACAAGGCAGAGCTGGGCATCTCCCAAGGATGTGAAGAGCTGTCCCCCATGGACAGGCTGGCTGTGCAGGATGCTCTGCCTGCATCCCATCCCCAGCAGGCTGTGGCAGAGCGAGCGGGGTGTGGGCAGCAGGAACTGCATGGCACAAGGTGCCAGCCTGGGAGGGTGAGGCTGGAAAGGCTGCAAAAACCCCCACATCCAGCTCACCATCCTCCTCCTCCTGCTAAACCCACAGCTCATGGGCTCTGTAAAGCACTGAGCAGCTTTCACAGTCTGGTCCCTCTCAGACTCACAAGCAAACCCCACTGACACATCTGGACTGGCTGTCACATGTGTCACATGTAAATAAACACAGCACAGCTGACTGCAGGCACAGTCTGAGAGCAGGCATTTCTAGGTGTTTGAGAAAAATAGTTTCTTCACAGAGAACAGATTCCCAGGGGGTGTAAACCAGCCTGGATGCTGCTTTCAGTGGGGCAATGCTGTCTTCTATCATTTCAAGATCTGTTCCAGACTATTTAGAAAGTGGGTCTCTGATAAAGCAGCTCCCAGGGTATCTTCATGTCATAAAATCCCCTTCCTAGGAAATCATCAGCCAGGAGCATGAGTTATTTCAATGGCTACATCACTTCAGACAAAACCTCACCATCTGCTCTACCCTCTAATTACAAATGCAGAAAACATAATTCACAATCAAATCACATATAAAAGGAAAGAAAATGAGCAATTAAAATGCACATTCTGCCAGGCAAATCAACCTTCCCTTCCCAGCCACGCTGTACCCACCACTGCTCTGGCCTCTTACAGGCAGGGTCAGGATTAGTCCCGGACCACTGGAGACCCTGGTCCTGCTGGTTTCTCTGACAGCTGCCTTCCAGGCTTGATCTTCTCGTCTACTGGGAACTCTCTCCAGCTCTACCCTGCTGCTGTACTTACTGGTGACTTGATAACCCTCAGGATCATTTTTTCTGAGGTAGAAATTTACCTTTCCAGTGCACAGACATATCTTTGTTATTTCCTGCTCCCTGCCTCTATTCTGGAGCCCTCCTGGCTCACGAGTCAACACAAACTTGAGGGCTTGGGGGGAATAAGCAGGGATTGATGGTGGTGTGTTTGCCAGCCAACACCCCAGGCTGAATTCATCTCTAGTGCAGCGTGGCTGCACTTAGTGAAGTTATCATCCCCTCAGGAATGTGCTGAAATGTACATTAACATTCAGGCATCATTTATACTCTATAAGTAATTCAAGCCTACAGAGGCAATTTCTTGCATGTTCAAAATTCAGTCTCCTTCTCTAACATCAGCCACTTCAGAAGGGCTGAAATGCAGCTCTGAGGCCCGAGAGAAGGGGGGTCCTTGGAGAGGGATGTTCCACTGGGGAGAAGGATTTGACCACTGTGCCTTACCCTCATGTACCTGACCCACGAGACTGGATGACAGACAGCTCTGTCCATCAGTCTGTCCATCACTGATGCAGGGGCTTTTAGGAGCAGCCCATCAGGTCCATCCCAGAGGATCAGGGTCAGCTCTCTGCAGAGCTGGGGGAACAAAACTCTGCTCTATTAACGTCACTCAAGGAATTCAAAGTTCTGCATCTGACATGTCTACAGAGCCCTTTCTCGTGGCACATCCTCCCACTCCTGGCTTGGGTGAAGAAAAACCCCTTTGTGAGCCAGCACTGCAGTCTGATCCTCCCTTCTCTCCCCGCCCAAAGCCTGCACAAGGCTCGTGCTCGTTTTTTGGCAACGCTCAGGTTTCCATGTTGGGCCCCAAGGAACACACAGCCATGGTCCCTGCTGTGCAGGTGCCATGGATGGGAAAGGGATGGGGCTTAGCATGATAGCCGTGCAACCAGCACTGCCAGCCCTGCTCTCTGATGGGAGAACCCCACCAAGTGCTGGGGCACTTTGCCATTGCAGGGGCTTGTCAAGTAAAACTCCAGCAACAAGAGGGCTGCCATGGACCCAGGCTAAGGAGGATTCCTGACTGGATCAGATTGCTAAATAATCTCTACTTTTCCTTTTAAAAGCCTGCTCCAGGACCCTTGCTCCACTCCTCCCTTCAGAGCTGCTCTGTGAGATACTCATTGGTACAGACAGCACGAGGCTCTGGTATTATTTCGGAAATGTTTCAGGGCTTCACAACAGTTTTACAATATCTTGCAGCAAAGTGGCAGATGGGATTCTGGACTAATCAATACACTAACAGAGCCAAGTGCTGGATCACTGATCTGAACTGAAAGAATAAACAGTAAATCCAAAGAACACAAGAATACCATCGGTTCTGTAAAGCCAGATAATCTGTAACTTGTTCAGTGAGAAATTCAGTTCCCAGCTTTGCAAGTCTGTACCGTGAGCTCAGCAGATGAAAGGAGGAGGCATCTCTCCTCCTGAGCCAGTTGCTGTGCCCAAGGAGGAGTCACAGCCTGGATTGCTGCTGTGGGGTATCAGAACTGCAGCTCTTTTGTAAGGCTGAGCACAGGCAGCCCGAGCTGGGCCCTGGGCCTGGGTAGCTCCTGGTTCCCAACACTGTGTTCACCTTCCCTGGCCTGAATCTCTTCTTGATGAACCAAAACCACACAATGCTGCATGAGGAGAGCTGGATGAAAGCAGTAACTCAAGGGCCCTTCAGCTGGCCAGGGCATCACTGCAGAGGCAGCTCCATGGCCTCCTCCCTCAGAGCAAACTGGGCTGTTTCCATCACAACTCTTTCTCAAGTGCCCTCAGAGCCACAACAAGACCTCAGTAAAAGCCAAGGGTTACATCACTGTGTCTGGCAGATGGGAACTGGTGGCCAGGAGGCTGATCAGGCCATGAGGCAGCTTGCCATGAAGGGACAGGTGAGCAGCTGCCTGGCTGCAAAACCTGGGATACACAGCTCTGTGTGTGGGAGACGGGGCAAAGACGAAGTCAGCAGCCTTGGACTGGGCACTGGCAGTCCCCTGATGAATCCAGACAGCAAAGAGCTCCTGCCATGGGAGAAGGGATCTGTCCTTCCAATTTTTTTAACAGCCCCTGTGCTGAGTCAATACCCATCACCTATTATCACACAAAAAAGCTTTTTTTTTTTTATAATTTGGAGATTTTAAAAGCCAAACAAAAGGCATGCAATAGGCTATAAATTCAAAGGAGATTTTTTAAGGTGCCAGTCTGCAGCTGAACTCTAGTTATGGTTATTATACCTAAACAGACATAAAGCTCTAATGTGGATCAACACATTTTATCACAGTCATTCACTGAATACTGAGTCCATGCAGCTTAGCTATTACCTTTCTACAGCTCTGAAAGATTTACCATAGTTTCATATTAATCTGGAATTTTATTATGTAGTTATTTTAATCTCACTTTATTTCATCACTGCTTGGAGTCCTATTATCAAAGTAAGATCCTGTTAAGATATAGCAATGATGAATAGTGTTAGAACCAGCTAAAACAGAAACAGAATCCAAATCTGCTTGCTATATGCAGAAAAAAACTTTAAGAGAGCCTTTATGAAGCATTATAGAGGGATAAAGAGGTAATTCTTACTGGGTGGCTGGGATGAGTGTTTAACTGGATGCCCCCCTCTCCTCATTATTTATCTGTATGAGCATCTCTCACCCATCATCAGATTGAAAGACAGAAGAGACCATGAGAGAACCTTCTGTGAGCTCGTGGGTGAGTATCAGGCACTAACCTGATTTTTACATACTCTTTGCTGAGGTAAAGTACTTGTTCAGGCAGGACAAACTCACTCCAGAAGATCCCTCTCATGTCATTCTCTCCATGACACTGAAGTGAGGCTGGGGCTCTTTGACTGCCAATCACCATGAGAACACAATTTTCACAAAAGACACCAGAGTGGGAGACCAACCACAGCCTCAGCTCAGAGCTGATGTTGGCAGGGTCCCAGCACACCAGAACCAGCAGCTCAGGGACAGAAGAGCCAGCCAGGCACACTTCCTCTCCAAAAAGTAGAGCCTCTCTGGCAGGTTTCCTGCATGATTTTGTCATAATGCTTTTGGAGATGGAGTTACTGCTCAGGTTGAAGGATCTCTGAGAGCAAGCCTGGCACTTGGGGTTGCAATCTTTGCCCTGTTGGGATGTTGTTCAGACATTCTCTGGTGGGTGCTTTGCAGCCCGGTTCCTCAGCGAGGAATTCAGGGGAGTGTTAAAGAGACTCAAACGCTTTAAAGCACAAATTTACATATCATCTGCCGAGACCTTTAAAACATATATCTAAATGCTATCCTGAGTCAGAACATCTTTCTAAATTGGAACTGAAAACCCTTAGGGCACGGTTAAAAACGCAAGGACGAAACGCCACATGTGGCAACTTCGGGAAGAGCCAGGGGAAGGCTGTTCTCGCAGCAGGGCAGTGCAGCATCAGCCAGCTCAGCGCTCACTGCCGGGGGCTCAGACCGCAGCGGGTGACACGCGGGTCACCCTGGCCGCAGGAGGGCTGGGGTCCCGCTGCTCACAGCCTGTCAGTGCAGTGCTGGGAGGAAAGACTGCCACCGTTCACTCAAAGTGTGATCACCTCCCGCCCCGACCTCGCAGCACCTGCTGACACACCTGAGACCCGGACGCGGCGAGGGGACAGAGGATGCTGGCCCAGGACACCCCGAGGCACTTCCCTGCAACCCCCCTGCACCACAGCACAGCGGGCTGCTCCGCGATATCTGGTTTACCCTCTTCTCCTTTCATCATTCGCAGCCCTGCAAAGCCACCATGCCCATGGCACTGCAGGACCCCGTGGTGCTGGGACAGGCCCTTGGGCAGGGCCACCGCAGATTCCATAACCCCTTCGGCGCTTTGGTTCGCTGCGGGGTTTGCTCTCCCGCGTGGTTACACATCCCCGCCGGCGATGCTCCAGCCCGGAGGGTACCTGTATTCCCAAGGGACCTGCAGGAAGAGGTCGATTTAGATCGGATCTAGGGAAGCAGCCGGCAATAGAGCCGAGCCGCGGCAGCACAGCGGGCACAGCCGCCCGGTCTGCACCGTCCTCTAGTGGCCACCGGCCCCGGCTCAGTGGCCCCAGGGCAGGGACAGCGGGCAGAGCCCCCAGGCAGCCCCGGGGCAGAGCTGCCCATCGCACTGTCCCCTCTTCTCCTTCGCATCCCCCATCAAGGTAAGCCTGGGACTGTCATCCTTGCCAGAACGACCGCTGCAGCTGCCACACTAATCACCAGCAAGGCTGATCCTGCTCGGGATCTGCAGTTCTTGGCCATCAAAGCCTCTGTTTCAAATACCACAGCACGTGGTATCTCCCATCTCCAGCCGACATGAATAAAATGTAAATCCTCACTCAGTCTGCAGGAAACTGGTGTAGGCAAAGGGATGTGAGTCATTTGCTTTGTATCTCAGAGCCCAACACTCTTTTCCAAGAGCAACCCAAGAATGCACTTTGTCACCCAGCTAAATATTTGATAAAAGTTAAGCACACCCACCTGTGATTGATGCACTCCAGCCTCAATCCGGGTAACTCGAGGCATTATTGAAGCATCGGTTATTTTTAGCACAAGCACAGCTCCATTAGCAGGCCTGCAGTCTGCTCCTTTTGACAAGGCTCACTCTGTGTGTTTATCAACACAACAGGGATAAACAGCAGGACACGGAGTCTGCAGTTCTTAACTCTGTTAGGACAGAGCTGACATTCACATCTCTGTGTGCACCATCAGCCAGAGCATCCTGTCTCCTGGGGTTTCTCTCTCTGGAAGAGCAAGGTTGGCACTGCAGCCCCTGAGGAACTCGTGGCCACTGCTGGCAGATACCCCCAGCTATGAAACACAGGGTGAGCTCCCTGGGTTCCACTGGGTGCTCGTGCCTGACAGAGAACACTCCAGGTACCCAAGGAAAGTGGTCAGAGAGCTCAGGGTTGCTGCTGAGTGGGTGATGTTCTCACCTAACAGCTCAAATTCTGCTCCTCTCATACATACAGGATGGTGGCTTGGAAGATTACAGGAGGCCAAGACAGCTCTCTCTGAAACTGGCCACACACTCACTGCAGGTACCTTCCACGAGCTCTGAAGAGAAGTTTCCCTCTGTTTTTATCTCTTTTGGCTCTATCCACATAACTCCAGAACTGCCTTTTTAGAGATGCAAGCATGGCCCAGGGACAGGGCAAAGAAACTGCAGAAAAGCAATTCTTTTTATTAACAGGTCTCAAACTTCCTTCATAAACTACACAAAGATAGACTCTTGGCTTATTAATAGCAGTAAATCTCCAAGTCCAATAGGCTTCAGTTAATGAATATTGATTATGATAGTGCTGGAAAAGGCTGGTGTCAGTTGAACTGAGATCCTGTAGCCCTCTTTGCCTGAGCTGGGCTGTAAATTAACCGAGAGCTTGTTTGTTTTTCAAAATTAGGTAGTGGAAAACACAGGGGTTATGGCTGCACTGCAGCTTTCACTATCTCAGGGCTGTGAAACCACCTTGATGAACCTGGTCAGACCAGCTAAGCATTTTTTACTGTTTATTTAAGCACCTGAGAGCCTGTGGACCTGATCCCTTTGGAGCCAAGACAGGATCCTGCACACTGAGAGGAGCTTACACGCAATCTGGAGGAGCAGGAATGGACTCCTGGGTGGTTAAAACAACAGGCAGGGGATGTGTGTCAGGTAGCTTCTAACACTCCCTTGAGACACCTGAATGTGTGGTGTGAAAAGTGAGTTATTTTACATTCACAAGCCTCATTTCTTGGAGGACCACTGCCAGCCTGCAGCCAAGTGTACTTACGTCCCACTGTGCTGGAAGAGGACAGCTACAGAGCAGAGATCCTTTCACTTGAGGAAAGCAAATCTGCTTTTACTCAAGCAAACCTGCTGGTGTTTGTACTTTCCCATCTATTTACAGATGTAAATTTACCCTTCCCTCTATCCCCCAGTGAGTATCTTAAAAGTAACAATCTAAGCTGATTAACACAAACACCAAGGTCACCTCGACCTTTGACTCCCCAGATAAATCTCATGGTGCTCTTGATGAGCAGCTCTATCTTTTCCAACCGGTCTGGGATGACTTTGAGTGGCCTTTAAATGAATGGAAGCTCAGGAAAATAAACCAAGGGCAGTCCAAAGTCCACTGCAACAGAGACCTTATCACTATCCTCTGGTGGGGGACAGAGGCAGTGATGGGTGGGGAGGCTGGGGTGCTATGTCAACGTTTTCATAAAACTATCTTTTATGCTCACTGAAATAACCCAACAACAACAAACCCCAGAACAGCCCTCTCCCTCCTCCCCACATCTGATAAAAATCAAGTAATAACAGGAGTGACTTATGCACTCTTTGCCTGGTACTTCTATCTGGCCTTCCAGTTAATACACCCCATGATTAAAGCATCTATAATCTACAGTCTGTGGAGACCTGTAGAGCAGGAGCAGCAGCAGGTGTGCAGCCTGATAAGGGCTGTTCACTCTGTGCAGATGAAACTTTTAATATTTATAACTGCTGATTTTTTTCCTGATGCCTCCCTATTGAGGGGAAAGGGGTGAAAGTTTAAAGATAAAAGCTTGATGAAAGACCCGGTGGAATGTTTTTCCAAGGGCAGGCAGGGGCTTAAAGCTATCTCCTTTAAGAATGCTGCTCAGGCAAGTGCAGCATCAGAGATGGGGGATGAAGTCTCTGGAAGGCCTTCAAGGCTTGTCTAAAGTGCACCCAGGCTTCAAGCTGTAAGCTCCTCTGAGCTGTCTGGTTTGCTTGTCTGCACCAAGCACAGTGGGACTGTGCTGGGACTGCCAGGCATCACCACAAAATAATTAAGTCACTCCAGGTCAGCTGTACACACTTCAAGTAAAGTGCTAAGAGCATTTCCAGCTCAGCACTGGAGATCTGAAAACACAGTGTCAGCCCAACCCTCTGTCTCAGCTGCTGTGGGCAGCACATGGGGCACTGGGAACCAACTGGAAAACATGAATTGCATCCTGCTCCACTCAATCACCAACTGCAGTGTGGTACTCAGGATCCACAGCTGGTGAAACACTGAGGATACTGTTGTCTTTGCAGCCTTCCTCCTGGAAGGCTGGGAAAGCATCCGTTTCCAGTGGCATCCCTTCTCCAGGTGTATGGATATTTTAGTCTGTGGTGATTTGGTGTCAGGGACACAAGGCTCTGCCCATGGGACAGCAGCAGGCCACATCAGAGGGATGCTGCTTTCCTGTACTCCCAACCAACTCAATCTGCCCCACATGTAGGGTGGACACCCCAGGATGACAGGCAGGCCCCCAGCTCACTCAGCCCTGTGGATGCCTTGCTGACAGACTCTGCTTACCCTCTGTCCAGATTTAAGAACCAACCAAACTCCCTCATTTTCAGCACCATGAGACCCCAGACTTGCCCCATGCCCAAATGGTGTAATATTTGTGCATTCAAAACCCAACACTCCTGAGTATATTATGACAGATATGAATGATACAGCCCACTAGTAACTACAGACAAATATACCTGGGCTAACCTGAGTAGAACCAAAATATGCAGAGAAAGGTGTTCATTCATTTAAATATATTCATTTATTTCATCTGAAAGATGATACACTGACATACTTCTTTCAAAGCAAGCCATGTGGTCCTCATACCTATAGCAGAGCCCTTCAAAATGTTTATCAAACCCATACATACAACACACCCTGACAGAGGGAGATACATCTCAGAGCTGAAATACAAGCTTGGCTGAACCTGAACTGAGGTCTCTCAAGCTGAAAGCTACATCTCAATCATTCTGCCTTCCTACCTCAGATCCCAAAAGTCAAAGAAAAAAGAAAAGCAGGCTGGCCAGGGAGGAGGCAGGGTTGCCTTTTCACCAGAGAACAAAGAGTGGGACTTCTAAAAAAAAAAAAAAGAGAAAAAAAATTTCAATCCTCAAAAACGCCCCACCTGAATTCAAAAGCATCAGAAAGGAAAAAAAAAAAAAAAAAAAAGAGGTAGAGCTCTGCAGTCTAAGGACAC
Organism: Corapipo altera; assembly: GCF_003945725.1. NCBI lineage: Eukaryota > Metazoa > Chordata > Aves > Passeriformes > Pipridae > Corapipo > Corapipo altera. Next base: position 2,571,551 of record NW_020884906.1, read on the forward strand.
ATTCCACTGTTTGGAAAGTATGAAGAAAACTGGATGAAGAAAATATGACACTTCAGTGTCTCCAAGACAGCTGCAGTTTTCCTTGACTTAAACAGACTTCTCTGCCAGAAACTGGATTTCTTGGCCTCCACTTTCTTGACTCCTCCACAAAATATGATTTCAAGTTATACAAGCAAAGTTTAAATCTAAAGAGGTAAAATTAAGTTGCTGAAAATGAGTTTAAAAAAACAGTCCTGACTTTGTCAATAAGGAGTTTATCTCAAACCTGAAACCTTGGGGGGGAAGAAACCCTATCAGATGGAATTTCTGCATGAAACCTGGAAGTATATGAAAAATCCAAATTAACAAAAGTAGCCAGTGTCAGTGGACTAGTTAAAACTGGATACACACTGGCCAGAGCTCCTACAACACATACAGGCTGCAAGCAAAACCACACCAAGCTGCTTATCATTCTGAAGCAAAACTCAAGGATTAGCCTCCCACTGCACATCAGCTGGCCTCCCTGGCTACAGCAGCCAGCAGGATTATGCTCATTTCCAAAGCTCATGAGCATTTGGAATTAATCAACCTTAGAGCATGAGATGGATGTACATGCAGGAACACCAGCACCACTCCACAGATGGAATTACTGAGCATCATCTGAGTTGTTTGACAAAGCAGAGCTTTCAGTGCCTCGAACGTGGGAGTAGTAAGACAAGTGCAAGGAAGCTAAACACCCCTCTGAAGACCTGAGCTTAAAAATGCATATAAAAATATAATCAGGATATCATCAGGTGTTTACAGCTATGTGCTGAAGTCACTTGCTACAAACAGGTTGTCAGCTCTAGTATAAAAGCAACACATCTGAAAAATAAGAGCAGTCAGAGACTGCAGTTCCTCTCAGTGCCACGGAACAGCAGTGAGACATCTGTCCATGCAGCCACGGGTCACAGCCAGCACCAGCAGCTCTGGGGGAAGGGCTGGGACCCCAGCCATGAACCAGTCCAGAAAAGCTTGCTCCCAGGAAAAATCCCTTCCAAATACCGGGGGGCAGCACAGTTTGCAAGCGTGAGAAATGCAGGGAAGTCCATCCAGGGGTAGTGGCAGAGGTCACTGAGGAAGGCAGCACCTCTGCCAAGCAGTCCAGTTCTGTCACAGGGAAGGATTGCAGAGCACATGGGAGCTCTGTGAGTGTCCCTAAGATCAGGGAGTTGCACAGGTGTGTTTGTAAGAGATGGCATCAATCTAAACTGAAGTGCTCTGCAAAAATATCATTTTTCTTCCCAAACAAACCTCGTACTTGCTCAAACTCCAGGGGCACATCAGTAGCCTTTTTCTTTACTTCTTTATCAAAAAGCTACAAAATAAAAAATAGAAACTGTTGTCAAAACTCAGTATAAGCTCTTCACCCTGATACCACTGCTCACTCTCACCTCTTAAAAGATCTAGCAAATAGAGCTTTTTAAAAAAGCCAGCCCTGTCACCACTGCTGCTCATGCTCTGTTATTTAGCACACATTTTCCTGGTTTTCCCTGGTTCTGCGTAACCAAAAGTCAGTTTAGCTCCCTCCCAGCAGCAAGGCAGATTAACAGGACATGGTTACTGCATCCAGAATCTCCTTCCACCTGGTTCCAGTCATTCCCAGAGGCACAGTAACATTACCTCATAACCTGAGAGCTCCAGGAGCCCTGATATGTCATCCTCCATCTCAGACAGTGACTGATTCAGGACAGCAGCTGCTTTGGCCACATCTGGGTGATAATGGTTCTGGAGAGACTGAAAAAGCAAGACAAATAGGAGATGGTCTGTTAAGCACAGGGTAACACACATCCATCTGGAGTCCCACACAGGTGCCTGGCCCTTTGCTGGTCAGAGCTTAGTGAACATCAAACTGTGGCAGAGGCAAATCCCGATTTCAGGCATCTTTCAAACATGTCGAAGGTCCCTCTCACCTGGTTCACACCCAGCTCAAGAGAGATTCATTCACAGGCCATGCTTGCAATGCATAACCCAGTTCTGCCACCTTACACAGTTCTTGTGCCACATCTGAGCTCCAGCTCTCTGGGATTCCTGCTCCTGCACATCATTCCTGTTGCTGCCTCAGCCCCCTGCACAAAACCCTTATCCATTTCTACAGCATAACCTGGCTGCAGCCAAGTAACTTCCATCAGTGCTCAGCAAGTTCCTCTCTCCCCTCCAAAGCAAATGAAAAGCCTGGTACTTTTGCAGCTATTTAGACTGTTTGAGCTGTTAGCTGCCCACTTTTCAGCTGCACGGTCAGATGTGTGCTCACAATCCACCTACCAAATAGCATGTACAACTTCTCCAGTGTATGGAATCATTTGCTAGGACAGAAAATGATGCAGATCAAAAGATCAGCCAGGAATTCAACTCATTTGCAGGACACATGTCAGTATAGTCTTTTGAGTGGAGCTGCCCACTGCCAACGTGTGTCAAGGAAGCAGCAGGGGTGGAAGAGACCCATGCCAGATGCAGATGTTCATTTTTCAATGACATACCTGAATCTCCCAGAGGGAACTCTCCAAAGCTCTGCTTTCAGATGGCTCCTCCTCCTCCATAATATATGGATCTTCTGACATATCTAAGAAAACAGGAGATACAGAGCTAATATTTCCTGTGTGATGTATGTAAACCCAAAGGGAACACAAGAGGCCCAGAGCAGTGCTGCAGGTAGGATTGCTCATTCCCGAGACATTTATTGCTCAGGAACAAGCTGGCACATTCCAACATGACCTGAGTCACTGCTGGCAGCACTACAGAATCATGTCACTTTTAGAGAGCATGGGGGGCATTTGCAATAGTCTTGAAATCACAGCAGCAGCCTGCTGACTTTCCACAAACTCAAGGGATAGAGGGATCCTTCCAAACCTCCGAACTGGGATCTCTCTTCTTCCTCCGCAGGAATCCTGCTCTTTATGTTGTCTAAAGGCATGACACAAAACTCCCCTCTTACCTGCTGGCCCACCAGGTCTGTGCACCAGCACTTTGCAGGCGGGGTGTCTCCGGAAGAGGTTGCAGATGAAGGGAATGATCATGAGGAGGGACTCGGGAGGAGCCGTGAGGGCCAGGCGGGAGAGCCGCTTTATGAACGCTGCCACCAGGTACGCTGGCAAGTGACTGTGGGAGAGCAGGCAGAGGGGAGCAGCTTGGTAAAGCCCTGGCAAGGCAAACAGCAGCTTCACCCCCCTCAAACAGCATGGCAGGGTAAAGATCAGTGGGGCTCTTCAGATTTTTTGGGCTATGGCGTAAAGAGAAGCTGGAACAATCCTGGTTTCAAGCGGCAATACAGGGTCTTGTGTGCTCTCTGGAACAAATCTGGGGGCAACAAATCTCAGTGCATGAATAACCTCAAATCACTCTGAGACTCCATCCAGAACCATGGCACCACTTCAGGCACTGGCCAAGCACAGCTCCTCTACACAGCCCTTCACATGGCAAACTTTATTCAGTCCTTTTATAAACTTCTGAGTGCTTGGTCAGGCAACCCCAATTATATTCTTCTAATGTCATTTTGCTGATTTAATTAATGCACAGGCCACGGTGTTAAATTTATGTAATATTTCCAGGACTACAGCAAGCACTGCAGCTGCTAATGAGAACATAAAGCTGCTGTAATGTAAATGTGCAGGATAATTATTTTTTTTTTTTATGGTAAAAATGCAAATTTCTAACAGCAATCAGCTCATCTAGGCACCTTCTTCAGGTCAGAAGAACTGGGATGAAAGATGACAATTTTCAGCCACTCAGCCTTCAGCTCAACAGCTCACTACACAAGCAAAGCCACCCCACAGGTCTTGTCACTCTCTCCAAAGCACACCATGAATACAGGGGGTTGGATACGAAGTGCCTAGTGCTGAACTGTAAAGTGTTACTCTTGGTTTGTTTTATAACAGATGATGGCAACTATATGACCAGCTGCTTATCTAGTTTCTTCCCTGTGTACAATGAACTGACAGCATCAAGACAGACTGTCAAACACTTTACATCTCAATGTTCTGTGTCTGCAAAAGGCCATCAATTTATGAACAGCTTTATAATCTATAAAAAGCCTGCAAATTTTACTTTTCCACATTCGCAAAGACAAGACAGAGAATTCATCATTTTCAGCCAAAGTGGAACACAGATCAAAATACATCCATAAGCACTTGTAGCTCAAACTCTGGTAACTAACTGCAATTTTTCCTTTCTGAAACTCTATGGCTGCATGGCAAATCTTCAGAAATAGCACATGAAAAATTACACAACGCTACAATAACACTCTTGGATTCAATTTTCTTGGTAAAAATGAATCTGATCCAGTAGGCACACTGAATACATTATATCCAGACATGTTGGGGACTGCTCAAAAACAGTCTCTGGCCAACAGAAAAACAAGAGGAAAATATGTGAGCATACATAATGAAGATGTTACTTACGATGAAGACAAAAACAGATCAGTCAGATGGAAGAAGCGAGCTCGGTACTTCACGTGATATATGGAAGAGTCTAACAGACTGTACAGCTTTTTGTAAAAGTCAGGATATTCCCTGTTAAAAAACAGGAAAATACAACACCCATTAGTGGTGCACAGGGGGACTGCACTGTGTTTAAAGGTTTCTGTGCTTTCATTAATGAAAGACCACTCCAGATCACTGCTGTGCTCTGTTTAGCTCTCTTAGGCTTCTCTCTACAGTCCCCTGAAAACAAGCTGTAAGGTGAATTTATGGCTTTTGCAGTGCCCAGCCATTTTTGAGCTGTGAAGTCATGTCCACTGACTGCAAATGGTACAGGATCCAGTGAAAGGGACACCAAAGATATGGCTTCACTAAGTAATCAAATCAATGGAAATTGATTTTACAGTGCTGAGCAACCACAGTCTGCAGAAGAGGATATTTAGGCTCAGTTGTAAAAGGAGTCAAGACTGTCAAAAGAGCTCAGCATCCAAACAGCTGAGCCTCTTGGGCAGAGTTTGGCTTTCTCACTGGGGAATTTCTAAACCTGAAGGTGTGGCGAATCCATCTCAGTCCCTCTTACATAAAGACATAAATGCAAACCCCCATGTTCCTTTAAACAGTATGCTCTTTTTACTTACAAATTATGCTGATGAATCAGAATAAACAATCCATTTAGGGCTAGAAGGCTGATTGCTCCACCTGTAAGGAAGCAGGCAGGAATCAACACAATAAAAACAATTAGAAAAAAAATCAGCTTCCAATCGTTTGTAAAATAAAACCTTCCCAGAAGGAACACAAAGCTGAGTACCTGAAATTAGAGCCAGTGTGATGGCTGAAAGGTGAAACAATTTCATCTACAACCTTCCAGAGGCTCCCAAGTTTCTTACAGACATTAAGCTGTAGTTTAGGAGAAAAATCTCTGAATGACTGAGACACAAAAATGTGCTCCTCTAAATCCCAAACAAAGCCACACTGGAGAGGCAGAGATCTCCTCAGAAGGGACATTTCTATAGGAATCTGTGCATCTTGTGTCTGGATGCAGCCCAGGTATCAGCAGTGCTGGTTGAACTCTATACTTAAAATAAATCAGTCCAGTATTCTACTATTCCCAAGGTCTTAAATAAAATTTTCTTTATGCACAAGGGGCAACAACACTGACAAACACAGGTAAAATCATCTCACTCTCAGGGACAATGGAGTTCACCCTAATTCCTTTGCTACATCCCAGCCAAAAGCACATCTACTCTATCCTCTAGGTCGTGGTGCTGCATCCAGCAGAGCTTCCAAATCCATATGTCCCCTGCTGCAGGTTACTATGACAATGGACAAAAGCCTGTTCTCACTCACCTATGCCATAGGCCACTGTCAGGAAGTCCATCATGAGAGTGGGTTCGTTCATGTAAGGCAGGACAGAGTCGTGCAGAATGACAAGAACCTTCTTGTAAAGGCCAGTGGGCAGCTGTGAAGGATGAAACAACACAGTGAAACAACCACTGCAGGGAGAACTGAGAGTAACAGCAACCTGTGGCTCAAGAAAGCAACGCACAAGCAAAAGGGAATGTGCCAGGACAGTACAGAACAGCTTCCAGCAGCAGTTCCCAAATGGGAGAGTTTACAAGTGACACCTGAAGTGCATTCACAGAGGCAGGTGCTCACAACTAACAGTGTCATCACAGCTCAGAAGGGAAAGTCATCACAAGAAAGGCTGTGGAAGCTTCAATAGTGCAGAGAAGCTGTTACACTGCAGATCACCCTTATGAGCAGACAAGTTTAAGGTGGGGAAAAAAGGCTGGGAGTAAGGAGAAGAAATGAACCATATATGAGATCAGGTTTCTTGGCAGAATGATCCAACAGAAATGGTCACTGGGCTGCTCCCATATGACACTGAAAGCACACTGTGGTCCTACCAGGAGCTCCATGCAAGGATGGCCACAATTGCTAAGGATCAGCAATCCTTTAATTAAAGATTGATACAGATCAGTGGCAGAAGCAACACTCACCTTGTGCTTCAAAAAAGTGAGCCACATTTTCTGAAACACCTGCCTGTGTGCCTTAAAAGAAAATTGCAAACAGTGAGTAAAACACGCTGGTGTAGATAAAGCTCTATTTTAAATGGATACAATTTCAATTCTAAAGCACCAAATGAACAGTTACCTGCAGCTTCGACATTTTCAATTCCTCACGATTTTCTAAGGAGAAAGAGAAGACAGATGTTGAACTTGAAATAGATGTTAAAAAAATTAAGATCCGCCTTTTTTTCCTTAGCACTTTGATAACCTAAAAATTTGGGCTTATGTCCTTGTCTTGATACAAGGCCATGACAGACCCCTCTGTAGACCGAGGAATGTGGATTTTTGACACTGTTTAGAATCACGGTGATCACAGAACCAGACGTTCTTCATTAACAAACTTTACACAACAGAAAACTTAAACGTGATTTTCCTTTTCACCCACAGTTCATCGTGTTGAGCTTACTAACCTTGCTTCACCATAAATTTGACCATGTCAGACTCTTTGTTTGGCATGTTAATGGGCGAAATGAGGGAAAATACGTTCTGCTGGTAAAAGGGCAGCGGCCTCTGAGGAAAAAACCAAACATATAAACATATCAACCACTAGTGCCTTCCTGCCTCAGCCAAAAAATAAACCATCCAGAGCCACCTCTCCAGTAACAATTTGTTACCTCTTTTGTCTTTTGCATGACTTGTCCAATATTGGCAGTGACTGCCTTCATGACAAAGTACCGAACGTCATCGTAGTCCATGTACTCCTGAAAGCGAGAGATCAGGAGCGAGGCATCCTCATTTACAGGAAGCAAACCATCAACAACCACCTAAGAAAGAGTTTGTAAATGAAAGCACCGTGTCAGTCTCTTGCAGCACTGGAGCAGAGAGAGAGTGGCTGAGGGCACACGAAGCCATCAGGTCACTGACAGGAGGAAAACTTTTCAGTTCTGCAGCTTACCTTAAGGAGGTCAAAAGGAAAAGTCAAAGTCCCCTTCCACTCTATTTTGATCAATGGATACTGTGCCTCTAACTCAACAAACTTCATGAGGGTGCAGAGTGACAATTCCTTTTAAAAAAAAACAACACACAAAACCTCCACTTCAGTAAAGACACCAGGGGTCAGACCCTAAGGAGGCAACTTCAAAAGGAGAAAGAATGAACTAGGATGTTGTTCCCCGAGAAAGCTGCATGCCGGCAGGTGAGCAGAGGTGAGCTGGAACACAGGCGATGTCCTACAGCCCTGCCTGCCCTCCCACACCGAAATATCGGGCGATAATCGCCAGGGACCCCCCGTGTCAGCAGCGGGCTCAGGACCCACCTTGACCTGGAAGGCGTCGTGCCCCATCAGCTCGCCCAGGCAGCCCACGCAGTCCTGGTAGCGGTGCCTCATCCATATCTTGTACTTTTCCTCGGCGCTGAACCGATCTGCGGGGGGGACACGGACACGCCTGAGGCTCGGGCAGGGCCCGCCTGCCCCGGGCCCCCCCGGGCAGCGCCCGCCCGGACTCACCGGCCAGAGCGGCGTCCTGGGCGGGCAGCGGCCCCACGAACAGCTCCCGGCGCTCCAGCAGCGCCCCGAACAGCCGGCTGCAGGTCCTGGCGGCGCTCACGATGTCCTCCTCCTCCTCCTGGGCCTGGGGAAGAACAGCGTGTCTGAGCCGCGGCCGCGCTCCCCTCACAGCCCCGCTACCCCCCGCTCCCGTCCCGTCCCGCACCGCCAGCGGCTCCAGGATCTCGAAGACGCGGTTGGCGTTGGAGCGGCTGCCCAGCACGGCCTCCAGGCTGGCGGCGAGCGCGGCGGCCCTCGCCATGCTGAGGGTGCAGGGCCGGGACGAGGAGGAGGAGCCGCGGCCGCTCCGCCCGCAGGCGGGGCCGGGGCCGGCCCGTCCTCCCGCCCCACGGGCCCCTCGGTGAGGGGAAACACCCCGAGCCTCCCCCCGACCCCGCGGTACAGAAGGGCAGGGCGAGGCTGCGGTATAAAAATGTACACTTTATTACACCTTCAGGTAGGATACAGCACTATTCCTTATCATCCTACTGGGTCGAGTACAAATGCTCATCACTTTATGTACAGGTTGACTTTCCTAACACGCTCTCCCGGGGAGAAAGACACATCGAAAAGGAAAAATAAAATTGGAAAAAAAAAAAAAATAGGGAACAAAAAAAGGTGACTTTTATCTTCATCGACTGACCTAAACAAGAAACGATCGCCTCTTTAGACACAAAATCGAACCAGCACAACGATGCACCCAACAGCTGGAACTGTCCCCCCCACCCTCCCCCCCCACGACGTTCATGCACATAATAAAAGCTAAACACTTAAAAGTAAAACTGGGGCTAACTAAGCAATAGTTTTGGATGAGCAAGGCTATACTGTACACAGTGTCACTATCCATTACCACCGCAATTGCTCTGCATTTTGAACTACTCCACTGCCAGCAATCCCAGCTCTGTGGCTCGCCAAGGAGTTCAGGTAACGGCACGGGTGGTTCACCAGGGTCAGGAGAATACTACTGCATGCAAAAACAGCTTTAAAAAAACCTAAATGCCCTTGTATTTGCAGACCTGAGGGCCAAAAAAAAAAAAAAAAAAAAGATGCAGGACAAAAGAGGTATAAAATAAAAAAAAAAATCAGGAACGCTGCCTGAGCCAACGTTTACATTCGCGATGTGAACAGAATGGGCTGTACCAGAGGAGCTGGTGGGTATTCTTTCCTGTTTAAGCCACGTGGATTGCCAGGTACCAACACGTGTGGACATACAGAGGTAAAAACAAAAGATATGCTTTTCTTGCCTTTAAAAACAGGCTGCCCTCCTAAAAGAGTAAAAATATCACAGAATGGAAAAATAATTTTAAAATCATCTCAGAAAAGGAATGTAGTAATTTTGTCTAGATTTTACACATTGCGCAGTTGTCTGGCCAAAGTAAAGTAAATCCCTTCAAGCCACCAAGAGCTTTTTGATTCCTCACTCAGTGCTGTTTGCAAAGTGTTTTTCATTGTAAGCAAGAAAAGTAAAGAAACCTCCCACAGTTCTATGCAGCTTTTTGCTTCTTTTTTTCTCCGTAACAATAAGGCAAACTGATCTGGAGGAAGAGGCCACGCTCTGTTCACATCCAAAATACCCACCTGAAGTTACATTCATCGTTAGCTTTAGTAAAAGAATAGTACAAAAGTTAGATCTTACTCTTTACACAGTTGAAGAATTAAGTCTTAGATTTAATTTCACTATTCTCCCTTCCCCCAGCCCCCCACCCCCCGAGCTGAAAGCCGAGTAAAAAGTACTGAACATTTAAACATGTTGCAAGAGCAGAATGAAGCTGAGAGATTAAGTTTTATCAGTTGGAGATTTTCCATGACAGAAGTCCCATGAGAAACAGCTACAGATCATCTGTTTAGCTGTAGCCACTGAACAATTCTTTTACAAAGAAAAAAAAAGAATGGGCTACACTTCAATACACAACTACTATCAACACAGTATTTACTCAATTTACCCAATTCATGCCTAAAATATCCATTATCTTAAAGTGAAATATGAGAGTGAGCACACAGGTTGGGTGATTCAATAAACTGTACACAAAACTACTAACAAACATTTTAAAAGACTTACAAAAATGGAGAATGAAACTTTTTTTTTTTCCTTTTTAATTACATGTACTTACAGGTTTTCACATTTACTGGCTAAACTTTGCAGGGAGCACTTCGAATCTGTGTTAGGTCTTTCAGAGGAATTTACCTCTGGAATACCACGCAGCTTTTGTACTGATGGAAAATACTGTGCTGTATCAGCCACACTTGGTTCTTTGTGTGGCTTCACTGTGGATACTGAGCACACAACTGAACTACAGCAAAGAGCTGCATATTCCCATGGGCAGGTGTGGTAAGTTAACACAGATGGATTTCACTGACATTTATGGCATATCACCATTTCACTTTGGAGAAGCTGGGCAGAATTTAGACCTAAGTAATGTTTGCTTTGTCTGGTTTGAATGAGCACAGAGAACACAGGCAGAACGCATCTTGTACAGAGTGACATCTTTGAGTGCCTAACAGCTGCTAACACACAGAAGTTATATGAGTTTCCATGTTTAAATGTTCACCAGCAAGAAACCTTCTGCTACAAAAAAAAGAATAAAAATAAAGGCGGTTTGTCTTCATTTGGATGTTTGGAGTAGCTTCTCACTTGTCTCGGCAAACAAGAAATGCTGTTTTCCCTGTTATTGCATTATTTCAACTTGGTTTAGTAGGTGCCTTTAATCTGACAGTCGGCGTCCTCATCTGTACTTTCGCCTGCTGGTTCTGGGCCTCAGGTGTTGCTGGTGTCTGGGCTGGGTTCTGTACACCTGGAGCCTGAACCTGGGGAGATGCTGTTGTCACCACTTGCTGCTGGATCAGTTTCTGCTGGACGACCTGAGCGGCAGCGGTTGTTGCAGGGATCACCTGAACCTGCTGTTGACCTGCTGTCGTCTGAGAAAGTGTCACAGTTTGGGGCTGAGCCTGTACCTGGACATCAGGATGACATGGCAATTACAAAAGAATAGTTTGGCATTAAACTGAGCATTCGTTACATTTCTGCTCCACAGAGGGAATCCTACTCATTTAGGTGTTTTCTCTCTTAACTGACAAACATCTTGGACAAAGCAGGAAGGCTGGGAGAGACTCTGGGAACACAGGCTCTGTGGGATCACTGAGAAACACCATTCTGTCACATTTTCTAGAGCCTTATAAATCAGAACTAAGAACCAACATGCCTGTAACTCAGACCTCTGCAGTGCAAATCCAATGACATGCCCTCAGATACATTCAGAAGACAGATGTAAGGTACAGAAACCCTACTGGATATACAGGAAAATTTCTGTACTGCAGAAGTGGAAGTGAAGGAACAGGGAACAATCAGAGGGACAGACAGAGGACCAAAGAGGTTAAAATGCTGACTCTGTACCCATATTGTGACAATAAATAAAGTCACTGAGGCTTCCCACCAGTCCCAGCCATTACTCTTTCAGACTACAGCTGCCAGTCTCTATTCCCAGTTTAGGGTAGAACAGTGTGAACTCCATCCAGAAATCTAATTTTCGTAACTATCCAGAGCAAGAGGGGAAAAAAAAAAAAATCAACATCTCCTTGTTCAGAGGACAAGGTAATGAAAACTGAGCAGCTTCAGCTGCCTTTGTCAGATGCAGAAGCATAACAAAGCTACAAGGGCTTCTCCAGGAGAAAAATTACCTCTTGACTGATCCAAAAGGAATCCAGTGGGAAGCACTAAAAATGCAGGTAAAAAGAATGCCACATACACATCAAGACCATAGTTTTTAAAGTACTTATCATGGCCTAATCCTACTGCCACTGATGTCACTGGTGTGTGTGGGAGGGAAACTATTTGTCTTTTTACCACGGACTCCCACAGTCCCAGAGTTATGCCAACACTGATGACTTTTGAAAATGATCTAGGAGCTCTTACTGACTACAAAGGACAACTTGTGTTGACTGATGAGGTTTCTATGCCCTGCTGTCTCCCTTGCCCTTGAAGCATTCACAGCTGAGGTGACTATTAGTCAGCTTATACCACTTTATCATCATTTTAAGATAAACAGTCACAGATTTTATTCTGCACTAAAACACTGCAAAATAAACTGGGAGAGATTAAGAGTCGATTGGCTCAGAGTTTTGTGCACTGAAGGCAATAACTTCATCCACCATCCAAAGTTAAATCATGCCTGTCAATCAACTGCCTAAATTATGCCTGTTGCCAACGATCTGGATGACATTGTTCTGAACAGTGTTAATTAAACTGCCTGGTAATTAGGGGAGGGGAAACCAAACCATCTGACCTTCTCTTGCCCTAGTCCCGTCTGTTACCAGACCACATTTGGAACAGCTACCACACTGTTCTGACTTTTACAAAGCACTTGGCACAGCTTTGTGAACTGGAACAAAACAACTTGTAACCTTCAATTTGTCCTAATTTTTGTAGAAAAAGCTCAGATGGTGCTCATTAGTTCAGTTATTTGCTATCTTGACTATACACCACCAGAAAGCAATTTTCAAAAATTTTTTCAAACTCTAAAAAACATTTTTTAAAATCTGTTTTTCGTCTTATCTATGAATAAGCGATGAACAAACACAGCACCACCTACCAAAATTTTAGACTAGAGAATATATGGCAGCTGACTCAGTATTGAAGACTCATTTTTATAGAATGGCACTTGCTGTATGCTTTGAAAATACTGCCTATGCCACACATAGGGTGAAAAACACAAACATTCCAAATAAATGAGCTTTCAGTAGGATCACGTTTCTAGTGCTATGTTTGACAAGTGCAAAACCCACCTGTTGGGAAACTGAAACCATCTGCTGAATGTTGGCAACAGTAGCCTGTTGCTGGACCACTTGTGGGAGTTTTGCAACCTGTAGTGACATGAAATACAGAAAGATTCAAAATAAAAAACTATTAAAAGAACAAAACTGGCAAAACTGCTACCAAGTGAAAACCCTTCCAAAGTCCTGTTCATGATAAGTTGTACCTTGGCATTTAGAGTGAGATTGAATGTTTGTAAAACCTTTGAGATCACTGAATTGAAGAACTTAACTAGGGGAGGAAGAGAAGAAGCCATATTTTCTATTTTAACTACAACATACTCATTTCCTCCTATCTATAAAATTGAAGGAAGCACATGAGTTCTAATGGGTTACATTATCTGGGATATACTTTTGAAAGAGTAAGGCTTCCAATTTCTAGCCCCCTTCTTTTTCTCCTTGGTTAGACTGATTTGGTTATGCAGAAAAGCAAATAAGTGAACTGTCACCTACACTTGGCTGCCAGAAACAGGAAGAACTCTGGACGAATTTTCCCTAGTAAATGCTGTATAGAATCCCTTGCTTAATAAAAAGGGGTGACTCAATTTTTTTATTTCAAAGAAGAAAGGTGAACTTACAGCTCACAGTTCCTCTGACCTGATTTAAGGGCACATATTCAGCACCAATGAATTTTATTAAAAAGTCAATTTAAATGAAAGTGTGACTAGAATTAGTATGAGTGGGTGCTAAAATGCTACCTCACCTGTCATCTTTACAATTCTCCAGTTCACAGTACAGTTTATGGTGTAAACCTGTGTTACCTGTACCTGAATCTGGGCCTGCACTTGCTGAGTTCCACCTGGTTTCTGGGTTTGGGAAATTGGAGTTGTTAAGAACTGTGTTTTAATGGCAGGTTGTGTAGCATAAGTTACTTTTTGTTGTTGTGAAGTCTGCTGTTGGGTTTGGACCGTAACCTGCTGAGCATTTATCTGCAGAAGAGAAAAAAAAAAAGGCATCAGTGACCACAAAAGATTTAAAAGAACAGGTATGTAGCTAACAAGATTAATTACATTTATTTATTGGAAAAAAAAACCCTCTCAGGATTAGTAATAACAAAATGAGCACTAGATGAAAGTGGGTGAAATCTTTCACCCATTTATACAAGTATTCAGATCTAATTAATGTATTTACTGAAAAGGCTGTCTCTTACACAGAGCACTCATACAATAATGCACTTCCAAAAAGCCACATTGAGATGGCCTTTTTATCATCATGATATTCTCATGGCACATGAGAACACAACATTTGAGGAAAAAGTATATTTTGCACAAATTGTATTATGAGCAGTAAAAATCTCTGGGAATTTTCCACACATATTTGAAGTGACTAAAAAGAATCCTAATCTTTGTTTGGGGCATGAGAAATCAAACCAACCAACCAACCACCTAACTGAAAAAATAATTAAGCACCTGACAAGGCACGTGAGAACCCGTTCTCTCCAGGTATACTGAAGATTCACCCCTAGAAATCCTGACTGACTCTCTGGGAGTCTCCTCATCATCCAGAGCCAAAGTCTCCCAGCCACAGAAGCATTGCATAACTTATTGGGAGAGCAAACAACTGTACCTTTTGCTGCACAGTAGCTTGTCCCTGTGCAACCTGGGGCTGGATCGCTTTCTGCTGCTGTGCTGCTTGATGGTGCTTGAGTTTTAGAAGCTGCTGGACATGCAGTGGCTGTGCAACTACTGTCTGGCCTCCTGAAAATTACAAAAATAATTAGAACTCTAAGAGTATTGCTTTGCTCCAGTAATCACAGCTTGCAAACACAGATTCTGCTTTTTATAGGCTTATACATCTGCATAGCTTTGAGCACTAATAACCTACTGGTTTTAATGGGAATAAGACATATGGATTTTGACACTGGAGAAAATTTCTTATCTAAGGGCATGAGTAAGCTAACTTCATGTTCTAACAATAATCTTCCTACTGGAAAAATTCTGTCCATACTATAGGAGACTTATGAAATACAATTCTTCTAATTTCCAATTTGCATTTTAAAAAAATTATGAAATCACCATGTCTTTATTTTTTAAATTCGATCTGTTCATCTACTGTCATATACAGATTTTAAAAAAACCCCAACCATATCTGGCTAAAGAATCATGCCAACCTCCAGGTTAAATGGAGTAAGAATAACCCTCTTTTCTGAAACAAAGGGGCAACCTCTACAACTTCAGTTTTGAAAAAGTGTGAGTGTCCCACAGAAAACATTACTTAAAACATCTCATTTTCAGAAAAGTGGGATTTAAAATTTTATTTTTCCAGCAAGCCTGTTCACATACATACCTGCTGCTTTCTGTGGCTGCCCAATGGCAACACTAATGCCTGCAACAGTAACAGGGAGTGTAGTGACTCCTGCTGATGACACAACAGCAGCTGGAACAGACACCACCGGAGGCTTTGCCAGAGCAACCTGGGCTGCTTGTGGAGTCTGGGCCTGGATCTGTCCTTGTGCTTGAAGCTGGGAAGCAGGAACACGAGTCTAAGCAGTAAGGAATGAAGATTATTGTACCGGCACAAAAATATTTGCTGCATATAACAGGTCATTACAAAGTGACAGTTGTAAATGTTTCTAAATATCACGGCTCCTGCACAGTAAGACAGCTCAGAGATGGTATCAGTGGGTAAGTGCAATGCAAAGCTATTTACATTACAGCTGTCTCTTTTGTACTGCCTAAGCAATGCAAAGGGCACTTGTGTGTGTGAATGATCAGTACCCAGCTCATTTAAACCAGCAAAGGAAGTCAGGTGTTTAAGGCTGTTTCTGCCAAGCCAAAGCCAACTTACCAGACGAGCGACCTGCAGGTTGGTCACGGTGGTGCCCGTGAGCACCGCGCCAGGACGAGGGGCTGTCACTGCAGTGAGCTGCTGGGTTTGCTGCTGCTGCTGCACTTGCACTTGTGCTGTTTGCTGCTGTGCCCCTTGCTGGGTCTGCTGCCCTGCCTGCTGCTGGGGGAGCTGCAGCTTCTGCTTCTGCAACTTGATCAGCTGCTCCTGCAAAAAATCAAACACTTCCATCATTTTCAAATGTTTTACATTACAGGAAAAATATGCAGAGGAACCCAAAGCTTAAAAGGAGAAACATTTTATACCAGACTATAGTTAAGATCAAGGAGCTAAGAAAGTAACTCCTTTACACAATGGCTTGCTAGTGAGTAACAGTAACTGCTTTACATCCTGCCCTAGTGGTACTATCCAAAGGCCTGTCAAACTCACTGCCTGCATGCAATTTTAGTAGGATGAAAATCTGAGAGAGAAATACATTTCACTCTAGCCCAAGAGAACAGGATACAACACACACTGCTAATGATGCTTACAGGAACAAGGAGAGCAATGTGCCCCGTTACTTCAGAAGCATTTCCTCACCTGTGACAATTTCCCTACAGTTTTTATTTGAGCTGGAGACTGGGCTTGTGCCTGAGCCTGGATCTGTGGGACCTGCACCTGAGCAGCCTGCTGCTGCTGCTGCCTCAGAAGCTGGAAGTGAGCAGGGGTGATGGTTTTGCCAGACAGCTGGACTGTTGGTGTAGCTGTGAATAAAGAAAAAGCAAAATGCTCTGAAGAAAGCTTTTCAAAGTTCCATTTAACTCACTGATTTCACCCAAAAAGTCAAGCTGTTAAAATGCATATTTTTCTGCTCCAGCACACTTTGTGGACTTAGTACAAATAACAACACATTAGCATAAAAATGATGTGAAAGCAGAGTAAATAATAAAATCCATGTGCCTTTCTTCAAAATGGTTTTTAGTCGAGACAGTCAATTCTAACATTTTACTGCTAGGCTGTTAATAATCTTTTTAAATTGCAATGCCTAGGGGCCAAGCAGCTGTCTACTGCAACACTTTATCCAGAAACACCAGAGAAATATGTAATCTGAGCACCAACAATAAAGCAAGTTAAAAATCACAGTCCAGTTTGTGTCCCAGACCTTCAATATTGTGAGGCTGTGGTGATGTAACAACATATAGAAACTCTGAGGCCCTTTAGGTACCCTTGGAAAAAGTCCCGTGAGCACACGACTGTTACCTGGTGTAACTTGAGTGACCAAGGACCTGGTCTGGGCCTGCACGGGTGTGAGGTTGGTGGTCACCACGGCGGAGGCTGTCACCGAGGTCACTGCCCGCACGCCCTGGGTGGAGGCGATGGTCACCAGCTCGCTGGAGGCCGCGGGCGCTGCCGCCGCTCTCTGCTGCGTGTGAACCACCTGGGCGGTGGCAGTGCCCCCCGAGGTCTGCAAAGGAACACACCTGGCATTGCCCACGGTCCCCAGGGCCTCACAGAAAGCTAGGGAACCTTCTGGAAACGGACTGTACAATTTTATAAACTAACACAGAGCGAAAAAGGCCCAAATCCTTCTTATGCTTTGATCAGCAGCTGGGTAAATCTTTTTCAAACAGGTTGGTCACCAAACATTTCACTACATTACAGAAATTTGATTTTAGTACCTTTCAATATTTTGCTTTATCTTCCAGAGTCCTAAACCATTAAAATAATAATAATAAAGATCATAATTAACAAAGCACAAAACAGTTACAGTCTGAAAATGATCATGACACAATACATTGCTTTTAACAGCACTCATCTATAAACTATTTTTAACGGTATTAAGCGTTTTTTTTGGATAAATTCTTCCAGTGTGTTCTGATGCTTTGGTAAGGGAGAGGGGTTGGATACAGAACCCTACCACGTACATGAAATTTGCAAGAAGCAGAATTTCTGACAACGTGGAAAGCTAGAGAAGAAAACAGATATGCTGATAAATCAAGCAACCAAGATCAGCCCAGGGACACAACTAGACATGATCTACTCACAGTCAACGTTCCGGGTATAACAGGTGAAGCCAGACGTTTATTGATGGGCTGAAAGGTGGCAGCAGGGACCCCAGCAACGGTGTTCACGATGACATTTCCACTCACTGTAGCTGAAAGCAAGCCAGGATTAAATGTGAAGTTCTGAAAAAAAAAACCCCAAATGTCCCAATATCTCCAGTGCCCCATTATCAAGCCTCCTTACCAGTCTGGATGCTCGTGCCCGTAACTGCTGTTTTGATGGTGCCCGCCTAATCAGAAGACAATTAAAGTAACAGTTCAGACAAAACACAGAAAAAAACCTGAACAAAGCTCTCACTCTAACCATGCTGGTTAACACAATGCTGTAGTCCAGAAGTGACAAAATAAGAAAAATGCAACAGAACACACAGATATTTCTGCAGTTGTTCGCTGATTCTACACTAACAAGCAGTTCTAGACCAGTTAAGTGTGTGGCAAATACTGGTCATTTGACATCCCTGTTGCAGAAGAAGGGAGCAATATCTTACTCTGGCACACCACAGACAACCCCTCACACAGGAACATCACTAAGCACTAGATACATAGCAATACTTATGGGTCAGAACCCATCCTCTGTGTCTTCCTGCAAAAGCTGTAGTATTCTTGCCCTTTAACAAGCAAAATAAAACCACCACTGCCTGCACACATTAGTGTGCAAACTGGATTGGTTCTAAAAACAAAAGCCTCAGATCAGTCATCAGATTCATTAAAACAAGACTCTAGATTTAAGGAAGACATGGAAAATTTGCACGAATTTGCAGTAAAACCACCATGGTATATCCTGCAGGATGCAACACTCCACTTGCCTTGCAAAAGTTAATAAAGTTGTGGGTTTTAAGCTCCTTTAAGAGAGTGGTTTTTACAGCTATATTCTCTTTATTTTTTAAGTTCTCTGTATGAATACTTTTCACTGATTGTGTACATGTATTCGCTCAGACTTCCTTAAATGAAACTGAAAAAGGAAAAAATCTTTGCATGGTGTTTTTCCACCTTAGACTGCCAACACCTATAGCTACAGTGGTACGAACAGCCTTCATAGAGGAGGAAAACAGAACATACCCAGGCGAAAAAAGCAAGAAATACCTTTTATCTCACTATACTGACCGAAAATTCTCACTTTCCAGAGAAAATCCAACACAAATATGGCACACACAGAAGAGCTGAAGCTACTACATCGGAGACACCAAGCTCTCCCTTTCTTACCAATACTGCTGTGTTGGCCACAGTAGTGACTGCAGTCTGCACCACTGCCTGTGGCTGCTGAACTACCTGTGCCTGTGGCTGTGGCTGAGGCTGGGCCTGTGCCTGCTGCACCGTGGGCTGCTGTGCTGGCTGCTGCCCCGCCTGCTGCTGCTGGGGCTGGGGGCCTGTCTGCTGCTGGGCCCTCTGCTGCTCAGCCAGCGCCTGGAAAGCAAAGAGGAGCTTCAGTCCTCAAGCATGTAACAAGCAGGATGTGTTTTTTTTTTAAAAAACAAAATAAAGCAACAAACAAAACCCCTTTAATTCTAACCACATATTACATGTGTGTGTGCAGAGACAGCTCACAAATCTGCCTTCACTCTCCAAGTCCAGGTTACACGACCTGACTAGTTTCAAACCACAAGCTATACTCATGGTTATAGGCCTAGAGCACAGCACAGCAAGCAACTTACCATCCACAAACAAGGACAAGTAGCTCTTTCTGAATAATATAAGAAAGGAGGCTACAGAATGGTCAAGAATAAAACAAGATGCTTACATGTTTTTAATATCTTTTCCCAAAAGATGCTCCTTGTTGTTTAATGAGCCTGAGTGTGACAGCAGGCCCGAGGAAAGGTCCCACTTTAGGCCTTGGATATCTAAACCCCAGTATGTGAACAATCTGCAGCTGCTCATAACATCTACTGTATTGCCAAACTTGTCCCAGGAGGCACCTTTGCTCATACCTCCTCTTCTGTCTAATGTTTTAATGACTTCAGTCCCACGTGCAGCTGAGATTGGAGCCCATACCTTTTTCTCTTTGGCAATACGTTCTGCTCGGAGGGACGCGACTTGAATTGGAGGAAGTGGCTTATCATAGTTGATTCCACTACAAACAATGATAAGGCAAAGCACACAACAGTTAAAAATAACTGAAACTTAAAAAGGAAAGGAAAGACAGCACTTTCAGACAATTCTTAACACTCGTAAGACGGGGAGTGCCCACCTTTCTGCAAGCACCGATGCGTGCTTTGGATTCTTCTGGAAAGGATTCATGCCAAGCCTGAAATTGAGCAAAACCATGTTACTGGAGACAGAAAAAACTTAAAACCAGTATTTAATTTCACACTTTTTAGCACATGACACTGCAATTTTGGTGAAGTTTTCATGATACTCCCACCAGTACTGAAGCCTGCATACAGACACACATTTTAAGAAGTACTCAGAAAATACACTAAATAAATACAGAAAAAAATGCAGGAAGATACATAGAAAAGAATGTACTATTAAACAGCATAGACACTAAAAGTTTACAACTCAGGCAAATGGATATAAAGTAGATTTAAATAAAAACAACTCAGTGCTGTGCTGCTCTTAATGAGAAAGCAAATTCTTGCAGTGAGTAAAGTCTAACCCAAACACTTTGGAGCTGTCCAGTGACACAGGACACAGGGAGAGAGATCACGAACAGAGAAACAGAGTGTAGAATACTCTCTTGGTTGTGAGAGCAGTTCTGAGCACAGTTTCCAGGAGATCTGTGGTAACAGGGAGATCAAATGATCCCAGGTAAACTTACAGAGGTTTGATAGGAGGACTTCTTTTCCCTGCAATCATTTTCATCATCTCAAAATGGTTAGTATAGAGCTGAGTGTGGGTTGCACCCTCGTCTTGAGCATAGATCTGATTGGTACGAAGTGGGCGGCTGTTTTTAGTCTAAAAAAAAGAAAACAAACCAACTTTCAATTGCAAACACACCCACGTGGCATTTTGTCTATGTATAAACACAGGGTGCGCTTGTAGATTATTTAAAAACGTACTCCAACATATCTAGCACAGACTGGTTTCTGCCTCGTGTCACTGATAACTTACTGTCACACAAAACTCTATGGGAAATATATAAAGAAAGAGCAAAATAAGGAGCAGTTCTCACGGTCACACTGGCATCAGCACTTGGGGACATACAAAATGGCAAACTCTAATTTGAAAAAGAATCTTTGCTTTAGTTTAGATTTTGCAAGTTTAATTCAGTACCCAAACCAAGAGCCCATTAGTTTATAGTTATGCACAGCGCACACGTAAGAGAATAAACCAAAACCATCACTGCACTGCTCTCCCAACAAAGCTATGTTAACATCCACACACCATGCCACTCTAACACTTGGATTCTCCCAAGCAGAAACTGCCAGTCAGGGACAAACCTCCTTATCAGTCAGAGAATGGGACTACAGCAGAAGTTCCAGATTCTCTGCCCAGCTCTGTCACTAAATTGCTGTGTGGTTTGGAAGAAGGTGTTCACAGTCATGGAACTGATTTTTGTTTCTGTAGTGTCCTATCATCTTCATTTACTAAAAGGTGTTTCAGGCATCAAATTCACTATATATTTGTAATCCACTTAGACTCTAGTATGAAGTTTATTGTTACAGATCCTAAGTACCATCAGGATAAGTTACATGGTGGTTGTTAGGTGGAAAAATACCCACTACAGTTTAAGTGAAATCACAAACTTCTTGCGTGATCTAAAATTTATCTATCAAATCCAAAAGCTGAAGTCTGGTGTCAATCCACTGTATCAACAAAGAAAGGAAAAATAAATTTGGAATTTTAATTGATGTTTCAGAACTCAAGTAACACTCAACATGGATCTCATATGAATTATCTGCCCACCTCCATTGCTGCTAAATACCACAGTGTCTAGATTTGATTTTGAAAGAATACCAATGCACACCTTATAAATACTTTTTGTCTTCTTTTTAGGATTAGCTTCGTACATTAGCTGTAAAATAAGAAGGAAAGTTAGATGATCTTTTGTGGAAGATTTTGTTCAGGTGCTTTTTCTTTTCAAAGAAATCACATAAAATAAGTGGAAATCCTGATGAGAATAATTTAAAAAAATCTTTTAAAAGTTATTTATTTACACTGTTGAAACGTTTAACAAAAAAAAAACAACAAAACACACAAGTGTTTATGGAGATAAGGAAAAAAAACTCTACGAACTTAAGGTAAAAAATAGAGACGCATCACTCTGTGTAAACTCACCTTTCCTTCTTCCCGTGGAATAATGACATTTTCGTATCTGTTCCGGCACTGCTTTGGGGAGCGATAGACTCTGCTGCACGAGTTAACAACGTCACTCACAAGGTCCCAGTTGGGAGTGTGTGCTGGCGACACAACAGCAAGATTTAAAGGAAGCTCCAGCAGCTGCTTCACTGCCTGCAACAGATAAAGATGACAAATGGTTACCATCTTCCAGAGCTACGCTTATCTGCATGTCCACACACCATTACCACAATGAGACAGATAGCTCAGGGCTAAGGCGCTGTGTTCACCTGCACTGACAGAGAATAAATAAACATAAAGTGCTATTATGCAGATTGATGTGCAAGGAAACCCTTGGAGACTGGTATGAGAGGGACAGAGAGCTGCCGTTCAAGTGCTGCTCTCCTCTCAAAAGTGAGGAGAACCTTAGATGTGTTATCCTGTGTCCAGCCAGCACAGCTATTCTGAAAGGTAATAGTAAGTGGTTTCTAAAACAAAAACAGGCCTTAATCACACATTTTGTAGTTTAACCTTAAATTCTTCCTTAAAGAAACACAAATGACAGGCAATCTGTTCTGAGTTATGTCAGCAAAATGCCAAACTAGCCATTAAGAGTTAGACATAACCTTGAAGAAATAAAGTACAGGAATAACAACATAATAACAACAGAAACTGCTGGTCTCATCTGACCTGCAGAAGTGCCCAGTCTTCGCTGATCAACCACTCTGGATTATCCTGTCCAGCCTCAGTAGCTGGTTTGACAAGTGTTGGCAAAGGCTTTGCAAACTGTGTCTGTTGTTTCAACAAGATGTTCTTCTTTTGCTCTTTGCCCTCTCGGCGCATTTTCAACATTCCCGGAGTTGCTCGATCAAAAAGCGAACGAGGTGGAATAACTGTCTCTCCATGACGTTGCTTCTTCTTCCTACCTGCAGCTAGACATAAAATAAAACATTATTGGCAAACAGATACTGCCATTCTTTGATTCCTCTACTTACAGCTGCAAAACGTTCCTACATATACAGAGCATTCCACGCTGCCTCTGAAAAGCTTAGTGAGCTATTACACAGAGTCTGGTATAAAGTAAGACCAGCCTTGTCTTAACTAACACAGTAGAATGTCTGTTTTCTAAAACTGCCTTTAAGGACACCTATGTGTCTAAAAACAAGGTACATCACAAGAACAGGGCCTTCCAGTGATACTGTTGCTTCAAGGCCGCGGTGAGACAAGAAATTCATCTCTTCAAACCTGCAAATTTGATCTTTACTGGACCAGATATGGAGAAGAGATGAAAAATCCCCTGATTTTTTTAACTTTCAGCAATACATCTTGGAACAGTTTTGAGCAAACACTTACCAGATGGATCTGTTTTGTGTCGTTTACGTTCCTTCCTGACATACACTGGAGGCAATTTTGATTCTGGAATAGGGGTGGTGTCATACATCAGGCACATAACAGAATCTATGTAGATATCATTGTCATCCTGTGGTGGAGTTGGAGGAGTCCAAAGCTGCGCAGAACAAAATGTGTAAGTACTGCAATGTTAAGTCTCACTGATCTTTATGTTTCAAGAAAATAAAAAGCCTGTTTAGGCTGCCTGGTGTTATTTTCACTCACCGGCATAATTTCAGTTTGTCCATCTGGACCTTCATAGACATATTCCTACACAGCAAAAAGAGAACACAATTCAAATGACCCAACTGAACCTTCAAGGAAAAAGATATTCTCAGAATAACTGCTAAGAAATACAATATTAAGAAAAACAAGACTAATCAGGAATTACTTTGTGGTATGCATCCTCCCGAGTGTAGGTTAGAAGTTCCTCTTCATCCTCCCAAAGCATTTTTTGCTCTTTTTCCTTTAGTTCCTTCATATGCTGGATTTCCCAAGCTTTCTTTGCACTTTTCAGTTCCATCTAGATGAAAGTAAGACTCCTTAGAAACTATGCAGTAACAGACACTGGATTAGAAGCCATCAATTTGTATTTTTATGGATAAACTCCTTGAACTTTGACATTTTCAGGCACAGAAATCATACAGCAATTTCTTAACACATACTTTCACAATCATTTAGAAGATATTTCTTGGTCTCCATTGAGGGTTTTTAAACCATCAAAATAAAACCATCAGAGAACTTCAGTTAAACAGTGAAGACAACCAGAACACAGACTCACTGAAATTAATGAAATTTTTTCCCTGTTACTGATGGAGTACAACAAATATTTGCTGAGCCAGGCTGAATGCAATTCCCATTTTATAAAAAAGAAATTAAGAACTGACACCTGGTTAAACCAGAGAATCCCAAAATAATGAGCTCTCTGTAAAACATTATGCTCTTCATAAAGCACAGGGAGAAAAGATCACAGAAGTGCCTACAATATATTCCACATCATTGACGAAACTTTCACTTCATACTGAAAATATAATAAATGTTGTTCGGTGGTAGGACAACATGGAAAAGATTGGTTGTTTTACCTCATTCAACCGTGGCTCATTGTCCTCAACTGAACCGTGGAAGAGCTCTAGATAATTCAAAGCATACCTCTCAATTGGAGTCAGCTGAGAGAACATATCAAGGGGGAAAAAATGTTAGTTTTAGGATAATAAAAGACATGTTATCCAAAGTATCAAAGCTCTCCTTAAAACTCATCTCCCGCTCTGATGCTTAACATCTTAAATCAGTGGGAGATCTCCCATTCATTTCATGAGAGTATCAATCCCATAGACAGCAAAGCTGCTCTAAGGTCAGACTGCAAAGAAATCGAAATATTTGAACTACTTTTTAACCAGATATTCATAGAGAGTCATGGTACCTGATCCACCACAGCAACCAGCTCCTGCAGCTGTGAGGGCTCTTCATTGTATTTTGTCTCGTAGAGCTCTGAGATTAAAGGTTCAATGCTTGACTCGGATCCTATTTCTCGTATGTGATCATTTGACTCCTCATCCTCTCGTTCAATGCTGTTGAGGGCCTTTCAGAAGGACATAATTTAAAAATAATTAAGACTTCAAAAACATGGAAAGAAATCC
Source organism: Corapipo altera (assembly GCF_003945725.1). NCBI lineage: Eukaryota > Metazoa > Chordata > Aves > Passeriformes > Pipridae > Corapipo > Corapipo altera. The sequence continues at coordinate 2,596,415 of NW_020884906.1, forward strand.
CACAGGAAGTTCACTGAAATGCAACACAAATTTCTGGAGTAAGTCTCTGCTGCAGCAAGAGAAACAGTCCCCAGAAAGTATAAAACTCAGCTGTGGGCTTTTGGAAGCTTTGTCACAAGGAGAATGACAAAACAATGTAGAACTACCAAAAAAAAAAAGAGACTGACAGAATTTACCCAAATGAAATGAGATTAGACAGCTGTTTAATACTAATGTTGCATAGCTGTATTTTTAATGTATGTGTTGATAATTACCTCTATGAAAGGTCTTGCAACTTTAGGTGAAATATTTTCTGCTGGAGAAGGCTCTTGAGAAAGTACTACAAATTCTTCTGCTTTCACTCTAAATCCAGAATCCTCCAGAGGAGAATGAACCTCAAACAATTCCTGAATCGTTTGCTTCATAAATAGAAGGGGAAAAAAGAGAAATAAATTCAGCTTTTGGGAGCATTCCATTTTTTAATATATTGGCAGTGCCAGACAGGATGGACTGGCTTCATCACTGCAGTCACTGTCTCATGCATCTTCAGAGCAGCAGTTGAGAACCTATCTCTCTAAATACCCAAATTTTATATTTCATATTTTTAAAGCTGTTGAAACCTTCATCCCCACAAGCTCTGCAGAATTTTGCAGCAGGGTGAAGAAATCAGAATATATTAAGTCACAGAGGTGATGTCTGTGCATCACTATGCAAGTAACGGAACAAAAGCAGATGGACAATATTTGAGAGGATGTGGCCCAAACACTGAGAGTTCAAGCAATCATGAAATCCAATATGCTTGCTATTTAATTCTAGCCCAAACAGACTTCTACTAAACTGTTACTAAACACTCCAGCACAGATGCTTGAATTTATTAAACACTGCAACACAGGTGTTTCAGTGTATTCTGAATATTAACTTACCTGTGTTAAAAAGGCCATTGAATAGTCATTTCCCTGAGCAGCTACTTCTCTGATCAAGTCCTTTGTGCCGTTTTTCAAAAGTTTCTCTTCTACAGAATTACCACTGACAAGCCTAAGAAAAGAGGAAAAAGTACAGCAATCTGAAAAGTCATTTCCAAATCAGCTTTCAGAAACAAAAAGATAAATTGTCCTTAGAGAGTAACACGGGACTCTTAAAATATAGAATTTGTGGGGTTTTTTTTTTTGATCTGGTACAGACCCAGAAAAAAAACACGCTATCACCTCCATTTTAAAGCTTTCTTTTAGTAATTGATGTAACAAAAAAAAACTCCAACAGAATAAAGGATCTCACTTGAAAAATTCCATGTAGACTAAGAGACAAAACCCATGCAGGTAAACTCCATACACATTTTCCCATGATACCCTGGCATCTTTTATATTGAAGTCAGGTGAAGTTTTCACATGGTTTCCACTTTATTCCAGATCATACAGGGCAGCACCACCTGGAGTAACCTTAGACTGAAGCATGTTAAAGAGCAGACATTGATTGCAACCATTACCTGTATATATGGATATCTTTACATCTCCCAATTCTGTCACACCATTCCTGAGCTTTTGCATCCATCACTGGATTTAAATCATTGTCATAGAACACAACAGTGTCTGCCTCAACAAGATTGACTCCAGTGGAACGACTGTGAGAGGAAAGGATGGCACAGAAAATGCGCTTGTCTCTGTTGAAAATTTTCATCAGCTCCTACAAAAATGGAATCAAAGCAAGGAGTAAATAAACATGTACACAAAAGAAAACACCAAACAAAATTCACTATAGCTCAATAAAAAACAAAGTTTTTTATTGAAAACTTGGAACAAGTCCAAGTGTTTCAAACTGAATAAGAAATTAGGCACATTTCCTTCCCTTGTTGTAGTGTATAAAAGCCTGAGCAGCAAATATAGCTGTTACCAGTGGGCAACTGTTAAGAGTACACTTACCTGCCGTTGTTCCTGGTTAGCATATTCATCAATCCTCACAAACGTGAGGAAATGGAAATTCAGGAACAACTCCAGTATGTCCAACATCAGAATCATCTGCGACAAAATCAGCACACGGCGCCCTTCAGATTTCAACTTCTGAAGCAAGACAGCAAGAGCTTCTAATTTTCCTATAATTCAAAAAAAAAAACAAACCAATAATGGTTTTATATAGGAATTCCACTCCAGTGACACAGGAAATTACTGAAATATTGTCAGCAAATGCCCTCCTTTACCTGAGTCATACTGCACCAGTCGGAGGTCGGGGAACTGCAGCAAGTGAGGAGTTGTCAGCTTTTGCAACTGATGCAAGTGTGGAGCTGCCTTCTGCCTCAGGCTGTGCTTGAGGAGTTTCAGTCTGTGACTATAGGAAGGGGGAGGATTTGCTACATATAAACATGGGGGAGCAGCAACTGCAGCTGGCAACACGAAGAGAGCCCTGTGAAAAGCATCAAAACAAGGGAACACCAATTTAAAAAGCTACACACAAAACGATCATTTATAATCATAGATGCAGCAATAATTTTCAACCTGTTAAATGCTATCCACTACATGTTGGTCTTGGCTAAACTAGTTTGTGCCTGCAGCTCTGGATCTTAATTCTTGCTAATTGGCTCCAAGAGGTATCTACTCACAAGTAAATCCAAAGTGCACAGATGTAAGCTTAAGTATGGTCAGTTAAATTTGGTTTTCAAATTAGGAATGAGACACTGAAAACTCTTTATTAAAGATCCTGAATGAAACAGAAGTGACTGTCACTTTTATATTCACGCTGAACATCATTTAGTGCTAAATAAATCAGTCTAAACCAAACAAGCTCACGAACAGAAACACAGGTTCTTTGAAAAAGAGTGTTTTAGAAATAACTGGACATGGTAAAGGCTTTTAAGGCAGAGTCCCACATTACCTGTCAACAATATCCTTTAGAGATTCTTGTTGCTGAACCAAGCTCAGGATCATCTCTTGCAAAGGGTTACTCGTTCCTCCGGAGGCACTTGAAGAAAGGCAACAGTTGACGAAGCCAGCCCACCTCCAGCTGTTGCCTTCACTGGGAGCCAGCTGGGAGGGTCTCCTTTCCCCAGCCAAGGAGCAAACACTCAGCACGTCTCTGCCGTACACCGGGGCCCGCGAGCAACGGCGCTCGTTGCCAGAAAATATCCTGTCCAGGTGCTCCTTCAGGAGCCGGTTCTTCTCCTCGTACGTCTCCTTTGCCAAGAAAAGTTGGAAAAAAACCACATTTGCTGCTCATCACAATCACTGAGAAGTATGAGTTCCTTCAGAATGAAGCTATCAGGGTCAGAGTACTGTGTGCTTTATACCACCAGCATTTCACTTTGTAACTGCTACTGAGACCAATCACAAAAGGTATAAATTTCAGACAAAATTTGCAGGCTGCAGCTAAATTCAATTCATATTAGAGAGTCAATTCTATCCTAGTTTAGCATCTTCTCATTTTTTTGAAGTACATTTTCATAGCTTTGGAAATAAAACAAAATTCATCATTAATATTTGGGACATTTCAATTAACACATTAATTGATAAGGTGCAGGTCCTTGCACAGTTTGATATATACTTGATGTTTCCTGATGCTTTATAAGTTGCTTGAGCATCTTTTCTAAAAACTTGTTAAGATTAGAAATCTATTAAAATTTTCCTGTCTTTGTGTTCAAAACACATAGAAAATCTCATGATTCCATAATTTATGCAAGGTTACATAATTACAATATATTACAGTTAAAAGAACCTGTCTGCTATCACAGCACAAGAAAGCTGTCAGATGCTTTTATACACCAGAATTTACTTTAAGCTATGGATTATGGATGAAAATGCATCAGACCTGTCAATTTGAAACACTGACAAAAGTTGGGGGTTTTTTACCTACTTGATAATTATCAAAGTTCCTTATTAATTCTGGCTTTGTAAATTAAGCTTCCAACTATTACATGGATTTAGTATTGATTCTGAAAAGTTGTGTTTCCATAAGAAAATAAAAATGGAGTACCTGTGACTGTCCATGTGTAGGTGCTGGTTTTAACACTGCTCCCATGTCACCAGATGGCAAATTGGCAACTGCAGCTCTACCTGGAATACAAACTGAGGATAAACCTTGTGTTTATTTATATATTCATTCTTCTGAAGATTGCTCTCCTTTATTATTTGCAATAAATAGACACTTCATAGCTGTGACACCATCACTGCAGACAAATTTTTAGTCTAAATGTCCATTAGGTATTGCAAGTCTGTACTTTGTTAGACATCAGATATCTGACAGGTATTTACACTAATTGTTTTCACAAAAATCCAAGACAGAGCAATGAAATTTTACTTTGCTTTGTACAAAGACCTGCTGCATTTGTACTTGAATCAAAATGTCATGTATGGTGCAATATGTATTAACATTTAGAAGTCATACTCTAATTCAGGAAAAGATTATTCTAATTTATCTTAAACAAATCATCTAAGATTTTTCAGAAAACATATCAATTCAGTGTATCTACAAATTGATGAAACTATACAATGCAATCTCAGTAGCATTCTACACATTCATACACTGAAATGGAACAGAAAACAGTCTGTTTTCAGGGAATGGTTTATATCCACAAAAAATTACAGCAGATGGCCATTTCCAGTGAATGATCTCCTAGTGTTGTATTTAAATTTATATAATTTAAAAATCTGCTGTTCTGTTGTAAATGCATTAATTTCTCTATTATTTTTGATCAACATCTTGGCTGTGTTTTTAAGCACAGAACTGATCACATTTGCAGCAAGGTGCCAAACACCTAAGCAACACTTGCAGAGGGAAAAGGAAAACTGTAGTTTGATCAGCTAGAGAAGATAATTAGATAAAAGTAAAATCATTGTGGAAAAATGGAGAGAATTGTTGGACATTCTCTCTCAGTACAGAAAATAATCACCCTTGACTTTTTACTGCAAAAATTAGCAAAGTATTTCAAATTTACTTCTTTCCCACTAAACTTTGACCTAAAGCAAAACTGGCAAATAAAAATACATCTATAATAAAGTTGCAAGCTCTCCCAAGTTTGTACTAAAAATTATCTAAAATCTCCAGTACCCATCATGCACAAATGAGAAGGATTTGCCTCACAGTTTACCTCCTTCTGAACTCCAGTTACGGAATTATGATCTGTAACAATTTGGAGTTATATTTCAATGTGATTTTAGTAAGTGAATATTTAGACAGAGACAGTTCTTCAGGCTGGAAAACCCCACCTTGCTGTGTCACTGCTGTGGAAGTTGGGACACCTGTCTGATGCTGGTTTCCTAAAGCATTCAGAGCATTCTGCACAGTTCCTGCTTGGGACACTGTCTGCATGACAACTGGGCCCTGAGGTCTCAGGTACTGCTGGCCAGGTGCTGACACAATCTGAAGGACACTTCCTGCATGGGAGAATTTTAAAACACATTAGGTTGGATAGAGTGGAAATAAATAAATAGTTTTCTCTAGCAAAACCTATTCCTCTTGCAAACTGATCATTGCTGTTTCAAACTACGTTAAATTTTCCCAGATAAGTTCACTACACCAATCTGCCACAACATCTAACAGGAGGGAAACACCCAAGTCTTCATAGTTAACGAGGGGTTTCTTGTCATAGGAGTATCATTCTAGTCTAGGTGCTTATACAGAATTTAAACAAAATCCAATCAACCAAAAAAATCTTCACTTAATATTCCCTCTATTTATTTTGTTGGCCACACAGAATCAAGATATCTAGGTTCTCCCGAATTTGGCAACACACACCACCAGCAAGGGAAATTTGAGGGCAAAAATGTATTGTAGGTAGAGCATTCAGATCAGGGCAATAGTTGGGTCAAAATTCAGAAGCACACCAACCTTGAAGTATTATTTACATCATTTCAGAACAAACCAAGAATGTCCTCAGTATTGTCTGTTTCTGCTCACCAGGGAGTTTATATCAAATAATGGCTCACCTTACTGTAGCTGCATTGCATGGTATGAAAACAAATTAAATAATAAAATTTTGGAAAACAATACAGAAAAAGAAAATACCCATGTCTTTCATTTGATAGGCACTAATTTTTCAAACCAGAGGGACCTTGGCATCCCTGTCTCACTCAGAAAATAGGAAGAGCAGAGCAGTACAAGCAGCAGGGGTGGAAAAATCTCCTTAACACACAGCAATAAGGAATATGTTGCCCATATCAAAACATGAGCATCCTAAATAATGGAAAACTCCCTGTTTTGGAATAAGTACCTTGTAACTGCAGGGGCTGCCCTGCAGTGAGCTGCCGAAGTTGACTGTGTGACAAAGTGAACTTGTTCCCTTGGAACTGCAGCGTTACCGGGGTCTCTGGCTGAGCGATCCTGCCTTGTGCTCCTGCTATAGAAGCCAGCTGGGCTATTTTTACTACCTCACCACCTGTTAAGGGGGGAAACAGGCATCACAAAAAAACCAAAGTGGGAGGCGAGTGGCTCAGTATTCACAATTCTACGCTTTGGTTAGTAAACTGGTGCTGAAGCGCCTTCCATGCATAATTATACTTAGTGCATCAAAAGTGTCATATAAAAGTTAAGCAGGTATTGCTTTCTATATTTGTTGGACAAACTGGAAAGAAGCTGATTGTTTAAAGGGTAAGAACATCAACATTTTAGAAATTACCACTTCCATTAGCAAAAAAAAAGTTAAGAGCTACCTGAAAACTCATGTGACACTTTGTAACAGAACGAGTAAAGACATTAAAGTGATTTTCACTGCCTTTTCAAAAGCATGAAGGAAGGTTTAAGGAAGAAATTAAAATAATCACACGTGTGGCACTGTAAATACACATTTGAAATGGCCTCAAATTTGCTGATGAAACATAATTTATATTAAGCAATCTGCATTTAGACAAACCAAAAAGCTTTAAAGTGACAAAGGACAAAGCTTTTTGCGATTTAAATGCAGAAAGGTTAGAGAGACATTTAAGCAATAAGTTTTATGATATTGAGAAAATACTGGCGTGAAAATTCAGCTTTTGTAAAGGCAGTGCATTACCCCAGAGATAAAATTAATACAATCAGTGCTCAGTACTCTCTACACATGCTAATAGGCAGTGCACATACAACCTTAAAGCAAAGCCTCATCGCTCTTCTCTGCCTAACAGTTGCGACGTTCCTCTCCGCGAGAGAGGCCTTTAGCAGATGGATTAGTGTTTAACATGAAAGGAATAATTAGGATAGAGCTAAAACATTTGGTCTGAAGGAAGTCTTGCCAGCAGGAGAAACATGCAGAAAATAGGAGATTAAGTTGACACCGCTAATGTATGTCCACAGCAATTCTATTGTTTCTTATCCAATTTTCGATTTTCCTTGGTCATAAAGCAACGTACTGAGCAAGGCTAATCAGAAGAGTGAAAAAAAAACAACGATTCTGTACACATCTTAGGGTGCCTAGTAACTTAACCTCATTGTAGTACAAAGGTGGGAGAAACCTTGAAAGGGGAGGCCACTTACTAGGCAACCGTGCCTGGGCCTGAGAGGTGAGAACCAGCCTCTGAGGCAGCACACTCTGTTGGATGGTGTGCGGGGGGGGCTGTGGCTGGGCCTGGCCTGGCTGAGGGGCCGGCGCAGAGGTCTGGCCCCGCGGTTTCACAGGGTTGGCTGTGCTAGTTGCTGTGGTGAAGGTCGCTGCGGGCTGGTGTCTTGGAGCACTGGTGGAAGCCTGAGTTGTCTGAAACTGTGCTGCTGCGGCTGCAATCAATAAGGGTTGTTTGTGCAAGCTGTTAGAGGTTTTAACTCCGCTCTTTTTAAACAACCTGCATTAAAAAGAAACCTTCCAACAGGATATTAAAACGGCTACAGGAACGGCTTGTCCTTACAGACTGGGATTTCTAGCCACACCTTTCATTCCATCCTATTTTTATAACATTATCTATTTGGAAAGCATTGTTTAAAGGCTAAACAAACATATAAAAGCACTGTAAATTCCCATCTTTGACAGAACACTAGACGCCTTGGGGGTTTAAATACCAACTGTGCCATATTTACTCCATATGCTAACAGGTTACACAAAGCTTAGTTTTGCATTACACTGGTAGATCATACTGCAGAAACTAGTGGGGAAATTTACTGGCAATTAGTCTGTTGGTATTTTTAAGCCATTAGTATTCTAGACCATTAAGCTAGAGGGAAAAGGAATTCTATTAAACAGACTAACTTGTATCTGCCTAGGCAGAGGTGCAGGTGACCAGGGCAGCACTAACTCCCTTACCTTGGTTTGAGGACACCGTGGCTATGGGTGATCTGCCTCGCACTTGTCCCTGCTGAGTCACCGTCGCTGTGGTCACCGTGCGCTGCACTTGAGTGCTTGGGAAAACCACAGTCCTGCCCTCGGGCTTCTGACCATACTGAACGGGCTGGAACAGCCTGAAAAGGAAATGAAAACTCAAAGTCTATGGGAAGATCACAGTTTGGCCTTCAAAAATAAACTCTGTTCCCCTGAGGAAAGTATAAACTGAGCGTGTCAGATGCAAATCTCCTTCTTGCTAATGGCTGAAGTTGGTGAGACTCTCCACTCCAGCAACTTCCTGAGTGGACATTCCAGAGAGATTTTGCTAAGACCAAGAAGGAGAACTTTCATTGCCATGCACCCAGTTTAATGCAGGATGCATCAGAATTACAGCAAATAGCTTAAAGAGGTTGGGTCAATATCTGGAAAAAGAACAGGGCTCTCATATTATTTCCAGAGACATTAACATGCTGCAGGTCACCAGGTAACTCTTCTGCATCAGAAAAACAGTTCCCACCTTATTCTGAGATCACTACTTGACCAGGAGATAAATACTCTTCAAAAATTTACTGCTATAAAACTTCATATATCTCTTACATAACACTGCAAGCAAAGCTAACACCGTAGGCCCAGCTTAGTCTTGAATTATCTCCATGCTAATTTTGCAAAGCAACACTCAGTTGACATAAACAAGGTCCCCAAGAACAAAACTCATCTGCTGGTGAAGTAAAAACTATGGGAAATCCATCAGCAAACTTCCAATGGAATGGTATGCCTCAAAAAACTATTAAAACAGAGTCCTTATTTTCAAGGGTAAACAAGAAAGCAAGAGAATAATAAAACCCGAAGTCAAGTCTGAGATTTTGTGTGGACCCCATTAGCAGAGATGCAGACAGAACTCTGTAAAGCAACAGAAGTACCTTTTCCTGCTGTAATTCCAGCTTAAAAGGAGTGCAGGAGTACATACCTGCTTGGTTTGAGCTTCACTGGGGTGGGCCTAGCTGGTGGTGGAGGGGAGCTGTAGATTTCTTCAATCAACTTTCTAGTAACCTTTTGTTTTGGCAACATTTGTGCTTCATAACGAGTCATTTTGTTTTCCATTCCAATGAGATCAAAAAGAGACAGGTCTGATTCCTAGAGATATTGTAAAATAAGGTTTGTTTTATGTGATGACCCAAACAGTTAAGTTCTCTTTATGTTCTATGCTGAATTAAATATCTATATATTTATTTTTAACTTGAAATAAACGGTGTAAGTTTAAAAAGTAAACTATTAATTATTAGCCAAAACTGTCTAGAAAGCTTGGAAATGTATCTTAAATTGACAATCCCATTTCAAGCACTAGAAGAACTGAAATCATCAGCCACTTACAGAAATCACAGCAAGGTACATTTAACAGTTCTTCATATATCATAAATTCCAAAGACTTAAGTAGAACTCTCAGGTGTTTGTTAATTATCAAGCTCTAATGCCAAACTATAATTTAGGAGTAGAAAAATATGAAGGACGGAAATAAAATCAAACAAAAAACTTCGGCTCCCTCGCTCACAGTTCTCTCTAACGCAATTATTTCCTTTGATCATCTCAAAGAAGGGGATCACTTGTTTAACAATAACAGAAATAGTGGTACTTCAAATGCATTGACAGAAATGTACTAATTTAGTCATTGAAACAGAACATTTACTCTCATGTAAAAAAGAGAAAGTCTTGCTTTCCTTTAGCTACTGAAAGCAAAAAGAAAATTACAGAATGCCATAAACAAGCACCGTGCTACCCAGACTGTTTTGAGCATTGGAAAATTCCTGCAAACATGAAAGCAAAGCTAATTTCTCTTTGACCAAGTAGTTAATGAAAAAATACTGTTTACAAACAACTTGAAAAGTTCAAACCACTCTTACAAAAGAAGGAGATGCAGCAAGTACACACTTGGTAGGCACAGTTATGGAATAGTGAATTCTTCAGGTAGACTTATCACATATATGAAAACAATAAAAATACTGAAATTCTGCCAGGGCACTAAGAGAGGAAAAAAAAATTAACTTTTCTACTCACCTTCCAAATATCCCTTTCCAGGGCACTGAGTACCAGAGATGCTGTTCTGTATTCCAGTGTTTCTGATACAAAAGAGGTGCTTGAAAGCCGGGGGTTTATCAGATCAGGGTGATTACAAATCCGCTGCAGCTGCATCAGGACATGCAGGACACTGATGAAGTGTCCACTTTTGAGGGCTTCTTGGGTTCTACCAATTAAATTATACAGAAATACGTTGATTTATGTACACTTTTTATGGAGGTGTCCCTAAATCAGCAAGGTGAGAACGTGCAATGCAGTATGTTATGCAAAAGTCTTAAAACAAGTTTAGATTTCACCTAGATCTTTCTAGAGCATTTTAAGCAGCACTGTACCAAAAGTAGATTTGGAAACATGAAACTTAAGGACCAGTGCTGCCTCACAAATACAACCTATGCAACTCCCTATCCTCTACCTGCTTTGTTTCTGTTTCATACCTGCACCTATCAATTGCCACCTGGGTGGGTGTGAGGAAAAACACTCAGGGCTTTAAAAAAAACCGAAGAACCACTCATTAGAGACAAATATTAAAACAAACCAGCAGCAAACCTTACCATTACAACTCGATTTTTAGGTTTTATCATAAAGCCATAGCACCACTTGCCTGTAATTCTAGTTTACAATGCAATCACATTCTAGTCACTGGTCATAATGGAACATGTCAGAAAAGCGCTAAAACACCTCCAAGCGCGACAATTTATTTACTCGCTCAAGCAATAAAAGTGACAGCATTTTTTATTTACTGTTTTAACTCCTTACCCTGGCTGCAATATGACATCTTCATACATGGCTTTCTGTCGATTGGACAGGCGGCACTTCAGCACATGCTCGTATTTCTTCGTCAGCTGCTTCTCGACGTCTCTCTTTGATCTCCGCAAAATAAACGGTTGAATCATCTGAAACGTTTCATGATCGAGGGGGGGGGAAAAAAATTCTCACTTCAAAGATGCAATTTTACAACAGGAAGCTAAACTTATTCACACCTAAGGGATTTGATGTGATAAACCACATATGCTATATATGATCCTACTGCTGTGCACACAGTTGTATATATTAATTTGTTCTTTAATTTCTGCATGTCAGGCTTCAAAATCTGAACCCTGTATTATTTTTTAAGAAAATCTTTATACTCTTGTGGTAGCAGAACCCCCTGCTTTCAGCAAGATTTTCTCTCTGAACTGAAAGAAGTATTAAGAAAGGACAGAAATTTTGAGTTGAACCACATATTTTTATTCCCCTCCCTCCCCAACAGCTTAACTACTGTAATAGGACAGATGAGAAAAAATGACAACATACTCTGTGTAACCTGATGACCAGTTTATGGCAATAATCCTGGTTCTCCTCATTAGGTGCTTTTACTGGAAAATCTAGGTAAGGTCTGGAAATTCCTGGAATCAGAAAATGGACCATCGTCCACAGCTCCATCAGTGTGTTGTGCAAAGGAGTGTCTATCAGAAGCAAACGATGCTGGCTGTGAATTAAAGAAGATTTTTAATTGATACAGCATTTAGTGACTACCATTATGAAAAGGACACCAATATTCATATCATTATGAGAAGGACACTGATTACTGTAGCTTTATGTTTGTAAGATACACAGTAGAATTAACTAGAGTTAATAAAATTAAACCTAGGATAAATTATCTTGTTAATCTTGAATATACCACCAAAACAGCTTCCTCATTGCAGAGCATCAGCACCTATAAGGGGATCTGTTTGAGAGGACAGAGTATCAGCAAAGAAGAATTATGATGTTATGATAGTGGAAACAAAAATATCCCTGAATCCTGATTGATTCAAATAAAAGCACCTCTCTATAAGTGCTCGTTGCACAGGAATTCAGGCAGATGAAGTCAATAGGGGTCTCTTTTTATCAGTTTTCTGTTAAGAACTGTGTGACATGAAAAGAGAAAAACCCACTGCCAGCAGGAAAACAATTCTCTGCTCCATACCTGCGGAGACTGAACAGTGCCTCCCAGTGTTTCTCAGTCATATTCTTTATTTGTTGCATCTCATCTACTATTAAGTATTTCCATCTCATTTTCATAAATGCTGGGTGGCCTTTGAACAGCTGTTTGTAGGAAGTGATGCACACATTGAAGCTGTTGGGTTCTGTCCATTCCTATGGAAAAGGAAAGAGAGGATGAGACAGGAAAGTTAAGGCAGAACTCTCAAATATCTTCCAACCAGCTATTTCTTCACGAAGAACAGAAAGACAATATGACCCAACACATTCTGAGAGAAAGTCTTGGTCTTTGGATTATAGTCAGTTCAGAAAGCAGGTGAAGTATTGCATGTTTTGCTCAATGCCAAGGGGTTCCAAAAATGCCTTTGAAAATCTACAACTATGAGGTGTGAATGTCTCTGTAAACCAGCTTATAGTGTTCAAGACTTCTCATACTGCACCATGATGTAAGGAATACACAGATAAATGCAAGGTCTTCAACACCTGAAGAGTTGCAAAATACAGTACCTGTCTTTTTGCCCTAAGTTCCCTTTGGCTCCCAAAGTAGAGAAGTATTTTCAAGCCCGGGCACCAGCGTTTCAATTCCAGTTCCCATTTCAATATGTTACAGCTCCGTACAACAACAAGGTGAGGGCCCCAGTTCCCTACAGAAGGGAAACACAGCAGTTAACACTAGAAACACACTGCTTACAATTCATGTGGCTCATATTCTCCCTTGATTTTAAAAGTGCAGTGCACTAAATTCATCACTAAAAATGAAATCCAATAACAAAAAATAGAGGTATTTTAATGACTAATCTATTCCTGAGCATTAAACAATTAGTAAGGCTTTTCTATACTAGTAAGAATTTAGAAGAATTCAGAAGAATTTTGTCCCCTAGAAGGTAATAGCAGATTGCTCAAACTCTACTTGATCAGATGGCACCCCTATGTCACACTATGTAACAACGTTTTTCTGACATAATCTCTCTCTGAGTATGAACTAAAGTCTGATATGGTTCACCAGAAGAAAAAGCCCCTAGGTTACAATTCACAAAGATAATGCTGGCCAGTACCTGTGTAAAATTGTTAGGCCAATGAACTTACCTTCATTACAAGCCAAGTGGGCAAAAAAGGCAATAATTTGCACTGTTTTCCCAAGCCCAGCCTCATCTGCCAGGATGCCATTGAGATTCTTCCTGTACAGCTTTGCTAGCCAATCAAGCCCAATCTTCTGATATTCTCTAAGAGAGCCATACAGCAGTGATGGAGTGTTGTATTTTACCTGTAATATTAATGATTTGATATTTTTTCCTGAGTTAAATCCACAGAGCATGGCATCAGGCATAACCATTCTATAGTTTGATAACAAGGAAAAAAATTAATTTGTTGCTAAAATTATGCAAAATTATGGGGAAAAGCATACTTTATGTAAACATAAGCACACACACAGTAGCAGAAAACAGGGATTCTTACTGCTGTTGTTATCCTGGAACTGCCTTTAGGTAACAGCATCTCTGCTGCAGCAGCAACCTCTGCTATGTCTCGCATGTGCTTCTTGGGAGGACTTGATCTGTCTATGCCCTTGTACTGGTCAATGCTGAGAAGGGAGTCTATGAGCACAACTTCCTTCTGGGGGCTCTCCCTGTCAGAGAGATGGTCTTCCATTTCTAGGAGAGAGAAAAATTACACTGGCATCTAAAATAAACTTGAGTAGCAGTCACACAACGGAACTGAGATGATTAGAATTCAGACAGGGAGAAAGAAAAGGAAGTAGCTAACTTTTAAAAACAGTTCTGTAATTTTCAAGCTAGTCAAGATAAAATTAAAATAGCCTAAGCTCATAATCATGTACGTGGTCTGGACATTCACACTAGCTAGGCTAACAACCATTAACTTTTCACAGCTTCTAGGGAGGTTCTCTTATACTACTTAAAACCTATCCTCAAAATGTAGTTCTATCATCATGTTAGTACAGAACAGATGTTTAATTATAGCTACCTACAGAGTGTACTGTTCCTGAGAATCACACACATCTTGACTTTAGGACAGGCAAACACTACCCTCTTGTCATGAACTGAGAAATTTTAATTGTGATTCACTCAATGTACGTTTTCCCCTAGAACAAAATGTCTTTTCACAGAGACCTGAAGAGCCAAGTAACTTATTTCACCTTGTAAATCAGCACAACTTCTTCTAAATAAAAATTTACTTACCTTCCTCACTGCTATCCTCTTCACTGTCAGGCTTTGGCTGGGGCCAGTGGAAATTTTCTGCAAAGGCACCTTCATACATCTTTACCAAATCTTCCAGAGGCAATTCAGCTGAAGGTCATTAAAGGATGCAAGCTTATAAATATCAAAACTTGGAACAATTGATACCAGTGATTTTAATCTCATTGCATTCTTCACAATTGTATAAAGTTTTCTAATCAGAAATTAATTTAAAAGGTAATAATTAGGTGGATGATGGCATATTTATTTAATAACCTTGATTAGAGAGAACACTTGGCATTATACCAAGCAGTTTGCTTTTTACTGTACTACAAACCCACCCTATAACCCTTAGTAAACCCCTAGCTGGGCAGGTAGCCCAGCTGAGTGGCTGGAAGACAATTCAAAACTTCAGAGTTTCAAAACTGAGTTGTCCCTCAGCCCTTCTGAACAGCAGCTCCACAATCCCTTGTCTGATCTGTTGAAGTAGGAATGAGCACGATGGCAGTGGCCAGTCAATCAGCAAACATCCTCATTAGGATGGCTGGCCAAGAGTTGTAATCCCTCCAACTGGCCAGTTTGCTGCAGCCACTAAGCTGCCAAACAGACCAAACAAACGGATTTGGAAACTGCATATTAACTGCCAGGAGGACTCAGCTTAATGGGAAGCTTGTCTCTAAAAATCAGCAGGGCTTTCACCACGGTGAGTGACACCACCCCTATGGGATGCCTTGCACACATCAAGCTCAGCACAGCAGTAATGCTGCTAATGAAGGAGAGCTGCCAGCCAGAGCACTGTCCCTGAAAGCCCCCTACCTTTGAGTATTTATATCCCCTCAAGATCAGCACTTCAGTGCCCTTTCAGACCCGTCACAAAACCCTTCTGAGATACTCAAGACAGCTGATGATAAAATGTTCATCTGATGCAATCCTGGTTTTAAGTGTTTATCATGCTCTTTATCATGCTCTCCTAGAACTTAGGTTGAGAGTCTTGCTGTAAGGTTTCCATGCAGTGCTTCAGTGGAGAAATACTTTTTCTCAAGCCACCTTGTGTGATAACTGGTTAAGCACATGGACTGTTTTACAAAGTACAGATGTCCATCATCCTCCCATAAATGACCTGCTGCAGCTTTCCAAACAGAAAAAAATAAATACTGACTACACAGGACTGAACATCTGAATACACTCAATTTCTCACCCATAATCCTCTTTACAAATATAATTGCTACACGTTTTCACCTGCTGTTTCAGAGCCCACCACAAAAAAATCAAGTCACACACGTACCTTCTTTGGCTAGAGTAGACAATTCAGTTTGATGGTTTATGTTTCCTTCTTTAGCTTCTTGTTCTTCAATTGTTTCTTCTTCATCTTCAACTGTAAGAAAAACAAATGCAAATCTTGGCATTAAATTACACAATAATTCAGGAGGTTTGTAATTATATACCCCTGAAGTGTACTAGTATAGAATATTATAAGCCAGCAGGATTTAAAAACAATGAAACAGGTATGGAAAAGAAAAATCTCAAACCAACCATATATAAAATGTAAAAGGTAAGTGAAAAGGAGAGAAGTACTTTTGCCTCAGGACAGAAGGTAGTTCAGTGTTGATTAACAATGTTCACCAGAGGCAGGTTATTCTGCAGCTTTAAACAGGGGATTGTCTTTGTCAGAAACACAGCACAGTTATCATCACAAGAAAGGACCTAAAGTAGATGGATATTTCAGTCTGAAACCCTCAAAAGAAGTTTAAGACCACAGTAAGGTTTGACAAATGAAGGAATGAGGACAGAAGGAGTTAAAATCCACCAACAACAATGGCAGTGTATTTTCAGGGAAACTTCAAATTTTCACTGAAGTTCTTCTAAGGACAATTTAATATCTAATTGACTATCTCATCTCCCTATGAAATAGATGAAGGTTGGTATTTGGTTTGTGAAGAGCACTGCAGCCACACAGTAACAGATTGAAAAATCTGTGGTTTTAATACACAATTTATGTATTATTATGCTATGGATGCCCAATTTTGGGAAGTGACTTACCTTCCTCATCAGTCAAAGATGTGCTTGCCTTTCTTTTCCTTCCAGATGATGAACCCCCCTAGCATTAAATAATTAAAATATTTAAAATCATAGACAAGAAATAGAAGCAGGGGGGTTTGTTTGTTTTTTAAAGAGAGTAAAAAATGCCTTGCAGTCACAACAGCACTTGCTGATAGACCCTTAACACCTCTTAGCACTTTCCTGGTCACACAAAATCAGAAACTCTGCTTCTGTATTGAAGGGAGTGTGTAATCAGCCACTTCCAGTGTTTATGGGTAAATTATTCAGGCCCAGCTGTGCTACAGAGTCATAGTACACTCTTTTTCTTTTAAACATCATTGAGGCACAGAGCTTTCACCCAGATTGGAACCAAGGACTAAATTTTTTCACTAGTCAATAGAAAAGGGATATGGCACAGGCCTACAGTGGTCTCAGCTGTCCAGTACACTCTGTGGAATGGTTTAGCCTCTGCAAATCAGCTCTCACAGCCCGTGCTGGGCCACAGTCTGGCTGACAACACATGCTAAAGCCTGTTCCTAACAGGAAATTCAGATGCAGGCATTCTGCTTGGTGAAAGGGGACTATTTCAGCATGTGGGCATCAGCTGTGCCATGACAGATGGCTGAGGGCCTCAGAACAATTCCTTGTCCATTTTTTTTTCCAATTGCACAGACACAGCCAAGGAGTCCTTGCACACATTTCATCTACAGCAAAAGATACCTAAGTTTCGTTCAGTCTGGTCCATTCTGTAACATATACCTCCATCTCTCAGCAGAGAAATCTTCACTGAACACCTGAAAACACTTTTTGTGCCCCACAAAGTCTACCCCTGATTGCAGTAGATGAAACTCCTGCCCAAGTCTGGCAACTAATTTGTACAGGTTTTTTGTTTTTCAATCTTAGAATGAATGATTCAAAGCCACTAAAGACATGGATCAATCACAATCCACTTCCCTGTTAAAAGCTGGGATTCCTAACCAGAAAAAAAATAGATTTGTGCTTGAGATTGTGTGTTTGTCAGTAACTACAGTGAAATCTGCTTATCATCATCATGTATTAAAAAAAAAAAAAATCACCTTTACCAGAACTGTTTCACATATGTAGCATCACTTAAACTAATTTGATGGGTTTTTTAAGAAACAGAAAGACTTACCATTTCACTGTCTTTCTCCAAAAAAAGGTCTTCTGCAGCCTTTGTATCCTTACCTGGAAAATTATTATACTTGATGTATGCATTAATCACTTAGCAATTTTACATTTCTTACATGAACTTTTAAATGTATTCAACATAAAACACAGGAATTATTAACAACATCTAGCACACAAACATAAAACCCCCATAACTCATCATTCAGATCTATTCACAACTTTTTATTAGCAACTCACAATTCTAGTACCAACAAGATTAACCTGCACTGAGTGAAATTTTATAAAACAATAGCATCAGTATTTGGACCATATTTCTTATGAAAATGGAATACAATTACCTTTCCTTGAAATTCTCTTTAAATTCAAAGCTTTTTTCCTTTTCTCTTGAAATTCAATTTGCAGTTTTATTTCAACAACCTGAAACGTAAACCAGGACTAGTAAAGCACTTACATTTCATAAATAAATTACTGAGGATGAAAAAAACAGCACAACTTGCACAAGTCTGAGTAAGTTGGTACTTTACCTGCTCAATGTTAGACCAGAAATATTCTATTTCTCTGGCAATGGATGCAGCAATTCTCCTCAGTTTGTTCTGTTCTTCCCTTTTAGCTCGCTCTTCATTAAGTTTCTTTTCTTCATGATAACGAGCCACAGTTCTTACCATCTAAAATACCATGAGATACTGAATTAGGTTACCTCAAAATACATATCACTGCATTCCTTACCATTAGAGTGGTTATCAGCAGCCAGATATTGACCATAGCTTCACACACGTAGCACTTACCTCCAATATTTCTAATTCTTACCACCAGTAAAGCAACAGACATGAAACTCAAATAAAAGAAAATACAAGACCTATAACCAAGCAATCAAGTAGAAAACTCTTAATTCACTCTCTCAAAACAAAAATTACAAAAAACCCTACTGAAAGCGGCAGCAAACACACAAAACTGTTTGTTCAGACAGCACATGTGAAGTCACAGAAATCACACCACAAAATGTCAGAGACCAAAGCTAAAATGAGTTCAAAAAGAGTGTACATACATGAGTGAAAGATCAGTCAATGGCTGTTAAGACTGACTTGACTGCAACTTTAGCTCAGGAGGCCCCTAAAACATTGACTTCCAGAAGTCTGAAGCACAGTGCCAGGGGAAGGATCATTTCATATTTGCCCCTCCTGTTTCTCCTATATTTAAAAACCTACCATTGGCCACAAATGGAAATCCAGATTTAAATTATATGCAAAATACAGATATTTATTGTACAAAAGGATACACCTATTTCAATACTTTGCTTCTGAGTTTCCATCATTTCAGAATATACAGTACAAAACATGGAAATTTAAATCTTCAGTTGCTCTCTTCATTACCCTAAGCTGGTCACAAATGTATCAAAACAAAGTGCCACATTGCTGGAATCCATAGAAAACTCTTGCTTGTTCTAAACAAACAGATTTTAGATATTTCATCTCACACCATCCCAAGTTCCATTCCATTACTGTATTCCCACTGTGCTGCTCTCTTCCCCTATGGAAACAGTTCTCTACCATGTTTCCACCGCTGTCTTTAATCTTATTTTTTTTTTCTGAGATTAGGAAAGAAGAATTAGACAGACAACCCAGTGGAAGTCATTTACAAAATTCTGTATTTACTCTTGATTGAGAGGACATAACTAATCTGTGAGAGACACATGATAGCTCTACTTTTTAAATGTGGCCCAGTCAACATATTGAGTGGGTCCCCAAACAAGCTATTTGATCTCCAGAGGAATAAAATCCACAAAATCCTGAACTATTACTGGCATTCACAATCCACACAATTATCTAGTCTTTTTCAAATGCTACAATATCCAAAGGTGACAACAAGGCTTCCCATTTGAGTTAAAAACTGGTGCCTCATCTTCCCATCACTTCCATCTGTAGGAAAAGATACTTAAATAGCTCTGCCACCAAGCTGAATGGTACCAACATTGATTGTTCTCAGTTAAAGAATGTTTTTCAAGTACCTTCTTAGCAGTTGCCATCTTCCACTTCCTCTCTTGGGCAAAATCAGTTGCCATCCACTGCATTTCTTCCAGCAAATAATCCCAGTGAGATTTTGGTCTTGGAGCCTCCTGGAGTTTAGGCAGTCGCCTCGGGGACCACAAACCTTCCTTTCTCAGTTCTGCTATTCTTTGATGGATTTGATTTTCCTTGAAAAGAAGTACAGGTAGTTACAATGAAGCTGCAGAATGCACCTTAAGTAGCAGAACCATAGAAAAATAGTAATTGCTCCCACTTCATTAAGTTAATGGACTAAATTCAGCTTACATATAAAGAGAGTCATAGTACTTGGACCTGTATTACAAGAGGCATTTTGTTAAGTAACAGGATAAAAAAGGTCTAGTGGACAGCACAAAAAAAATTATAAGACATATGCAAACTGCAATCAAAAAATCTTTTTTTTAAAATAAACTGGACCTGCATATGTATTTACCCACAGAAGATAAATATATCTTCATTATTAATACTGTTTCATTTTGTGAAAAAAGAAACAAGGTTCCTGTTGAATAAGTAAAACAACACCTCCAGTTAATTATAAAAATAAGTAAGGTCACAGTCACCTCCAATGAGTAGACAGAACCAGCAGAAAGAACACAACAACAGTATGAAGACCAGGAGGTTGTCTTCAACTTCTCTGAATGCCCATAAAAATGAAACTCAGTGCTCTGAAAAAAAAAACCAACCATCTTCTGCCACAAAAACCAGCCATTTTCCTAACTCAAAACACATCACTCATGTTAATTCTCACTGTGTGTTAACTGTCCATGAGTTTTGGGGAAAAATTAAGAATATCTTACCAGCTTTACTTGCTCAGCAAGCTTGTCTTGAGAGGTCTCCTGCGGTGCCGCTGCTGCATTCTGAGCTGGACTTTGTGTTTTAGGGGCTGCTGCTGCCACTGCCAAGCCTGGGGGTTTGGATGCAATAGGAGACAGGGACTTGTTCGTGGCTGGAGAGGTCCTGTTTGTTTGCACTGGGTATGGAGAAGGGGGTGTTGTGCCTGAGACCGTTGCTGGCGCCGTGGATGAGGTAGGTGGGGCCGTGTTTGCCGTGAGACGCTGAGAAGTCTGAGCAGCATCTGCAGATGGTCGTGTCAGAGTCACAGTCTGCCCAAGAAACACACTGGATGAGTTTAGGATTTGACACTTGGTCTACATTACAGCAGAGCATAATGAAGACTCTAACTGAATAAAAAATGTACACCTGCAGTTCTATAAGGAAAGGATTTAAGCGTCCAGTAGAATTAAAAAATGAAGATAACACCCTTAGATTTTATGGGACATTGAAACAAACGTCTTTTCACCTCAATAAATTCCCATACCTGTTGCTGTGCTGTAGCTTGTGGCTGTGACACTTGACTTGGTGTCTGTCCTTGCACATGGATTGCTGGTGGCACCTGCTGCTGGAGTGGTGCTGGAAGCGGAGCGGCCGTCAGGGGCACACTTTGAGGCTGGATCTTCACCTGAATCTGAGGCTGAGCCGGAGACTCCACGATCTGTGGCTGCTGCTGTGAGAGCTGCAGGGTGGCTGGCAGGGATGTCATGGGCACGTTGGTGGGCTGCAGCCTCCCTGGCAGCTGGGGGGGTGGGGTGTGCAGGTTGGCCGCGTTCTGCACCGGAGGGCCCTTGGAGGGGTCGTACTGCTGCTGGCTCTGCTTCTGCCCCGTCAGCTGCACAGTCTGAGGAGTGGGAGGCATTCCACCTACAAGGCAAGAGGAAACACAGCACAGATGAGATCAAAATGTCCAATTCTCTCTACTGATATAAAGAGGAAATCAACTGCAAATAAGAGCGTTTTGTTACTTACTTTGCCACAAGACACCATCACTTGAAAATACCACATCACAATCACAAAATAAATCACCATTACAATAAACAACGAAGTACTTCATGCACAGGACTGTAACTAAAATTTGGAGCACAGCAACTATAAAAGAGCATGTCATTATAGTCTTCTAAATTTTGTGTACTCAAAAAAAACAAACCACAACTGATGAACTAAAGGAATTTAACCTAAAAGAACAGCATCAAGTCTAAATACTACTTAGTTCTTAATGCATTCACTCTAACACGTATTCTAAAGCTTGGCATGACTAATGAATAAAAATTTTTCATGGTGTTCAAATTAGGTGGTTTCCTTTTCCATTTGGCTCAGTTCCAGAATTCTCAGATTAGCCATTTTGCATCAGCACCTGTGACGTATTTCCATGCCCACATGCACCTTTGGAGCCCGTCACTCAGCTCCTTGAACAAACCAGGCATTGCATACCAAGTATTAATTTACATGGAGAAGTGTGTGGTGGGACTAGGATCTTGGAAGGCCGGAAGCCCAAGTTTCTAGTCCCATCACTAACATCTCCTTGTTAAATTAATGTGCAATTGGCATGTGGTGACACAGTACCTTGTGCCGTTGGCATTAGCTGTTGAAGAGGAACTCCTGAAGCCACACCCGGGTGCTGAAAAACCATCCCATGACGGCCCACTTCAATTCGTGGTCTCTTAGACGAATCTGTGATATTCAAATTCCATTTATGGCATGGTACAATGGAATGGGTTCAGTTTTACAAAGCAAACTACTACACATGATTCCGACACCAGCTCAGAAAGCTACGACTACTAATACATGTGTAGCATTTATGAAGAACATGCTCCAAGGGCAGTCAAGTCCCTTTGACTTCAAGTTGGCCATCTCCAATCTTCTCAGCCAGAACAATCAACCTAACAGAGTCTCCATGCCTGCCAAATCCAGGGCTATGTACTGTGAGTGGAGTGCACTCTTCAGGCAGCATCATTCACAGTAGACAGTCCTAAGGATCTGGCAATTCCCGAGGTGAGGCAAAACTGGATTTCAAGAGTTACAGAACAGTGGGCTCCATTCACTGTTTGGAAAAAGGAAAGAACCAAAGTGAAACCATGCCTGTGGAACCTACCTGCTGGTGCAAGGGCCTGCTGCTGTCTCTTAAAAGCTTCAATCTCTATGGTGCTCACAGTCCCCGCTCCTGCAGTCCCTGTATGCGTTTGCTACGGGGAAGAGAAAACAAACCACACAAGTTCAATCTGTAGATGGTCTGACACCAGGGTATAATTTACAAAGGGATCTAAAGAGGTCAGCACAGAACAAATCCTTCAGAACAGCTGTAGGAAAGGAAACACGACTCATTCAATATCTGCTATCAAGTTTTAGATGTCCACAATGCACGGATACTCTTCGTTGAGGTTAGATTTTAAAATGGGAACTAAACTGATGAAGTTGGTTATATATAATACACACATTTTGTTAAAAGTGATACCTAACCCAGGAAAATGGCATGTGCAAAAAAACCCCAAACTTGCCCAATATTTTTTATTAGTTTTTTTTTAATAAATAGAAATTTTCATTAGTGTATTACCTCTGTGTGAAACATCAGTAGCACACAAATTAACTCTCATCCTGAACACAATTTAAGTTTATTGAGTCTCTACCACTCTCACACTCAGGATAGAGCTCTGTGAGAGTTATCCTTGAAATATTTCAGGAAAAATTGCTGAAACTCAGAAGATGGAATAAAAGAACCTCAGCCAAGTTACACAAGTTCCAATTCCAGTTTTCCAGATGCTAGACTTGTACCTGTTTGCACAGCTGGCAAAATGAGTACCATGAATAAAGTCAATGAGGAGGAACAATATTGCCATAAGGGTAAGGTGACATCAGAGCTCACCAGAAATTACTGCTCATTTTGTCTGAGCATAAACAGCACACAGACTATGAACTGATAAGCCTGGAAGAGCACCACTGATATTGAGATGCAAAAGGAATAACCTGGATCTGATCCAGCAATTTTTGAATTTAGCTTCAGTAAGATTACACAGTGCATTCAAACTTCATTTTTCAATCATTACACTTAATACTGGTAATGATGGCACAAATATATCCTAGAGAATCCTTTCAGTGGCAAACACAGGTGGCAGCTTACATGCAGGATCACTGAAGCAAACAAGTTCGGGTATATGACAATTTTGTGCTCTTTGAATCCTCAGCATACTGGCAAGTACTTATCAATGTCCATCAGTGTTTGTGCAAGCCCAATTCCTTCAATGAGTTTCCAAGTCATACTTTTAAATTCTTCTCAATATTTTGCCATGCTATACCCAATATTCTACTATGAAACTTAAAATGAGAAAAGTAAGGGCTACCCCAAAAAATACCTTAAGAGATTCCATCAGAAAGCACATACTTTATATATGGCAGTCTCTAGGTCCTACGAAATGAGCTAATTTAGCACTCTAGATCTCAAAGTGTAATTTTCTGATGGTGAGAGCCTTTGCCATGCCAAGGTACAGAAAGGGTTTACAAATGTTGTGAAAATTTTTTATGACAACATAGCAAAGACAGTAATTTCCTGTAAGAATCTTCTAGTTTATTTACAGGTACTCTTCTTCTCTAATTTTTAATAGAAATTTTTACCAGTGTAAAATAAACTTTCAGAAGCAGACACCAGTCTATATTAAAATAAACTACAGCAGTCACATCCTACATCTTCAGTGCTTCATCAAATGGTATTAACAACCATAGACAACGTCACCTAAAATGACTGTGATTCAAACGCTCCTTCTTGAGCTGAATATATCTCATGGCACTCAGACACAATCAATAGCTATGAATTAATAACATTTAATCCCTTTGCTGCTGTGAGGGCATTTGTGGCCACTCCAGAGATACAGCTACAGCCTTAAAATGTAAATTTTGGTTTTAAGAATCTCTGACTCATACTCGTCCCCAGTGGTCACGGTTCACTGCCATCTCACACTCAATTGGATTAAGTTTTCAAATATTTGTCTTCTCACAAGGTTGACATGCAGCATATTTCAAGTCCAACAGCCAGTGTCTGCCAGAGCATTCTACACTTGGACATTTACAGAACTTTCAAAATAAGTCACAAGAACTTATTTTGTATAATGCTACTGAATTAACTAACAAATTCAGCTTATGTCCCATTTGCATCAAATGCTTTCTGGGACATTAGTTTAAGAAAGTACATTCTCTAAACTCCCCTTCAAATGCCATTTATCTCACCTGCACTCTCACTCTGGATGATCACATACTCCCAGTTTCAGGCTGTGTCTCTACTTTAGGATGTTTGACTGGCATTTTCTTAAGAATATGTCTCCCAGCTGTCTGCATTATCACCATGTAATTTAGGGCAGACACTTCAAAGAGCAGAGATGTTATGCCTTTATAAATTGCAGTCACATACCATACCACTAGTATTAGACTAAAACTGTCCCAACTTTAATTAAAATACTGTAGCTCTCCAGAGGTCATGATTATGCAGCACAGCCACAATAATCATTCTGAGGGCTGCACTTATGCACTCAGATTTGAATGGTGATGCTGATTGGGACACATTACTTCTCTATAAACAGTTGCAAAGAGAAAGACTGATGGAAAGAGATGCTACTTTCTGTTGGCAGTTTGTGCTGAAAGGTCATTATCACGCAGACAGTTTTGTAGGTTTTTAGCATGAACCAGTTCCTCTGAAACTGGTGTGAAATGGTCCAATACTCCCAGGACCAGTTCACCACTGTTGCAGCTACAGCATGATGATAACCCTAATCACTACAATAAATAACCTGATATAATATTACATGTTTTAAACTTAGATGAAGCCTGACTACCTAAGGAGACTTGGAAGATGTGTCAATATTGGCCATAAGGAAGAACTCTCAGTGCAAGTCCCTTCACTACACGACTCCTTTGTACACCAGCACAGGGAACATGCCTTTGGTTACACACAGGAACATAACCCATTTCATATTTCACTGAACCCTCCATTTTCCAAAGCCTAGATAAAGGCAGTACAGACTGGATAGCTGAATTAGGGTATATTACTTCTCAGGGAATGCAAACAATGGTGTCTGGGTAACACAGAGTTGAAGGCAGCTGCACACACCCATACTAGCCTGAACTTAAAAGTTGCATCATCACTGATCCATAAAAATTTGCACTGATTATCACACTTATTTCTTCACCCTCTTCAGCATTTCCTAATAAGAAAAAAAATCATTAAAAAGAACTTATATAGTAAAAAAAGACCTTCCGTTTCTTCTTCGCAACGTTTAGGGCAGAGCTAATGGAAAGCAGTTAATTAGTTAAAACAAATTGTGTCAGAGGGTTAGTATTGTTGTTTAAAACATTTCAGGGAAGGCAAATCCAAAACCTTCTGTAGCCACACTCAAAACCTTTAATACGTAAGGGGAAAAAAAAAGAAAAGAAATTTAGAAGAAATCCACAATTACAATGCCACAGACAAAGAATCCATATTATCACTACGCAGAATGCACAAATGAACCAAATGCATTAGGGAAACAAAAGACAAACAAACCAAAGTGAAAACATTCAAGCTGAAAGTTAATGAAATAAGCCAGCAACCTGGAGACAAAAGCTTTAACTTCCTCAAGGCTTCAGTTATACTGATGCATTTGAAGACTGTAAAGGTTTTTTTTGTTTTGTTTAGATGATAAGGGATGGGCTTTTGGGAAAATTCTAATTCATCTAAGAAATATCAAATCTGAATGAAGAAAAAAAATCTGGGATGAAACTACATTTTAGAACCATTGAAAAGTACCTGAAATGGTTGCTGCTGGGATGAAAAAGCAGCAGAAACATTTGGAGGAAGCTGGGTTGCTATAGCGACAGGAGTACCAGTCTGCCCATCCTTTCCTGTCACAACCTTTACCTGAGAGAAATATTTTGGGAAAAAAAAAAAGAAGGGAGAATCATTTTCTTTTTAAAAGTTTTTCTTCTTTTTTTTTTTTTTTTTTTTTAACTGTTCAACACACTCCTTTGGTACTGATGGCACCTCAGTGAAGAGGGGATAATAACTAAACCACCATCAGTGCAGCTTGGTTTGAGCACAGCCCGTTTTTAGAGTTCTGTCTTACTTTTAATAGCAGAACAGAGCACAGCCTTGACTGTTTGTAGTGACCTCTCATCACTGGAAACCTTTTCTTAGATGCAGTTAACATAAAAGTGTGTTTTAAATTTAATGATTGCTGCTGCTAACGGACAACAAATTAGCATGACAGACAGTTTGAACGTAAGAGAGCTTCAACATTTATTTAAGCAATGAGCACAGCCACCATTCGCTCTCCCCTCCAGTTCCCAAAGAGATCAACCTTTCCAGGCAAGGGATGAAGCACGTTGCTTTAGCAGAAAGTGATAAAGAGAGGGGAGGGGGAAATTAAACAGAAGACAACAACAAAAAAAAAAAAAAAATACAAAGAAAGAACATACTCAAAAGATGTCGTAATACTGCAGAAGGATTCATCACTTGAAAACACTCAAAGACTTTTGCTGTTGCGTTTTGCAGAATTCTCCAGCAGTTACAGGGACAAGTGGCTTCCACAAACAAAAGAGGATCTACCACGAGAAGGCAGTGAAGTACAGCAAACTCCAAACACCGAGGGGCAGAGCCTCAGCTGATCTGAAGTGTAGCAGCACCACTGGCTTCAATGAACCTGGACAATTCACACCCACTAAGGAGCCCTCAAAATGTGCAGATGGGAGTTAAAAATACCTGGTATTTCAGCTGACAAACACGCAACCCAACAAGAACACCTAAACAATTTGACAAAACATAAACCAGGTGAAAAAAAAATACTGAATATTCACTGCCAATAAATCACAGTAACAGGTTACCTTTTGTGTTACTATATATAGGGAGAAATTATTCCTTCAAAATTATCAATAACTACCACAAGCAGAAATATATTTTTCCTAATCAGGAAGTTTAGACAACAAAGCAATGAACAAATTAAACTTCAGCTGCTAAACTGTTAAAATTTCCCACGAATTCCAACTGAAGATATGACTGCTAATGATTCACACCTAAGAGTCATCAACTTTCACTTGAGGCACTCATTACTAACAGGTATTCAAAGCAATGCAAGTTTCTTTATATAACAGGTTTGCTTCTTCTACAAACTGGCAGCTCTATACCCACAGAAACTTTCACAAATTTTAAAAGGTATTTCTGAGTGCCAAGTGATGCAGGGGCATCACTTCTATCTACCCTGCTGCAACCACTTGCCATGTAGGCTCATGGGCAGGCTCTGCACCACCCATAGGGTGCTGGGGGTCAGCAGCTGCACAAAGAGGTACAAACGTGCAAGAAAAGCTGCAGAGCACCTTTCTGTGGCAAGCTTGTTTCAAATCCTTTGACATTTATAAACAAGGGACTCAACTGAGTTCGTAATTTAAGCACTTGTTAATGACCAGTCTGTAAGTGCTGGTTGTTCAATGGTTCAGACGTGCACAGAGCTCCAGGGCAGCCTCAGTAACCTGATGCTCGACCATGGATCCTTAAACATTATGATTCACATGTTCCCTCCCATTAATTAGATTAATTCAGATTTTTTTGTTGCCACAGAAACACTGAGCTTCAGTAATATCTATCTAACCATAGTCACACCAGTCAAATACAGGTTAACCTCTTGTAACCCTTTCTGCTTGTTCTTTTTGGTTTGTGTAAGCCTAGTAAGTGAAATTTAAATAATTCCTAGTCACGTCCTCTCTGACAGTTTAAATCAGCTTTCACACTAATACCATCTTTATTAGCATGCTACTAACCAGGACAATGAAAGCTCCTTTCACCTCTCTACTCTTTTCTTTCAAATACATGTATCTAACAGCACACTCAAATTGACCCATCAATACACACTACCAAGCAGAACTGCATTCTCTCAGGCCACCTAATAAATGAAAAACTGCCATACTTCATCAAGTAAAAATGATTTTTCAGGTCCTGTCACATTCTTTAATACTTCACAATCAAGATGTTACAACTTCATCTACGATTTTATTCCAAAAACGTTAACTGACAGATTTCTTACCTCATCATTGATGACCTCAGATTGTTCTTCTTCTTCCTCCTCCTCTAGATCCAAGTCATTTTGCCTCAGGTATGCTTGGAGTGGAACACAATGTTTCTTCTTGAAAGCTAAAAAGTCCATCATATTCCCTTGAAGATGTTGCAGGAAAAACAGTTCAATCAAACATTCCTTAAAAGTTTCCTTAAGAATTTCCATCTGCTTATGGTGATGATCCAAACACAGTTTCCTCATTTGAGCAGTCTCTTGGTTGGCAGGAGGAATCTCCTCCAACTTTTTGGGTTGTTTTTTCACTGCTGTATTAGCTGTTGGAGTAAGAGGAAGACTCGACAGCCCCTGTGGCACAGTGGCCCGTGAAGGACTTGTGGGAGGAGGAGGTGATGTCATCCCAAACGCACCAGGTCCTCCAACTCCCGCTATCAATCCACCAGAAGTCCTGTCAAATCCAATGGGTCTACCCAGCTGCTGCCCTTGAAGCACTTGCTGCTGCTGTTGCATAAGCTGCCCTTGGATAATATTGCTGATCTGGGGTGGCAAGCTGGTCGTCGTAATGTGGCCCGGGCTAGTCAAGGACTGCATGTTGGCCCCGCTGGCCACGGGGCTCTGAGGGCCCAGATGGTGGATGGTGCCCCCAGACTGCGAGTGGGGCTGCGACAGCCGGCGCTCCCTCACCGGCGCCCCGGAGGAGGGAAGCTGTACTTGAGCAGCAGCTCCTTGAGCAATCTGTGCAATTCCCGGTCCTTCCTGGTACACAAAGTGTCCCCCGTTGGAAGGGCTCAAGCTGATTTGTCTCACGAGCACGCTGGCGTCCACAAATCCCCTCGTAGGGCTCTGGCTGCACATCCCCAGGCCCGGGCCCGGAGTGCCGGCCCGGACGCTGGGCAGCGTCTGCACCGGCACAGGGTTGGGCTGGGTGGGGCTCTGGGACTGCACCTGCTGGGGCAGCGGGGAAGTAACCTGGATGTAGGATGGGGATCCATGCTCGAACCGCCTCTGCTGGGGGCTGAACTGGAAGCTCGGGGACGTGGGGTTGGGCAGAGGCAGCGGGGTCAGGGTTATCTGCTGGTTTCCCGAGGCCACGGGGCCCACGTTCTGCAGAGTGATGTTCACATTCTGCCCGGCCACCGGGCTCCGGCTCATGATGAACTGCTGGATTTGGTAGCTGGGGGACTGGGGGGCAGATGGACTTGCAGAGGGCGCAAAAGAAGCTGCGGGGGACTGGGGCAGATTTGCCTGTTGTTCTTCTCCCTCACTGCCTGTGAAGGACCTGGACCTCTGGAGCTGGCGCTGGGCATTCTGAGGACCATTACCATGGTGCATTCTCACTGACCTAGGGGTTTACAGTATACTCTAAAGAAATACACAAAAACAGAAATTCAGGGAAGGTAAAATCACTTCTGTAGCTGAAACTACTTAGTTACCATTAGAAAGACTACTTTATAGCAAGAACTCTCTTATCCTGGTTTGGCAGCTACTTAAAATGTTTCAAATTATCCAAAGCCCTCAGCACAACTAAAGCTCACTTAAATCCCTCATACATTTCTCTAGTTAACAAAGTGCTATTGAATAGCTAAGATATAGAATATATTATAACTACAGCATACATCATAACTACGGAATATTATAACTAAAGAATGATATGTTCCCCTTAGCTAGTTAGAATGACTTCAAATAAATAAATAAAAAAACCAAACCAACAAAACTTTTTCCCTGTCTGTGGAACTTCAAGCATCAAGTCTCCAATATAAATACATCTACTCTTTTTTTTTTTTTTGCTTATTATTCCAAATGTTTCAGTGCTTTTAACTCTTAATACAAAGTTCTTGCAAACATAATTGTTTACAACATATAGTTCATTGCTTCAACGGTAACTAAAAATATAAAAATGGACAGACTATTCAACTTAAAAAATCCATCATGAATAAACTGCCTACCAAATCATCCAGATGCTTGAAAAAGTACTGTGCTTGATGCTTAACTCTGCCTTCTCTTTCCCTCAGAACACTTAAGAGATTAAAATTAATCAAACCTGTATTTCTTTTAAAATGCTGTTTATTCAGTCAAGGCACCCAAAAACAAACAAAAAAAACGTTCTGGCTTTCTATTTCAATCACAGACAAACAAAAATCCCACTGACAAGCACAGACAGGTAGATTCAGGCTGGGAGTCGCGCAGCAGTGACTAGCAGAAAAATCAAACTTGGTAATTTTTTTTTTATTATTTTTTTAAATCAAAGTCTCTCTCGCATTTTGAAAGCAACAGTTTCGTTTTCGGTATTTCAGCACAAACACACACATAAACAAGCGCGCTGCCTCTGCGTTCCTAACTCTGAGTTGCTGGCAAGCGGCAACAGGCAGCAGCACCGCGGAACTACTGGGAAGCGCTCCTGGGAAGTGCGGGATGCAGCGGGAGCTGCCCGTCCTGCTTCCCCGCTGCCCAGGCACGGAACACATCACACACCTCTCCGCTCCCCCGTCCTGGGCTGTCTGCACAATCTGCTCAAGCCCTGGGGATGGAGACACTCCCTTCCTTGCCGCGGGAAAGTGCCGGCTGCCCGGGAAGGTGCAGCAGGGCAGCGCTGTCACAGGGGTGGCAGCAGGGACAGGAGGGGCCGAGAGTCCAGGACCTCCCGTGCCAGGGGCTCATCCCGGCGGGTCCTGCTCTCCTGCCCCGGGGCTCATCCCGGTGGGTCCTGCTCTCCTGCCCCGGGGCTCATCCCGGCGGCTCTCGCCTCTCCCGCTCCCCGGAGCTCAAATCCGAGCGAGCTCCGCCCGTAGAGCGGGAAGGGGAAAAAAAAAAAAATCCACTCCTTACAGGCCCCTTTTCCACAAGATTTAACAACAGCGCAATTCTTGGCGGTGTTGTGGCTCTTTCGCAGCGCCGACACCAAATAATTAAGATTCAAACGATACCAACCTACCGCCAGCAACAAGCTCCCATTATTCTAATCACTCGCACCTCGCCAACACTCACGGCTCCAGCGAAAACACCTAATTAATTACAGGCCGATAAGGGGAGGTCTCGGAGCAGAGAATCGCCTTTTGTGTGCGCGGAGCGGGGCCGCCCGGGCCCCGGGGCGAGCACCGGCCCCGCCGCCGCCGCCGCTCCCGGCCCTGCCCGCGCCCCCCCTCGCGGCCGCCCCCCGAGGCTCGG
>NW_020884906.1:2628474-2636723 GCF_003945725.1 Corapipo altera
GGGGGGGCTCAGCCTGGAGAGGAGGAGGCTCGAGGGAGACCGTGCCTTCTACAGCTCCCTGACAGGAGGGGGGAGCCAGGTGGGGTTCGGGCTCCGCTCCCAGGGAACCAGCAGTAGGACAGGAGGGCACAGTCTGTGCCAGAGGAGGTTTAGGTTGGACATCAGGAAGAAGTTCTTCATAGAGAGAGTGATCACACATTGGAATGGGCTGCCCAGGGAGTCACCATCCCTGGAGGTGTTTAAGCAGAGACTGGATGTGGCACTCAGTGCCATGGTCCATTTGACAAGGTGCTGTTGGGGCAGAGGTTGGACTCGATGCTCTCAGAGGTCTTTTCCAACCTCGTTGATTCTATGAGCTCACGGGACTTCCACTTGCTCAGGACAGCCTGTGTTGTCCTGTGTTTGCCCCTGTGGTTAATGCTGGGTTCGGATTTGCTCCACTGTTTGTTCCCCTTCTTGCTGCTGGCTGGGTTGTTGCTCCTGCATCTGAGGAGCTACTTGTTCTTCACTCAAGGCCTAAGACAACAGAAAGAGGTGGAAGGAGGGATCACAGCAGGAGGCCTCTTTGTAATTGTTTTAATTCTGAGTAGATAAACTCCACAGTTGTTACTGTGAATTGGTGTAAAGATTTATCCTGAAATTAATTCCAAGCTGGTTGCAAATAAAGGTACCACAAGATATTTAAGGACAAAAAACATGACTAGAACATGAGCAGTTCTAACTTGTCTGCTCCCACCCCAATGGTACCACTGAAAATAGGCTCCAACTATTGGCTTCCGTTTTCCTAACTGGAAAAAAAAAATGAGAATCCCACCCAAGTTGTTACAAACACTCTTGACTGGTCATTAGTAAGCAGGCTTGGGTCCTGCACAAGTAGTCAAAGGGAAAAAGAGACAATCCAAATCTGACAGAACTTAAGGAATGCTGTGAATAGTCATTTAATGGTTAAGAAGAAACAGATCCTAGTCCTTGTAAGAAAAATCACAAGTATCTGCAAAGCACAGGGCTGTAAACTGGTTTTATATCACTTTATACATCATGAAGTGCATTTAGTCCAATATACTTTACAATCCTCAGGAGAACATTTGGTGACTTAAGTGCTTTGGTACATGAACAGATCTATCAACAAGCTCAAATTACCTCCCAGGAGCGTTTCAATATTTAAGTTTGCACAGAACTCTTCAATGTAAGTAGATTGGAAATAAGGTGCTTCATGAAAGCCACTTGATTGTTGCCCAGGAAATCCCAAATATTTCTAAAGGTTTCCATAAAACAAGAGAAGTCACCATACCTGACCCACCAAGCCAGCCAGTTGTTCTAACTGAGAAGGAACCGTGGTGTTTCTTGAATCATACAGCTCTGAATCTGGGTCAGTTCTTAGCTCAGACAGTGCCTCTTCTGTAAACTTTCTAGAATCCTCATTTCCACATTCAGAGCAAAGAACCTTATGGAAACATGTTTTCAAGTATTCAATAAGACAGTGTATGATGTCAAAAATTATTTCAACATCCTAAAATCGAGTTTAGAAAAGTCAGATTACAGATATATTTGACAGCTTTTGCTGCAGCAGATTTTGGGTTTGATTGATTAAAATAATGTCAATAATAGAGTAAAATTTTCATTGGAACAACTTTTATTTCTAGATAGCTATATTCCTATTTTCTATATGAGCTAAAAATTCAGGATCTCTACTGACTTTAACACATATCACTGGCTCCCAAACAAGTATAGAAATAAATACAGAACTACCCATTCAAAATTCTGATCTAGAAAAACACTTATTTTTTCAATGTATCATTAAGTAACTGCTCACATTCTTAAAGTTACAGTACCTGAGATAAAAAGTCTGTTGAACAATCGTCTCCCTGAGCAGCCAGTTCTTGAATCAGATGTTTAATACCTTTTTTCAACAGCCTCTCTTCGACAGAATGACCACTTACAAGCCTGTAAAACAAAACAAAATGCTGCTGCCTAGAAAGAAGTGATCCTCTGTGAAACCCAACTGTTCCATGTCTCATGCTCCACAATGACACCAACACTCATTTAGAGTCCCTCAGTTGTTTTCCTAGGAAGCTCTGTATTTGACTCTTAGTTTTTTAGAGGAAAGCTTTATTTATACACCTGATTTCGTATTTTCAAAACACTGCGTCCCTTCAAGCTCTTGTTTTCGAAATGAGCAATAAACAGATTGTCTTCTGTACATCTGGATTTAACAAGAAATACCAGAGCAGGGTATTGGCTGAGGGTGTCTGCACTGCACACCCACCTGGCCTGTGGTGGAAGGTGAGCAAGAGCTCCCCTGTGCTCTCAAGGGAAAGAAGAGCTCCCCCGTGCTCTTCCAAGGAAAGAAACTGTCACTTGAGAGAAGCTTTCAAATACATCTTCCATCAACACAAACATCAGCATCTCATCACTAGTGGATTTGAAATCCAGGCAGGTAATGCTCAAGTAAGGCATTTCTTGTTTATCAAGAGCTGAAAACAGGCACATTTGTTTTGACTGTCCCAACACAGAAGTCCAGATGGTTTGTAAGATGAAAGTGGGAGGGAAAGACAGGAACAGAAGAAACAGTAAGGAAAAGGACGGAATTTTCATTTGCCCTCTAGTCTGAAGGGAAGATGTGTGGTATAATCTTTAAAGGGATCTTAAAAGACCAAAGTACTTGAACTAAAAGGATGACCTCAACCAAAAATCCTAGTTTCACCCAAAATCACCTTCCCTCTATTTTCGATTTTAAAACACCAATAGTGTTTCTTAGCATAAGTCACCTGTATATGTGGATATCTCTGCCTCTTGCAATTTTAGCACACCATTCCTCAGCCTTTGTGTCCACCAGCAGATCCAAACCAGTGTCCCAGAAGACAACAGTGTTCACATCTCTGTGACTGACACCCATGGAAGGGGTGTGGGAAGAAAGGATAGCACAGAAGATCCTCTTGTCTTGGTTGAAGTTTTTTATGGATTCCTAAAATGGGGACAATAAGCAGCTTAATTAGGAATTCACATTAATTAGGAATAAATTTCCACGCAAACTTTTTTAACAAAATGAGAAGATTGGAAAAATTGCTTTCTTATGACTTCCCCAACCTACATTAAGCATGCAAATGTTTTAAGGGATCTGACCACCCACATTACAAATCCACACAATTCAATATTAATTTGTCTACCATTAAAACTATTAATTTATGGTCCAGTCAGCCAGATAAAAATCTAAAGATCTATTACAGTAATCACATTATGTTCTCTGACTAAGCACACCTGGCTATTATATCCTGTATGTGCTTCCTCATTTTTTTTGTCTGTTGACTAAACAGAATCCCTTCTATTGTGCTGCCTTGTGTTGCTTTAAGGCAAAGTATTCTTTAATATAGCATCTGACAGAAAGCATAATGATACAATTTGAAATAAAAAATGATAATAATTTAACTATATTGTTAATGTTTGCTCAAACTGTAGGCCCCAGAGGATAGAGAGAATCTTACTGGGGAGGGAAATGAGCATACTTTCAATTTATCCTCAGGCAATGCCAGGGCACTCTACAAAAAATAAAAGCCCCTGGAGTAAGGCTGAGGAAGTGCCAACATAAAAACAGCAACTACACTTCAAGTACTAACAATGCAAATAGCTACAGATAATGAAAGCAAAAGCAGTTAATCAAAATGCTATTGTGAACTAAAACATCTGCATTTCAAGCACAAATTACTCATAAACATAGGACAACTAGTGCCATACTTCTTGGAAACACCCTGGATGCCTCATCAAATAGTAATATGACTGATATATTTCATATATAATTACATATTGGTGCTCCAGCTACATACATAATTTGCTTCAATAAGCAAGGGAATTATGCAAATGAATTTTGCAAATGTATTAGTTGTTTAATGCTTTCTTCCTCCTCTCTTCTAACTCTACTTGCAGTTTTAAATCTACCACCTAAAATGAAGGGAGGGAAAAAAGGACAAAGAAATGACAAACATGAACACATTTACCTTCAAATGCACCTGTGGATTAATGAACATTTCTTCAACAGCAAGACAGGCATCAGCCACTGCTACAATGCAGAGCCCTCAAATCAAAAACCAGCGTTTGGAACTGACCATGAGTCATCCCTGTAACACGCAAGAGGTGTCCAAGAATAACTCACATCAAAACTTAAATGTCCACTGTGAGCCAACTGCACGGGCTGTGATCAGTGAAGCTCTCTCCTTCCTGACATATAAGGCCTGAAGTTATTCATGCAACCACAGCATGCAGCTGTCTTTACCAACAGATGATATTCACCCCGGGGCTGAGCAAAGCTCAGCTGTAAGATTCTCACTGTTATGGTCCAATAGGTTTTTATTCAGTACAACTTCAGATTTTTATATATATTATTTTTTTTTAACATTTACCTGTTTAATTGTGGACCAGAAGTGTTCAATTCCTCTGGCAGTAAAAGCAGCAACAGCCCTCACTTGCTTCTCTTCTCTTTTCTTGCATCTTTCCTTATGAAGTATCACATCTTCGTGGTGATGAGCTACGCTTAAAATCAGCTGAATAAAACCATGAAATTATTTTATGTTTTTACTCTGTTCTATCTAAAAAGCATATTTCTAGAGAAAAGTTTACAAACACAGTGGAGAGGCAACCCAAAACTCACACATCCTCCCTGATCACGTCCTAACCATGAAAATGCTGCCTATTCTCCCCCCTCTTTTCTGGTTGAAAATATCAAATCCACATTACCCTCCTGGCAGTTGTTATCTTCCATCTTCTTTCTTGAACAAAATCAGTTGCCATCCACTGCATTTCTTCCAAAAGGTAATCACGGTGTGATTTGTGCCGTGGGGCCTCATGGAGTTTGGGCAGACGCTTCAGAGACCATAAACCTTCTTTCCTCAGTGCTGTTATTCGCTGCAGAATTTCATTTTCCTTCGAGTAAACATAATTGAACTCATGTTTCCTACTGCACAACACGAAAACAAGACAGAGACACTGTGAAAAATGGTACATGGATAACCAACAGAAATTATTACCCAATCCTTGGAAACATTCTACAGTGTTTGAAGTTGCACTTTGTTAAAAGATAATGAATAATGCATTTCGTGCAGATTTATGTAAAGTCTCTGAAGGACTTTATAAGGCAGCAGTATGATGAAAAATCAGTAGAGAAGCTTGGGATGCAGTGGTACTCAGTCTTGAGAACTTTTATGTTTTTCCTCCTAAAATATAGTACCTCTAGATCTCATCAGAAGTGCAGGGCTGATTCAGTGAGAAATTTCACAGAATTTAAATACTCTGCCAGATGGCACATGGACACAACTCTCTGAGAAGTTCATATAAAAAGACATTTAGTTTCTGGCATTTTTATTAACACAGGTAAGCATCCTGCAACTGCTGGCAAGCAAGCACAAGCAGCACTAATTTTCTTTGTGATTCCTCCCCCTTGTTCTAAACAGGCTGCATAAAAAGTTAAAATAATGAAATCTGTTTAATTAAACCTCCTTCTAGGATTTCATTACAAGAACAAATGCTCTCTTCCCTAGAGAACATGCTTGATTCCTTCTCATTCCTTCTCTTTCCTCAGGAAAAATCATTTGTGTCTGCAGCACTAATTAAAACCAAAGGAGAGACACAGGTATCTACAGAGCATTCTAAATTTAAATGAACACAAAGTTTTACTGTGAAGAAAGATTTATACCCAGCTGTGCTATGCCATGGCTATATGAAGAAAATTAGCAGGCTTGGCAAAATCATCTGCATAAACTACTGAAATTATTTGCTCCTTTCTCCCAGGTTGGAGTAATAAATTCTGCCATCCACAAAGTCTGCACACAAAACACAAAGGTCAACACTGCCAGGGCACAGGGAGGGGTAAGCACACTGTTCCCTCTTGCTGCACCTATAATTCACTTACCTGCAGCCTTCCACACACACCTGGCACTTATTTTGAGGAATGCAATGAATTTGATCCAAGGAAAATGAAAATCCAGCACAACAATACTTAAACTGAGAGGTGGGCAGACATTGCAAATGATATAAATGAACAGATATGTTCTTCACAGAAGTAAAAGTTCAAGGGAAAGTAAAGTGCCAAAAATTAATCTTAGACTTCTAATGAGACAGATTTACCATTCTGATTCTGAGGATACTCTCTTCCCAGTTTCAGACTATTTAATGGTGCAGAGCAGATGACAACAGCAGTTCTAATGCACAAAAAACAGCCATTCAAAGCCACACACAACATAATATGCAAATCTGACACCTGTTGTGGTGAGGGAACTGGAGCTGGGACCACAACCACATGCTTCTTACCCCAGCCTGCTGCTTGTACCTGCTGAGGAAAAGCTGGGTTCCTGCTGTGTGGAGCAGGGAAGGAATTATGCAAACTTGGCAAGTTTGGTCCATTTTGCTGTTGGTCTCCCTCCTGGCTAATCTGTTGAACCACTTGAGGAACAGGAGGCATTCCACCTGCAGAGAGAGTTGTAAAAACTGGAATTTCAGTAAATAAAATAGTGAAATAACAAAACAGTACCGAAGAAAGTGGCAATACAGCCTGTTACATGGCTTATAAATCAAATTCCCACCACACCCCAATACAGCTGCCTGCCTGAAAGCTCTGAAGGTGTGAATCAATCAGAATGCCAGTCCAGGATGCACTTACTGCTCCTCAACCTGGCAACACCGAGATCTTTGTTAACAACATCCTACAGAAGGCTGGCAACTACACAACCAATCCTTATCAGGGTATCAAATGACCAAAAGGGAAAAACTTCATGCAAAAACATTAATTAAGGAAAGCAACAAATTAGGCTCAGAGGGTGCAAATTTAAACCCAATGCATGGAAAATGAGATGTGCAGCGCTCACTTAAGATTGCCAAGATTTTCTCCAGAGGGTTTTTAAAAAGTGTAATAATTGGTATTAGATATAATGTTACAATTACAGAAAAGCTCATTAAAGCAATTATCTTTAATTACAAAGCTTAAAACTTACACTTAATCG
This sequence comes from Corapipo altera, assembly GCF_003945725.1. Classification (NCBI taxonomy): domain Eukaryota; kingdom Metazoa; phylum Chordata; class Aves; order Passeriformes; family Pipridae; genus Corapipo; species Corapipo altera. The sequence goes on from NW_020884906.1 coordinate 2,635,461, forward strand.
TAAATTGTTAATATATGTACTAGATGTACCAGCATTATTTTAAAGACTGTGACTTTTTTTTTAAACTTTTGTCAGAACTAATTAGGAATCTCTGTGAAGTGCTATTTTTGAAATGAAATAAAGTTAACCTAATAAAGTATCTCATTATCAGTAAAGCAGTGCATTGGACTAACACTCCCAAAGCTCCATCCACACTTATGTCTGATTTAACTTCTACATTATTCTGCTGTGAAATGGTTTTATGATCACAGAATTGCTTCTTGCCCAACTATAAAGGGAGTTGATCTCAATGGTCACTGACCTTTTAACCCACGTTAATCACTTGAATTCTGTTGTCCCAGCAGATTTATCCAACTGCTTTACTTCTGGCAGTCAGACCTGGAGGGTTCCTGCAGCACATCCTGGCTATGTTTGTACTCTGAAGACAACTCGGGAGGGTCAACAGGTGCTTTAGTTTCTGTCCAGCCCTCGGACTCGTGATGACCAACCCCGCAGTCAGCGCAGGGACAGAGAGAGGCCGGTGCTGTCACACACAGGGGAGACGACAGAACCTGCACCAACAGGCTGGAGTCACTCGTGCCTTTTACAGACCTCCGGTTTCACAGAGCAGCGAGGAGGGAAGGTTCACCCTGTAAGGACATCACGGACCGTACAGCACTCACACGAACCCAGCGGGGTGTGGATGCTGCCTCGGGAACGCGGGACCGCCCGCGCCGGCTGAGCTCCAGTGCAGAGCCGAGGGATCGGGCCGGACAAGGTACCTGACCGGGCAAGGGCCGCTCATCACCAGCCCTGCCCTGCCCGCCTGCGCCTTTCCCGGCAGGAACATCCCGAAGGACCCGCACGGCGGGGCTGTGGGTGCCCCGGGGAGGACGGAGGGAGTTTGATCATCGCCCTCCATCTCCCAGAAGAGAGGGAACGGGCTCTGAGGCGGAGCTGGGCAGCACCGGGGAGCCCACCTCGGGCCGCCGCCCCCGCACCCCCCCGCACCGCGGACCCCGCCGGGTGTCCCACGGCCCCGCTCTGCACACCCTGACCACACCCGCACACCCCGACTGACCCCGCACACCCTGTACCACCCCCGCACACCCCGACTGACCCCGCACACCCTGACCGACCCCCGCACACCCTGTACCACCCCTCCACACCCTGTGCCATCCCTGCACCCCCTGACTGACCCCGCACACCCTGTGCCATCCCTGCACCCCCTGACTGACCCCGCACACCCCGACCACCCCCGCACACCCTGTACCACCCCTCCAC
>NW_020884906.1:2636733-2645273 GCF_003945725.1 Corapipo altera
CCCCGCACACCCTGACTGACCCCGCACACCCTGTGCCATCCCTGCACCCCCGGTCCCATCGGGTTCCCCCGCCCCGCCCCTCCGGTGGCCCCGCCCCTCCGGGCGCTCGGCGATACCATTCCCCTCTCACGGGGGGGGGGGTAGGGGCGCCCTTCTATTTTTATTTTTATTATTTATTTTCTCCAAAGGCTAGCAACAGAAGTCCCCATTTATCTCGCCTGCGATCCAGGTCATAGTTTTGGGGCCTTCACTGTATGCAAATAAAGGTTTTGGGTTTTTTTTTTCGATGGAAAGGCATAGAAAGGTGGAGCTGTGGATAGAAGATAACGCAGACCAGATCAACAGTATGGACTAGCAAGGCATATAAAGGAAAATCTGGGCAGAGCTCCTCTCCAGAGCACTTTTACACACTTGTTCTCATCAAGCAAGGCTTTCATGATAACACAGAAAGGTATGAGTAAAAACCCAGATAAAATAAACAAGAAAATCCTTTTAAAGGAGAGCTGTGCTCTGAGCAATAAAAAAAAAAAAAAAAAGGGCAAAAAACCAAACCAAAACAAGAAACAAAACAAACAAAAGAAATTGCAAACCAAAATAATTATTCCAGTAGGAGCCATAAAATTAAAGGCTTTAGCCAGAAACCACTAAATGAAGGAACAAAGGGTTGACTCCTCATTTTCAGTAACTGACACAGACTCAGCCAGGGAAGTGTATCAAGCACTTGTAACAATATTCAAATGCTTGAAGTCTTGTTCCAACCCCTCGGTGGTATTCCACGGGCTGGGAGGGCAGGAGAGCTGCTGCTGCTGCTGCTGTTGTTTCTTCCACCACCTCCACGGAGAGTTGGAAACAAGAAGTTAAACCACTGCTGGGGAAAGGAGCACGAACCCCAGAGTATGCAGATCCCCAAAACACAGGAAATTAAACATGGATTCCCAAAGGATGGCAGTGCTCAGACTTGTGCTTCCCATATCATTGCAGATGTTCCTCTGTTCTGGGCAGCTTGATGGGGACAAAGAGTTCACACACTCCAAGTGACCACGGGCTTGATGAAAGCCCAGAGGAATTCAGCACCATTTCTTTCACACCTGCCAAGTTGATTCAACTCTGAATCTGAGAGACAGCTCTAAAGGATTTCTGGGTTTAGGGGAAACTAAACCAGAGCACCACCTTTAGTGATCACCACAGGAAATGCTAATTCATGGCTGCACCCTTTGAACTGCAGTGCTAACAATGGACACCTTCCCCTCACATCTCAATACAGGTGTGTGAATACAGGCAATAAATACAGGCAGTAGAGGCCCAACTGCACCAGGAACTGTGGATCTGTATCCCTGGATCTGCCCAAGGACAAGGGCAACACTGGCAGGATAACATCTCCCACAGAAAAGGTCCCATCTTGGAATGTATGGATCAGTCCCCGTTCCAAAATGAACCCTCTCCCTGAATAAGGAATAATTTCTTTTAGGCTCACACAGCTCTAAAAAACACAGAATACATGTTTCAATAGCAAAGGGTTCACAGCAGTCAACATGATCATGAGTTCCTAACCCATGCATGTTATTCCACAGGAAAATCATGGATGACATGGAAAATAAAAGCTTAACGGTGTTTAGAGATTCAGGTAAGTAAAGGTGAATGATTAAAAAAACAAACAATCAAAAGCTCATGGAATCATAACTTCATAATAAAAAAAAGAGTATATTAAAATGATCTGCCCCATCTTTATGTAGAAGTTATACATATTTAAAATACTATTTTCCAAGTAAACATAATAAAACCATTATTCAAATAGCAATTATGATATCCTGCATTTCAAGATTCTTTTAGAAAGCTTCTTTCTCCTTGAACTGTTTTCAAGTATATCAGTCAGGTGAATTGGTCAGTGGTATAAAAACCTTCTGTTTTTTCTACTGCACTGTCTTCCCCACCCAGATTGTCCTGGGCATCCAGTTCTCGTTCTGCAAGCACACAAACTCCTGCTTTACTGGATTCCTGGATTTTGAAAGGCCACTTTTTTTGTAGACAAAGGGAACTTTAAGCAGCAAAGGGTTCCACATCCAGCCACGCTGGCTCAGTCAGAATCATCACCACAACCATCACTGCCTTCGAGATCGCTGCTGTTCTGTAAAGCAAAATGGAAAATGGTCTGTCAGCACTGCATTTACATCTACAGACTGACTTAAATCAGAGATATTGACTTTCAACTGCTCCAAAAGTGTAAGAAAATAGTCTTAGACCCATATACTGTAATAAACATCTGTGGTGGTAAATTATGTACATTGGAACACACTCACCAGCAGAAGAAATTTCTTCTCACATTCACAACTCCATGATTACAACCTGAGTGTGTGGGAAACTCAAAAGTGGGATAATAGTGTGAAATGTTGACATTTAAAATAAATGCATCTGAGACGAATTAAGTGGTTTTTTATGCAAGTCCCTCGAAACCCAAATTTGTTACAAAAGGTCTAAAGCCAGATTTGAGAATTTTATTTGCTACAGAGTTTATGTCTGACCTGTATTACAGATATGCAAGGGCTCACTGACACTACTAAAAAAGTCAAGCCAGTTGTACAAAGTGGTATTAGGGAAATACTACAAATGTTGGCAACTCACAAGGAAACTGAAGTCAGAGTTCTTAACTGGGAGCCACTCCTGCAGGACCAGGTCCACATGGTGCAATAAATGTGGGGGGTTTATGTATCTTGAAGCAAGTATTTTAACTGATATGACTGACAACAAAGGATTTCATAAAGAAAAGCTAACATGACTGTATGCCTGTAGTTACTCCTTTTTTCCTTCACCACCAATTGCTGAAAACAAACCTCAAATCCCATGAATTTAACACTGACAGTTTAATATCCTACTACAAACCAAATTCTGAGACACTGAGACAGTTGACTTCGTAACAGCAAGCACAGCTCATTGAAGTGCAAACAGCCTGCAAAATCTCAGAGGATCTGTCATATCATCCCTTATTTATCCCTCTCCAGACAGTTTGTGCTGACTGTGATGCCAAAACCCTTCTTGGTGGAGTTTATCTGCAGTGAGCAGACCTGCCTCCCCCAGGAATACTTCAGAGACTGGGAATCTGGCAGCACCAAGTCCTGCCAACACCAAAACCAACACCCTGAGCCAGGTAAGGACCCTCTGCACCACTTGGTCTCTTTGGGTCCTATTCAACCAAACTGATGCAGCATTTGTCACAACCTGTCCTCACAAATGTCCTCACACAGACAAACAATTACTGCAACTACAAAAATAACCCTGAGAAAATGCTGGTGTCTTGCTTGTGCTATTCAATGAGGCTGTTAAGTTTTATTTTATATGCTGAAACTCTCACACTCAAGCAAAAAATTGGCAGGGACATAATTAAACCTAACATTCTTCAGGGCAGGATCATTATCTACAAAAAAATAAAGCTAATTTTAACGACTGTTAAATGAAAAAGTTAAATGTTAAATGAAAAAGGGTCACTATTTTCTTCTGAGTTGCACTACACAGAAGTTTTAGTCCTGCCCATCATTCATCCTTTAAGGATTTGCCAGCCCTATGACCAAGACAATTTGAATTACATGTGGAACTGTAAAGTATCTTTAGATCATGAGTCCAACCCTCCACTCAAGCAGGACTTGTTTCAAAGTTAGACTGGGTTGATCAGGGACTTGTCCAATCAAGCACTGTTGTATTTTAAGTCACTCCAATGGTTGTCAATTTTAAGAAATACTTTTTGAGTTTGCCTTGAGATTCCTTGTGTGGTTTCCAACCTACCTCTAGCACAAGCCAGACATCTTTCCACACTTTTCTTGTGAGACTATTTTACATCTCAACTAGAAAAAAACCCAAACTTTAACCGAAATTTCCTTTTTGTTAAAATGTATTCTATGCCTTTGTTTTATTGCACCTTACAGTTGCCAGCAGCTCCTGTTGTCAGAAATCCAAATCCACAATATTCCATTTACTCAGTAGTTGTTCTGACGGCCCATTTTGAGCTCATGGCAGATTTACTTTAAAAAGCTGGTCCTAAATTTCCCTGATTCCCAAACATAGTAAACAGGGAATTACACAAAGTGAAAATTAACCCAAAAATAAGAGAATACCAAAAGGCAGCAGGTATGAAACCTGGTCTCCCAAACAGTTTCACAACAGCAAAGGCTGGCAATGCCCATCATCTCTGTTGTCAGTTTATGATCCTGCAAACTGGCCTGTGCTTGAAGCATTCCTTCCTCCCTCCTCCACTGCCACGTGTAAAACCCTGTGAAAACAACACTTTGTGCAGTGCATTCAATTGTCATGCAGTGCACAAAGACAGAAAAGATAATACACATTTCACGTGCCAGATGACTGTCATCTTCCAGGGCATATTCATGGAAAACAAAAATGTTACCAGGGGAAGAGACATTTCAACTTGACAGCTTCCATTTGATAAAATAATGGCTTCCATCATTACCTTTGAATTTTTGTTGTTGGCTTGCATCTCAACAGCAGACGAGTTGAAGTCGTGAATGGGGAGGGTGCTGAGCCAGTTTGCCATGGATTTCTCCTCCCTTTCTGTGTTGATGATGGTGGGGTAGATGTACTGCTCTTTGAAAGCAGCAATCTTCTCCTCCTCCTCCGTCCACTCCAGCGGCTCGTGCAGCCCATCGTTCCCAAAGCGCCTGTTGTACTTTTCAAAGTGCACTCGTTCCAAAACCAGCCCGAGGCCCGGGGCTTTGGGGACATCCACCTTCTCCTCTCCCCAGCTGCGCTCCAGGATGGACTCAGCAGCATAACCCCTCACAATGGCTATCACCAGCCCGATCATCTTCCTGATCTGGTGCATCATGAAGCTCTGACCCTTCACTCTGATCACTGCAAACTCCATGTTCTCCCTGACAAAGGGCTCTCCACAGTACATCTCCATGATGTACCTCCTGGCACTGGGGTCCCTGGGGCCCTTCTGGGATGTGAAGTTGTGGAAGTTGTGTGTCCCTTTATAGCACGAGAGCAGTTTGTTGACCCTGTCGAGGGTCTCTTTGTCCAGCCTATAAACCTCTTCTTGCACATCATGGTCCTTGTGGGCAAAGGCAAATGTTGGCAGCATGTAAGAGTAGGTTCTGGCATCACATTTGTTCTTGGAGTTGAATCCCCCAGTGACTCTCTTCAGGCCTGGTTTTAAAAGTGGTGTTAGGATTCTGAATCAGTGGGTTACAAACTGACTGTGATCTCACTCCTACCAACATGAATAATTTTTAAATGAAGTACAAAAAAAAGACAGATTTATTTTTGAGGACCCTAATTTCAAGCTAAATGAAACATGTTAAAAACTAAACCACTTGTAAGTAAAATTACAATGGCAAGGGAGAGACCTTCTGCAGGAGAAAGCTTCTCTTTGAAAACATTTTCCCTGACCATTCCAGTGTCCTTACCCAGAATTCTGATGTGAGAAGGAAGATGATTATTGATCTTTTCTAAGATGTCATCTATCAGCCTGACCTTCAGCGACACAATCTGTCCAGCTGCAGACACACCCTATAAAAACCATAAAACACACAAACCCACACAGTTATGTACCATGGAAACTCTGAGACAGCACTTGCAGAACTGAAATAGCTGAAGAACAAGTTTATTTCTTTTTCTCCCTGGTCCTTTCAGGCTGAAGTGAGGCAAAGGCAAGGCCACAGGCAGAAATCCAACACAGAATACTCCAAGAAAACCTGCTGGTGCTGCACAGCCACAGAGCACCTGAGCAACCTCAGAAAGCAGAACACTGCCCTCCTTCTGTGACATCTCACTGTGCTTCACTGCTATTGAGTACAGCACCAACTGAAAAGCAATTATATATACAACTCATACATGGACTCTAGCTCAGATGCAGAACCCCACTGTGGAGAATTAGAAACAGCTGAGGTGCAGCTAAACTCTCAAGCACCACAGCCAGGCAGCAACAATGAGCAGCAGCAGTTTGGGAAGCTAAAGGAGGTGAAAATGCCAGAAACACAAAGTTTAGGTAAGAAGCACCAGCTTTACAAACACCATCTAATCAATATTCTGCGCTTTCTAAATATTTGATTGTATTTAAGAGTGGACGAAAGGAGAATTTTCAAGCAACGTTGACTGTGAACAGCACTTGGTACTGGGTGGCACTCCAGACTTTACCAGTCCATCCCAGCAGCACTGGTGTGTAAAGAGCAGAGTTTATGGGAGCACAGCCCCTGACCAAGGTACCTTATCTGTTCGAGCACACCGCTGGAAAGACATCTTCTTCATATCCTCCCCGTGGTTCTCTGGGATGCAGCCTGACTGAACGAGGGCAGACACTAAGTCATCTTCAATTGTCTTGAACTGTGAAGATCCCACGTTTCTCTAAAACAGGATATTTAGTAAAAATAAGAAACAGAACAAATAGGAATGATTGGATACCTGAAGATGATAACTGAAAAAATCTGTTAATCAAACATTGCTGTGAAACTCTTCAAACGCCTTCCCTTCACAGCCCTCAGAGCACTGCTGTTCTCTAACAAAACTAACTATACCAGAGAGTGTTAATAAAACATCATTCTGATTTAGCTGTTACTGTTATTACAAGTAAAGAATGATTTCTAATTTCACTGTGCAATACTTCTAGAGTTTTTTGATGACTCCTTCAACTACACAGCACAAATGAAACACACTCCCAATGCCTGCAAATTAACAGCTGCTGCTCCAAACCCAGCCTGTGCAAATTCTGTTTCCAGAAATTAGATTGGGTTCTTTTGCTCAGTTCACCTGAGCTGCTGTAGAATGCAGCCTGTGGTTTTCTCCAGTGACTTCTGTGTGCCACTCTCAAATGAGCTGTAACAGAAATGCACAACTCCACTGGTGTGTGAAGCTGCAGAGCTCACCCTCACAGGCCACTTTGAGTTACAAGAGCAGCACAGCTCACGGGCACCACCCCTAAGCACAAGGTGCTTTACTGCTGCTGAACAAACCCACTTGGTTGCATAAGCATGAAAGGCTCCGTCCCTGTGTGCAATCTTATCACTCATCCCGAGGAGCTTTTCAAGTATTCCCCAAGTGCATGGAGCTTGCAGTACGCGGAGGGGAGCAGCAGATGGAGCAGCATCACCCTCTCGCTGCCATCACTGGGCCACAGACGACCCTGCTGTGACAAAGCACCGACCCTTTCCTGCCACATGCCAACACAAAAGCCTTGCAACAGCTTTCCTGTTTCTAAACTCCTACGAGCCCCATCTCATTAGAGTGCACCAGGAAAAGGAGAGCTTAAAACGTCTTCAAGCGCAGATTATTATTTTAGAAGTGCAAGAGACAGTAACAGAGATGCAAATTTATTTCATTCAAACACACAGCTCAGTTGTCTGGAATCTGCATGTTGTGAGACACATTTAGGTCTAACCCAAAAGAAATTTAGCCCGGCTGCTCTGAGATGTAAAGCTTCAGCCAGAACCTGGAGCACTGGTGAGAAGGAGGCCACCAGACAGCACCAAAGGTTTTATCACAACTGTAGTGCCCATGCTTCCAGTGTCCTCAGGAGCCTTGTTTGCAGCAGTTCATCAAAGATCTTCTGCTGATGCTCTACATTAAAGGCAAACTCACTGGAATCACCAAATATCAGAGATGCACCACCGACTGTTTTAAATCAAATTGCTACCAAGCCATTTGCATCCAGGCATACGCTGTTCCTGCCCCAGCTTTTCACGCTGCAACTACTTCTCTATCCAGTAACTAAACCTAACAGACTTTAAAGAAAAAAGCAGCCCAAGTTGCTTAGTCAAACCACGTACCTGCATCCCATGGTAGCCTTTCCCTGAATACGCCATCAGCAGCACAATCTTCCTCTTGGGCGACTTCTTACCCTGATCCTCCGCACCCTCCCCATCCGCACCTCCCTTCAACCTTTTGTTCTGATGCCCGTTCTCTTCCAGCCTCTCAGCCACCTCAGCGCCGCTGCTCAGCCTCTTTGTCTGGCCGGCGACCGCTGCCCTCGGCCCCTCAGCCATGGTACGAACCTGCGGGGACACAACAGCGGACGGGGCTGCGGTGAGAGCGCCGGCGGGGGCACAACCGGGGGGGACGGCCCGGCCGGGGGCAGGAAGGGCGCGCACCCCGCTCCCCCCCGGCCGCGTCGCCATCCCCGGGAGGAGCGGGGAGCCCGCTGGAGAGGCCGGCGGGGTGAGGGGGGCACGGGGCGAGGCGGCGCCGCCGGCCCGGCCCGTCCCCAGCGCAGGGCAGGGCCCGGCAGTACCCACGGTGCGCCACCGCCAGCACGGCCGCGGGGCGGAGAGGCCGCGGCTGTGGACGCGCAGCGCCCAGCACAGCATCGCCCCGGGCAGCGAGGGGCCGTGAGGGGCCGTGGGGAGCAGCGCAGCCCCGAACCCGCGGCCCGGCCCCTCCCGGGGTCACTTACGCGGCCGGCGGGGACACGTGCGCCGGCTACGGCGGCCGCGTGCGGACACGGCGCGGCGCGCGCGCGGTGCGGGGGCCGCCCTCGGGGAGCGGCCGGGCAGGGACCCGCGTCAGCCCCGGCATTCCCGGCCTGAGGGGAGCGCGGCCCATGG
>NW_020884906.1:2645283-2645661 GCF_003945725.1 Corapipo altera
GGATCCGCGTCAGCCCCGGCATTCCCGGCCTGAGGGGAGCGCGGCCCCTGGAGGGATCCGCGTCAGCCCCGGCATTCCCGGCCTGCAGCCAGGGCTGTGGATGTTCCCGGTGATCCCGGTGGGGGGGAGCATTGCCGTGCTCAGTCCCGCCTCCCGCACACGGGCTCGGGGGCCAACGCACCGCGAAAGTGTTAAACCAGGGAAAAGCAGGAGAAAAGGGCAGACTAACAGGTGCATTCCCGCGCTAAATGGTAGCTGGTGTAAGTAAACCAGCCCATTTTTTTTTTCCCCCACACGCGGGGAAAGGAGCGCTGGCAGCATTGTGGTCACAGTGAGGGGAGGACAAGCGGGAGGAAAGAGTTCCACATGGCACACAGG
>NW_020884906.1:2645671-2650946 GCF_003945725.1 Corapipo altera
GCTTCCAAGCAGGCCGGATTAATAACAAACACAGCTTGTTATTTCGGCTAAGGGGGGGAAAGGAGGCAGCCCTTTTTTTTTTTTTTTTTTTTTTTTTTGAACTGACACTTGTGAGATATTTCAGGAGTGGCGTGGGGGCAAAGGGAAGATTTATCACAGGGTCTCAGCTGCACTTTGTTTGGAGAAGTGATAAAAGACGGCCTGTCACAGCGCAGCGCTGCTGCCAAGGGAAACGGGAATACAAATTCCTCTATCACTGCAACCAGGGTGTCTGAATCTTTTTTTGCCTCATTTCCTTAGGAAGTGGAGCTTATGCAATCGTGCTGCCTGTCCACCACATCACTTCTTCCTCCTCCCCTGCCCTGATTTCTGAATTTGGCTCGTTTCAGTTAAATCTGGGAGAGGGAAGAAGACCCCAGATGATACAAAAAAACAGTGATGGGACAAGAGAAAGACTTACATGGATATCCCATGAGGGAAAAAGCTTTGGTATCCCAGCTCCTTACCTATTCCAAGAGTAGCCAAGAGGCTTCAAAACAGCATGGGCTGTGCTCTCAACTTGCCATGGTGTATCCTGCCTCTTGCTTTTTAACTTATCTATTTTATCTTTAAGCATCCATATATAACTTATCTATTTTATCTCTAAGCGTCTCTATGTAATTTTTCTATTTTATCTTTAAACATCTCTATATAATTTATCTCTTTTATCTTGCCACCAAAGGCAAGGAGAAATCAAAGTGAGTTGCCAGAGCTGCCGGAGTGTTCTGTGGGAGCCGTGAAATCAGCCTCATCAAAGCTCTCTAGGAACCACCCAGTGCATCTGGGGGCTCACAGACAATTAACCTTTGTCGAACGGGGAGCAGAACGGCTGCAGGACGGGGGATCGGGCATGGTCGTGTTTTGAGGCAGTTAATTGAATTTTCATAGCGATGTCGGTGTCACTCCTCACTCCAAACTGTGCGGCCGCCTGCAGATGGGGCTCTGGCAACGCGAACGGCCGCCTCCCGCCTTGTCCTGGGAGCATCCACAGCCTTGGCTCCATGGCTGCTCCCCGCCAGGGCACCTCTGGCGCGGCTCCCACTCCTCCCAGCCCGGGGACACTCCAGGCTGTCCCCTCCGGCCGGCAGAGCAGCCTGCTCCTGCTCTGCTGTGGCAATGTGACCCCAGCAACCTTCTCATCCTCCTCCCCAAGGCCTCCTGTGAGAAATTACATGTTTATTTCAGGACGAATTGCCTTAAATTCACTGAGAAATATTGTTTTAAATCAATACAAAAAGCTCTGAGGGAACATTGTGTTTTGAAGGACACTTTCTTCCAGTCGTTTTCAGTTAGAGGGAAGAAAAAGTCTGCTAAACTGATCTTTAATGAGGCTTTGCTGCACAGCAGTAGAAGTTCAGGAGATACCAAATGTTGTAATTAAAAGACATTTACCTCTCTGTTGGGAACAGGAGACGAGCTGCACTGCAAGGGATGAAGAGCACCTCAGTCTGCAGTTCCATATCGGGCCATCAGCTGGAAACAAGCACACAGGAGAATACAAGGGAAAAGCAGTGAAAACTCTTACAGCTGAGGAGAATGTTCCTGTTTGGGACCAAGTCAAGTGTTCTTTCCTCCACCAGGTGTTCCCAGTGTAACACAGGCCAGTCCTTTCCCACTTGGAAGTGACTGGGCTGCCTGAACAAGATCTGAATTGGGAGTTCAGCACCATTTCACTCGTGTTTCAAGGTTACCTGCAGCAGGAACCTGAGCACTCTTGTAATTCCCTCATGACCCCTGTGCTGATGTAAGGAAATACCCACTCACAGCAGATGCTGAGAAGAAGCTGAAGGCACAAACCCCACGTGCTGCAGGTCTGCAGTGTGTTACCTCATGCTCTGGACTTTGGAATGGCTTTTTGGGAGCTGACTTTTCTTGCACCAGGGCTTTGGATCTGAGCCATGTTGTGGACAAACACAGGCACGTTTTACAACATGAGTGGTGGCTGGGTCCAACTCCCAGGGAGCTCTAGCAGTAGTGTCTGGGTGTCAGCAAGGGCTCATGAAGGATAATTGTGTATATTACCATCTGTCCATGGCAAGGGAAGAGATCAGTGTTTGACATTTGCGTCAGCTCCGTCTTCGAAACGCACTGTTTAACGTGTTTTCTGAAAGCACTCAAATCCCTTGCCAGGTTTCAGCTCCCAGGAGGGGGGTGGTTGTGCCTCTATTGTCCCTAAAAATGCTGTTTTTAGAAAGAAATGTCCCAGGGAAGTTTGTATCCCCGCACTACGTGCCACTCCTCACCCAGGGAATGGCACCCATCCTCGGCGCTACATTTATGGCAATAAAGTTAAAGAAATCCAACCGCTGGTGTTTGGAGAGCATCGATTCCTGCCCTGCAGCGGGTTGTCTCCCTGCACTCAGCCCCTTGTCCTCCCCCAGCAAAACCCCTCCAGCCATCACACCTTCCACAGCCATTCCCCTGCTCAGCACCCCAGTGTGCCACCGCAGAGGAGGGATGTCGGGTTAAACCCCACAGAGCTCGGATGTGCTGTGAAGGAGTTAACTCCTCACCAAATGAAGCCTTACAAGAGCTGGAAGCAGAGTACTTGGTCTTTGTATCCCCGTGGTTCAACACACACCCACTCCTTTCTACTTCCTTGATGTCACCAAGTCACCTCTGATCTTTCAGAGTTGAATGAGCAAGTTTTTGCTGACGTACTTACCAACAACTAAATATAAAACACGGGAGCGGAGCCAAATGCCCTGGAAGAATTGCTCGGGTTTGTTTTCTCCTAAAATCAACAGCAGCATAACGTCAGAGTCAACATCTAGAAAGTTGTGCAATTTTCACCGGTGCTTTTGAACTGTTCAGGCCCCGTGGCTTTCAGAAGAGCCTGTTTATTTCTGTTGTTTAACTCTTCCCAGCTAGCACTTTCCCCCTTTGCTCTGCTGCCTGTGACAGAGTCCTATGGATTCAGCAGAGTGTTCTCTATCCACACAGGCATGTGACACACAGTGCTCCACCTTTCATTTGGCTGCAGTGTTTTCACCTGAACCTTTAGAATTCTTCATGGGCAGCTTCAAAAGAAACCCTCTCCTTTAACCCCAGCATCAGAAACTGTTATATATCTATATGTGTAAATATCTATAAGTGTATGTATCTATATGTGTATGTATGTGTAAATATCTAAGTATATATATATACACGTGTATATATATATATATACACATACATATATATACACATATATTATACATATATTTTCTTTACCACAATCCCATGCTGCAGGGAACAGGCACACACAAAGTTTTTCCACAAAAGGGAGCTTTACATGTTAAAAACCCCTCACCAAACCCCCACGAAAGCAAAGACCCGAGTGTGCTGAGCTGTCAAACTTTACCAACACCAGCATTTGTAACTGTTCAGCTCTGACCAGCTTTCCAAGGGCTGCTGTGGGGTCTTGCCCAGGTTGTATTGCCTCATCTTCACCACACAGCAGTGCAGGTTCTCAGAGCTGTCCCCAGCACTGATGCTGCTCCAGGGAGAAGGGATTGAATGTCCCCGGGTGACTCAGGGTCAACAAGTGCCCGGAGCCCGGGGTTTCCAGGCAGGACCATTCTCACAGAGCAACTGCCCAGGGTGGGAAAGGCAGGGACAGGAAACAAGAGGTTATAAACAGGGCAGAGCAAGAAAAAACAATTCCAGCTCATGGTAAGTTATGATTTTGAAATAAGGTCTTTCCTTCCAAAAACACGACGCTGTCCAGTGACTGTGTGGGGCGATGCCACGTCACGCTGGGGCTGCTGGGCAGGACTCTCCCTGGAGATGCTCCCAGCCAACAATAACACACAGTCCAGCAAGGGGGGTTTGGGAAGTGTTTGGTGGAACTACAGTATTTGGATCTCAAAAGTGGAAGGACTGGACTAATTGATTCAGCACCTCTCCCACATCCCAAATGCAGGGCTTAGGTTTTCATCCTGGAGTATTCTGGTCCAGAGCAGCGACTGCAACCAATCTCTCACCATCCTCATTGTCCCTTCTCCCACCTTCAGTGACTTTTTGCAGAGCTACATGGGCAGGAGAAAACTAAGCCACATGCCTGCTCTGTTCAAATAACAAACTGCAGTGAGTACAAACACAGCAGTAAAATATTTAATCATAATAAAATACCCAGATCTTATAACAATAGTCACAGTTCATCTTTAAGCCTCCTTTCCAGCAACGAGCTTTCTGACTATTAATTTTAAAAATTATTAATAGAGTTTAAAACAATATGGAATTATTAGGTCTTGTAAAACCATCACCCTGAGCCCACACTCCATTCTCACCCTTCACATGGCCATTAAACACCCCTGTGTCCAGAGTGCTCTGCACAGGGGTGGGAAATCATAAATAACTCTGTCAGGCTGATCCTGCAAATACTGAAACATGGACAAAATTAGAGCCTCTCACTGGCTGGGAAGGGGTCTGCTATCACCTTGTGACAGTTTCTAACCATTGCAGGAGGAGAGCACAGCCATGTTATAAGGACAGATAAAGCAACACCCACAAAGTGGCTTCAGCTTTTCCAAATTCAAAGGCTTGCACCTTCAGGCAAGGTGGATTTTCTGCCTCAAGCTTCACCTGCTGTGAAAAGGGGGCAACAGCCCTTCCTCTGCCTGAAAAGTCAATGCTGGGAGAACCAAACACATTAAAGACCTCGCCCAGATACTGCACTAACTGGAAATATAAAGTACTGGAAACAGGCCACTAACAATTTCAAATCAATTTTATTTTCTTAAATTGGTGTTGTACAATTTAAAGCCAAAAAAAGAAAAAAAGGTCACACAAAACACAAATAAAAAAATGTTGACAAAGTATCAAGCATTACCTTATAAACATCATCATACGCTCTCACAAACCTGAAGGTACGTGTTTTATTAGACTGAGGTTTCTTGAAATCTATTAAAGACGCCAGACACAAACGCTGCAACAGCAACAAAGCCATGACAATAGCAGGTGGACTACACTAGCAACTTCAGCAATGGTTGGGGGTTGGTTTTTGGGGTGTTTTCTTTCTCTTTTTTTTTTTTTTTTTTTGCATACCTTATTGTCTACAAAGCAATAAATATTTTTCGCCTAAAAAGTTGGTTTCACGCTACATGCAGTTAGATAAAAAAGAAAGTCACTAAAGTGATGGCAAAATAAATCACCTGTTGGATTTGTTTTTCTATTTTTCTTTTTCCTTTTTTTTTTTATCTCCCCTATTTTTGGGGTTATTTTGTGTGGGGTTTTTGTCTTTTTTTTTTTTTTT
>NW_020884906.1:2651046-2768916 GCF_003945725.1 Corapipo altera
TTTTTTTTTTTTGTTTGTTTGTTTTGTTGTTTTTTTTTTTAATTCAAGCACAGTGGCTAAGTTTCAAGTATTGAGAGAAAACATATATATACACGTTTGTGTTTGTGTGTGTATCTCTACCCATGCACACACATACACACACACAGCCTTGTATGTATATACACAAACACATACATATATATTGGTTGTAGGTCTGTAAACCACAATTTTTTATTTTTTTTTTTTTTTGGAGCAATATATACTTGTATACATTGAATGTGGACAACTTTTTGATACATTCAAGTAATTAAGTACAGCTGGAAGGTTAGTGCTGAGCTTGCCACACACACACACACACGGGTCACTGGGGCGCGGCAGGGACGTGGATCCCGGGATGTGCCTCTCCCTGGCAGGGAGCCCCCGGGGGCTTTGCCAGGAGGGTCTGGGGTGTGCAGCAGGAGTTGGTATTGCAGAGTCAGTCCTGGCTTGGCGCTGCCTCCCGGTGCTCCCGCCCGCAGCGCAGCCCTTTGCAGATCTGGCCAAAGCCTTTCAGCAGCAGTCTGGGTCTCCTCGGCGTTTCTGTCCACAGGCTGGGGAGGGTTGGTTGGTTGGTTTTGTCTTGTCTTCTTCCCTTTCTCTTTTTTTCCCAGGCACAAGCACAAACGGCCACAGAAGCGGCAGACTGTGGACGTACGGGGTAACAGCGGCCAAATACTGAAGCATTTGTGAAAGCTACACTTAAAACCTCCCTGGTGGGGGCAGTTGGAAATATTTTTAAAAATTTCTTTCTTGGCATTTCTGCTCTGTGAACAGAAACACCCCGTGTTGCAATTGGAAATATTTTAAAATTTCTTTACTGGCATTTCTGCTCTGCGAACAGGAACACCCCGTGTTGCCAAACACGGCGCCAGCTCCAAAACCAATGAAGTTGCTCCTGAAACCCTTGTAAAGTATCACAATGAACGTGCCAACATGGAGAGGGGAAAAAAAAAAAGCAACGAGGACCTAACCACCGTGTGCAAAAATATGTTTTAGATCCCCAAAAACTAAGCCTGAGGTTTCGAGTTGCTTTCGAAGATACTTTTCTGCCCAGCTCTAACAAAATACTGCCACGACTCAGGTCTGACACACTCATGCTCTCACAGACAGATGGGAGGCAGGCAGCTCTCCTCTCACACACATGCTCACAGCACCCGAAAGCCTCAACCAGAACTCGACCCACTCACACCCACAGTCTCATTTGGCTGCAGAGTCTCCTTGAAAGAAATGCTGAACATAAAACTGAACGCTACGAGATTTCTTTATAAAAAAAACCCCAACAACAACGAAGCAGCAAATAAAACTTCTTAAAAAAACGCATTTCCAAGTGTAAGTGTGTGGGATCTTAACGCCTGTTCTTCAGCTCTTAAAAAGCACGGAGCTTTGTATCGACTGTCCTTAAAAGAACATTTAAATAAAAAACAAAACAAATCTTGGTACTGCCAGACTGCAAGTCAGCTTTGCCTGGTGAGGAGGAGGAACAGCACAGACTCTGCAGTGCTCTTTGCCTCACACTCACGAGATACAGTACAGTTAAATACGTACAGTTACACACAAACCATATCAATATCAATATATATTCACTCTCAGGAATACATATTAATATACGCACACACGTAGTGCAATAAAACAACCAGGAAGCAAGGAAAGGAATAAAAAGAACAGCATTCCTAACAGTCGTGGTGTTCCTGGGTTGTTGTGTGATGCAAAGTCAACTTCTCAAAGTTCCCATAGTGTGTAAAGTGCTCCTTTGATTCACAAAGCTAGTGTTTTCAGTCTGGGGGGGCTCCAGGAAGGGGTTATTGAGCCAACAGCTGAAAGCAGGACAGTGCCAGTGCTTCCTCCTGGTAGGGATGAGCTCAACAGCCAGGAGTCTTTCACATTGATCCCACTGGGCTTGGGGACCAAGGGAGGAACGGATTCATTTTGGTTTCTTACGAACACAGGAGCGTCGCGCTTTCCGTCGTCCTCCTGTTTCCTGCACAGTCCCTTTCCCTGTGTTGGTCGCCCATCCAGGCAGGCAGAGAGGGAGCCCACACAGCAGCCATGGGATTTGCTTCCCAGTAGCAGCAGCAGCAGCACGTCCTCTGCCTCGCTCAGCAAGTCTGTGGAGGTGGGAGCTCCTTCGGCGACGCTCAGGCGAGAGGAGCTGACTCCCTCCTCTCTGCCATGCAGGAAGCACTCCAAGGCATGAACACAATGAGAAGGGACAAAGGAGAGAATGGAGGGGAGCCTCCGGTTGCCAGGAAGCTTGAAGATGCCTGGCTCTCAGCTGGGAAGGGGGAAGTACACAAACTGGCCTTTATTTCTGAATGACACCCTCCAACATTAACTGAAGCCAGCAGTTTCAGCACATCCATTGCCTGCAATGGACACAGCACTGGAATACCCTGTTCTTAAGCAAGAGGGGTAGGCAGCAGTCTTATCCTTCAACGTGCTGGGAAGAAGCAGACTTCTATCTT
The DNA here is from genome assembly GCF_003945725.1 of Corapipo altera. Classification (NCBI taxonomy): domain Eukaryota; kingdom Metazoa; phylum Chordata; class Aves; order Passeriformes; family Pipridae; genus Corapipo; species Corapipo altera. The sequence goes on from NW_020884906.1 coordinate 2,653,527, forward strand.
TCATCCCCTCTGACAACGAGGGAGACCTTCCCACATTGGCCATGTCTTCGCCCAGGCCCTCGGGCAGGGAATTATTTGTGCTTGCTGCCGCCACACGTCCCCACAAAGGAATCCGAGTCTGTGGAACAACTTCCCAAAACGTCCAAATACAAAACAGTGAGCAGTTCATCCTCCAGGTCTCCTACTGCCACAGTGGTTTCCCAGCACAGCAGCAGGCCGTTGGGAACAAAGCAATCAGCTGGGGCGAGGTGTGTGAGGAACAACACCACTGAAATCAGGCACAGAACCCCGACAGCAGCGCCGACAGCCTGCGCTCGATGCACAGCTTACCTGGGGGCAAGAAACAACAGCAATGAACTTTCTCGCAAAATAAAGGCCACCAAGCCATGCTGGAGATTGAACAAAAACTGAAAAACAAGCAGCAGAATTTCAGCAAATCCAAGCAGCATTTTGAGAATCGTTACCAGGTACCGATTAGGCCAGTGAAGACCTGACCACAAACATCCTGCTGGGAAGGGACAGGTCGAAGCGTTGAACAGCCAGAGATCCAACAGTGAAAGCTGGGAGGCAGCAGCTCCGACAGAGGTATCAAGATGTTATAAAGAACCACCATCTGCCAGGAACAATTTATTTACTTCCAGTTATTGGAGCGGTTTTTGCCAGCAGGCAACATGACTCAGGGTCTCCAATGCCATTTGCCAAGGCTTACACTGAGAGATGGGTTCTCATCATCTGAGCCTGAGACTCTTTCAGGAGCTAAATGTTTGGTGGAATTCATGCCTCTCACAGGAACACTTGCTGTATTTCTAGGTTCATCGTTTTACATTTCAGAAATATGTAATCATATACCTGAGATCTAAAATGAAATGCACACCTACTTCTGCCTACCAGAGAACAGCTCAATCAGGAAGCTGGAACATGGCAAAACAGGTAATATCAGGATAGCAAGTGGTAAAACAGGGAATATCAGGATAACAAGTGGGAAAAGAAATCTATTAGATGCATTAACAGTATCTCTGGATCAAAAGATGCGATTTAGGTTTGGTAAGAAACAGTACAATAGAAACTACCTAGCATTCCCTATTCACTTCCCCTCCAGTACCACACACCACCTGCCCATTTCCCTTTGCTCTCCTTCAGTGAGCCTCGTGTCAGCTGTGGAAGTTGGTGATAATTAACTGACTGATTGCCTGTGAGCCAGAAGTCCCTCCTCTCATTACCCATCCCAGCGTTCTGCCTCCACAGACGGTGGAGCCACCCGGCAGCGCCCTGGACGAGGCCCGAGGCAGGAGGTGGGTGGGCAGCAGAGGGGAGGGACACAAGGGCTGCCAGCTGTGGCCTCCCCCTGCAGCCACAGGGACACCACTGGGGCTGCTGCAGGTGGGCTGGGATTGCTGTGGTGGAGCAGAGCCCAGGCTGAGCCAAGCTGCTCCCACAGACAATCCCGGCTATCCCTGTGCCCGCCTCCCGCAGGGACAGATGACAGAGGTGATTAAACCCCAGCCATAAGGGCAGGGAAAGTGTGCTCAGAGCAGCGAGGTGAGTCCTTTCCCCTGCACATGGAGTGCAGTGCTGTGGAGCCTGGGGCAGTGCAGAGTAACACCCCTCAGGACACAGGGAGAGCAGGAGAGACAGGACAGCTCGGAGCTGCCTCCAGGGAGGGGAAGCCCAACGGGAGCACACAGGTAAGAGCTCAGCTTTCACTGCTACAGCAAGCACTTACTGATGAGAAAAATACATGTCTGCTGCTTTCTCAGCCAGGCCTGGGGAACCAGGCAGGAGAGCAGTCTTGACTCAAAGATGTGCTGGAAGGAGCCCTGGCTGTGCCGACCGGACATCCCTGCCCGGCGGCCACATTCCCAAGGGCTCTGTGCAATCAGAAGGGTGGTTCCAGCTGGGAACCAAACCCAGGCCCCTGCTGTTGCCAAACCACTTCCTTCAGCGAGTTCTTTCACACATCAAAAGTTCCAACAAAGCACTGGCAATCGTTCTGCATGGGAAGCTCCCAAAATAGGGCTCAGAACAGGGACCTGCACTTGTAACAGTTTTCCTGCTGGAAAAGCAGGAAGCCAGGCTACAAGGAGCTGTAACAAGCCAAGATATCTTTGCTATGTCCACCAAGATGTAGCCAAAGAAAAAAAAAGGATGCTGGGAACTAAAATGTCTGATCCATGCAGCTCCACATATTCTAGTTGGAGGAAAAAAAAAGTCACTAAGCACTCACATTTACTGATGTTTTCTATGTCTCCCTGTTCAGTGATGATGTTCAGGAGCCCCTCCATCAGCAGCAGAGCCTTGTGGTACCTCTGTGCACAGTCCTCTCTGTGGTGGAACATCTCATCCAGGGCTGCAGACTGCACCTGCAGGCAACAACCCAGCAGTGAGAGGTTACTCCCAGAGCACACTCAGCTTTCCCAGTATGGTCCCTCAGCTGGGAGAACAACCCCCCTTGCCCAGCCTCCAGAGGCTGCACACAGCATCACGAGAGACACTCCTGCAAAGGCCACCAGCAGGATCCACAATGCCCAACAATGGTCTGTGCTGACCCTGTCCCCAGGCACGGTGTGGTTCGTACCATTTGCACAGCGTAGCTGAAGATGAGCTTCTCTGCAGTGATGCTGTTGATCCGATCCATGAGCTTCTGTTTGTCCAAGAAGAACCTCTGGAGTCTCACGTTGAGGCAGTGGCAGGACGATACACTGGATTTATAAAGCTCATTCAGCTTCTTCACAACTAAAGCAAAGAAAAGAAATGCTTTAGGCACTGCTTCCAGCTCTCCCTGTGCCTCCCCATCTTCACATGCAGGACCCCAAATGATTAACTGAGAGACAACAGGGTTATGTTAAAGCCAAGAGACTGACAGGAAAGTCCTGAACCAAGAGGGTCCTTTCCCTTTCCTCTATCATCTTCACCAGTTCCAAGCCTACACATGGCAACACCTACACACGTCTGGTTCACCTGAGGCCAGGTCTATTTTTGTTTCCTTCAGCTGTCACGAGGCAGGGAGCAGTTTGCACCACCCAGGATGTCTCACACACCACCAGAAGCCGCAGATACGGAGCTTCTGCTACTTGATGGGTGATGACACGCTGTGAGGGAGTACGTGACTCCCATGTGGTAGCACAGTGTGGATGAGCAGCACTGACTAAGCAAGGGAATCTCTCTTGGGACTCTGCTGGCCCAGAAAGAAAAAAATATGGATGCCTGAGAAATGCCACCTCCTCCTCCTGAACCACGGCAGCTCGTGGTTACGGAACAGAGAATCAAGAATCAAATATGATTCTGAGGGATTAAATAATCCAAAACAGCAAGTGGTGCCACAGGCTGAGTCTCCCTGGCTGCATGGCATGATCTACACAGAGTACTGAACACAAACTCCCACCAACATCTGATGAGTACTAACTCCTACGTTGCACATTTGCTAATCCCCACACTGCATGAAACAAGACAAGCCAGCCTTGCCCAATTCCTACACACTGAAGGGCAAATTACACTACATATCTAGAAGATGCAATCTGCTCTGAAAAGGAGTGATTTATTTGGGTTATGACAACCTTCCTGTTAGTCTGAACTTGTGGAAGATGTGCAGCTAAACCTGGTGTATCTTCCTCCACGCTGCTTGCTACAACATATGTGTGCTCATCCTATTTAACTCCCATTTTTTTTACACCCCATCCCAAGGCAGCACAAATACTTTCAGAGTCTCAGCTCTTGGGAAAGGTGGCTGGTGGGTCAAGTACTTCAAGTGCTTCAAAAAGCTCCCTCAGAAACATTACAGTGGGAGTTTTAAAATTATTTTTTTCTAATCACCAGATCACAGCCAGCTCTCACCAGAGCCAGTCAGATGCAAATTTAAGGCTGTAACACCAGCAAAGAAGTGACTCTGGCATTACCAGTACTTCACTTCCTGTGTTTTTGTTTCACTTGAAAAATCATTACTGCCAGGACAGGTCTTAATTTGCCAAGTAAGCACTTCCTAGGACATGCACTGTGTAATTAAGCTGGGCTTACGTCAGGTACAAATAAGCACCTGAGACAGAGATATATGAGGAATCAGATAAGATACATCCCCCCCTCACTAATTAGTGCTGAAGATTCTCACAGAGCTCTTGAGACAGAAAGTCAATATGAAGAGAGGAACGTTCTCAGCATGAATAAAGATCTGAGTGTGCCAAGGGACAACCACAAATGATCCCCCCATACCAGTGGGGAGTTCACACTCACTCCACCCCCTCCACCCCTCTGTGATGCTTCCATTCCAGGTGAGTTGCACTGTGAGCCCAGGGCCCCTTACCTTGCTTGACAGTGGAGGAGAGGCACAGCTTGCCAGCTTTGATCTGCTCTATGGCCATCTGCAGCCCCGAGGACAGGAGCTCTGCCACCTTCAGGTACAGCACGAGCTGCTCTGCATAGCTGCAAAGGAAGCACACTGCAATGCAGACAGGTGGCTGGGACAGCAGTCAGTGTCCCCAGGCACTGCTGCTACCTAAGGAGATGTGGGGAGGGAGGGAGTGACAGAGGAGCTGGGCAGCTCTGCCCGTCCTTACCTCCACTCCCGGCTCAGGAGGCTGATCTGGTCGGCCACCACACTCTCCTGGAGCTGGTACTCAGAGGTCACTGAGGTGCCCATCTCGCTGGAGCTGCCCTTCAGGGCTGCAATCTCCATCACATAGTGCACGAAGGCCAGGGTGAAGCGGAGGCTGCGCAGGATGTCCGTGTGCTCTTGCTGTTGAAGGGATGCCGAGGTGGGGGTCAGAGGGAAAGCTGGCATGCCAGGGAGGGCTGCCCACCTGAGCTGTGCCAGCAACTCAACCCCAGCTTACAGACACAACACCTGACCCCCCAGACCCTGCTTACACCTCTGCTTTGGGCAGGGACAGCCAAACTCAACCTCGAGCCTGTACCCGCACCAGCTCCTCTTCCACAGTAACAGCAGCAAGCAACAGCCCCAGGCCAGAAATTTCTGGGCAGCTCCCTGGAGAAACTGGTGAGACTTACTCTAAAATTACAAGCCACCTTCCCCAGGAGGATCTCAGCTCCGTGGGGTTCTTTCAGAATTCAGCCAGGAAGGGGGAGAGACCATCTGCACCATGGGCCCAGCTCTTGTTCCCACCACAGCAATGCCAGTGTGGATTTCATGAGAAGATAACTTCTTACGCCACAGAAAACTGCAACCAAGGTGTCTCCCACCCTACATCCCAGCCCTCACTCTGCCCTGGCCTTTATACCCTCCCAGTTCAGCACAGTGAGCCCTGGGTGAGGTCCTCTGAGGAGGAGACAGCAAGGACAATCTTTTCTCTGCAGCTCCTGTCCAGCCAGTGAGGGAAGTGCTCACACCAAGTGCTGTGGTCATTTCAGAGCAGTTTTTCCTCTGCTATTACAAATCAAAGGGGATTATCCCATTTCTGGGAAGCTGCATTGCTTAAGTCACTGCAAGCATTTCTGGGAAGTTAGCATTTGTGGAAAAATGGAATGCTTGTGGGTCTGCAAAGTGAATTGCTGCCTGGATCAGATGCAACTCCATTGTTTGTCCTCTCTGTTGAGAAGTGGGTAACCTGCTTGAGCTTCAAAGATTCACTGGCTTAGTTCTCTCAAAGGGGGCTGGTAAGGATGTTTCCTACATGAATTTATCAGTTCTAAGAGTTTTAGTTTTTCATTTACTGGCTCAGAGACTTGGCTGCTAAGGCAGCTTTGACTATCTGAGTTATGAATCTCTCCTCCCACTGACTTGCTACCTGGACAGTCCAGTATGGTAAGGAAGTGTTATCTCCATCTTCCTCTATTTTCTTTAAAAGCACAGGAGGAACTTGGAGATTAAGTAATTACCAAGTCATACAAGAAGTTTGTGGCAGAGCAGGAAACTGCTGAGATCCTGCAGCTCTCAGCCTCCTATCTCTAACCATCACACAGTCCTTCCTCTCTGCCTATAGAGGCAGCTTCTGGTAACTATGCTGGCACTCATGGCCTCATTTGGCATCACAAGTCTTCCCTTCTGTAGCCATCTCTTTATTGTGTTTTAAACTAAAGCCCAGCCTTCAATTTGCCTTGTCTGCACCTAATGAAACTTTTACAAAAGATGGAAAAACCACCCATCTGAATGCAAAAGCTCTGCTCAAGACAAACAGGGGCACTTAAATAGTGAGACTTCAGTGCCCTGAAAGATCAGCAGAAATCAGAAAACCTGCCAGGTTTGCATTCTGGCCAACTCCACAGAGCACAAAAGGGTCTTCAAATCTGCTGTGAAGGCTTTGTGACATGCAAACGGATTACTGTGCTCAGCAGAAATGACGACTGAAGCCAAATGACTCACTGCAGACATAGAAGCTGCTATTCCAAGATCAAGCTGATACTTCCTTAGGACACTTCTCTTCAGACCAGTGTCCAAAGTGGTGGCAGCTGGAAGGGCCCCAAACTTCTGGGACCTCACAAAGGTAGGATGTTCAGTTAAATCTGTGAACACATCACTGCTGGAAGCTTTAGCCCTGTGGCTTTACAGGTAATGAAGCAAATGAATGCAATTCGATGCATAATTGACAGAAAAAAATGAGCTAAATAAAATCTGAAGTAGAAGAGCAAACCCGCATCCTTCAAACAATGTGTGCATATATCTCTGTGGGCATCTAGAAGTTTTCAGCAACACCAGCAAGTGTCAGACACAAAGAGCCTTCCCCAGTCCCAGACAGCCCAAGGAGGTATCACAAAGCAGAGCCCAAAGTGTGAGTGAATCTGCCTCCCACCTTCACTGCAAATGGGCAGCCTGACCTACATTTCAAATATATCTCAGCTATAACAGCATTTGCTCTGCTTCAGCCTGCAGAGAAGGGAAGCCTGGCAGCCTTTCAGCTCCACAATCTGGTTCAGCTGTTCTGGTGCAGAACACGGTGTTCCCCTCGCCCCCATTAGGAACAGAAATGTCAGGTTTACTTTGTTTTCAGATCCTTTCAGCAGAGACCATATCACTGCCTGACTTCCCAAGAGCACCAGGAGGGCTCCTGATACACTAAGCTACTCGTGTCTCAGGTCAGCTATTACTGATGTTGAGCCTTTAAAAAGGAAAAGGCTCAAAGCAGGCAGGTTTCCTTCAGAGCACATCAGATAACTGATGCTTCTGACCTGCAATTTCAACTTTGGAAATGGTGAATTTTAACCCCAGCCATGGGCTGTCACATGGACTAAACAGTTTGGTAGCAGGCTCAAAAGCCCCTGTGCTAAATATGCTCAGGGCTTTCTGAGCACTGCACTGCCCTTGCTCTCTGGAAGCCAGTTTACTCCACCTTTGGGGGCAAACTCTTTGGCTGTAAACATGGAGTTGTCTGGATTTGCTTTGCTTTTATTCCCCTTGTCCTTGCCCCTAACCAGCCCCTGGGATATACCCACCTCCATGAGCGTCTCTTCAGGCAACTCTGGTGCCTCAAATGTAACAGCACCTTCGAGGTTGGCGGTGATGGGATCGGCAAACGCGAACCGGAGGCTCGAGGGACCTTCCAGAGCCTCCCCACCAGCTCCCACTGCCAAGTGCCTGCCACTGAAGGAGCCTCCAGAACTGAGGGAGCTGGAAGACCCCACTGAGAAGAAAAACAGACAAAGGAATTACTGAAGGTATTAACAGTAGGCCAGGTAGGTATTCCTCACCCAGGAGAGAGAGGACAAGTCTGTAGGATTCAGGATCCTGGATCTCATAGGAGCCAGCAAGAGGTACTTTGGAGGAAGATGCAAGGACTCTGGATGCAGGATGACCACTCCCCACCATAAGCTCCTGACTCAGCAGACCAGCTTACAAGCTCAAGCAGATTTAAAGCACCTTCCAGAATGACAGTCATTTATGGAGACAATTCAGAAGAACTTTTTTTATTCTTTTTTTGTCTAAACCCTTTCTGAATCCTGCCACAAGAACTTGGGCTGGTTTTTATCACACTGATAGAGCCAAGTTCCCCATCATGGAGCAGCATGGTTTGAACCCTGGCTCCCTGATTTTTTGCTCTCACTGTCACTAAATGAGCACCTCTGATAAATGATGGTTTTTAGAACATCCTGCATGCAAGCCAGGAGAGCTTTCCATCACATGCCTGCCCTTCTGCTTCCCCCTCTTTACAAACAGGAAGCTGGACACAGAATCAGTGACTTCAGCTGAGCCAAGACCCTAACTCCTGTAAGTACAGTGTCCATCAGACAATTCCTTCACCATCAGATTTTCCTGTTCTTGACCATTGAATCCATCCTAAGAGCACAAAGGAGTTTTTGTCTCAAAGTATTCATAACACATCCATCACTTCCAGAGGGCTTCCCATCCCTGACACACTGCCACAGAGGGAAACATTCTGTCTGATGGGGGGATGCCAACCTGATCCTTTGGAGGAAGATGTTTCTTTTCTACCCACGAATTTAATTTACTGCCTTACCCTGCCTTCAAAAGGTTCAGCAATGTAATAATGCACAACTGATTTGCAGAGAGGCACAGCCTCTCTGTGTTGGCAGCAATGCTTCAAAGCCAAGTGGCTCATCAAAGACAGGCAGAGTATTTCCAGATCTCTCAGAGAGAGGAGAGGACCTACAATATCACAGTCTGGATGCCCTGTAATTTCAAGAGGCTGTTTGCAGAAATTGTTACGATGATTCATGGAAAGGCTCTGCCTTTAGAACTGTCAAGAGATCTTACTCATGGCTTGTCCAAGCACTTGGGGTGAAGAGTTTTGGCTTGCAAACCTCCCCTTTCCACCATTAACTTCGTGCATTAACTATAACATAAGGAATTACTGCACAGGCCTAATTAACAAAGCTTGTCCAACAGCATTGCTTTGCTTTGGCTGCCCTGACCTAATGCTGTGTGTGTTGTAGGTTCACTGTTCAACAGCCTTCTCTTCCAGGCATCCCATCTGAGATCCCGACTGCTGGGCAGACCTTTAAGCATTCAAATATCAACCTGCTAAAAACTGGTGCTTGGACCTGCTTCCAGATTGCTTTTATCCCTGCAAAAGCAGTTCAGGAACCTTGAATCCTCTATCCATAACACTGCAGTAGTAGCTGGAGGCTGCAGCCAGGACAGTAACCCCTTTGTGCTACAGGGCCCTCACACACTTTTTAAGAGTCTCAAAACTCAGTCTCCAAATAGATGAGACAAAGAAAGGATTGTGGTCCCAACTTTCCAGGCAATCAGATGTGAGTGGTTTTAGTTAGGAGGGAAATTCAAGTCATACACAGGAACTGAGCCCAAATGTCCCCCCATCCCAGTCAAACAGCTTATTCGTGGTCACATCCAAAACCTCCCTGCAGTAATTGAGAACAACAGAGTCAACTACATTCAAATGAGGAACAGCCAAGACAAAAACCCAAACAAGCCAAATATGCAAATAAAAGTGTCCAAATATTTTCTTAAACTGAACATAGACTCCAACTCCCAGACACACTATCCCAAAAGGGCCAATTACCACAGCCCCAAATGAGGCTGACGAGGCCAGAGTTCTGGCATCTTACAAGAAGTATCTGTCAAGCAGGAGTGCAGTTCCCCATCTCCTACCTAGGCAGCTCAGAGCACACATAACACCACTAATAATTTGGCACACAGAGCCATCCTGGCTCTTTCCTAACAGTTCTTGTGCACTGAAATTGGGCACAGATAGTCACACTCATCTTTTATAGCTCATCCAAAACCTACGGGGAAAACAATCAGAACACACCACAGTCTTTACATTTGTTGACCTCATAGCAACAGTGAACAGCTGCAGCATTATTCCTGAAGCAGAGAGCAATAAAGTAAAAGTTTGTCTCTGACAGTACTGGAAAACCACTACCTGGCACTAATGCCAGTGCAAACAATTACCAGCAGTAATGGGTTGGCAGGAGCCAGCACAAGAACCTCAAAGGTACTGAGACCAGCTGAGCTCTACAGATTGCTCTGAGCAGCCCTCTGCCATCACCAGTGCCCGGCAGCAATGAATTCAACATGTCTCTGCCCCCAGGCATTCCCACTGGAACAGGCAGGTAGGTAATCGGCCCTTTACCTGAAAACATCCTGGTCCTCGTGGTCTGTGGGGGGGTTGTTCCACTGGGAGGGGATCCAACAGTAAAAATCACTGGGGATGGGCTGGCAGAGCCCCCAGCCCGGGCACCAGAGTGCAGGGTCCCTCCGTAAGCACCTGAGGGAGCTGGGGAGACAGTTGAAAGGTGCAGACTGGCATCACAGGAAAGTCACTCAGAGCACCGCGTGCCTCGCCCAGCGGTTTGTGTTCCTGCAGACTCTTGGAGACAGTGGTCACCAGCACAGGCCAGTGCTCCCTGTGGAGGCACACCCAGGAACAGGGGCCAGGCTGGCACAGACCACAGGACAGGAGCCTGGGCAGTGTCACACACTGCTGCAGCTGCTCTCCCCTCCTCGCTGCCTGACCTGCACGCCCAGGAACACCCACTCTTGCAGAGCCATTCATACTCCAGCTGCCTGGCAGAAAGTCCCCACTTCCACATGTTACCACATTCAAAAAGGGCCAGAAGAGGAAGCCCTGCCTACAAAAAAATCACACCACTAGCCAGCAATTACACAGCACACACAGCCCACAGACCTCCGAGCGCTCGGCAAAAGAAAGCAAACACCACGGCACTGCTCACACACGGCACTCACTGCCCGTGCCAAGGGACACCAGCAAAGCAGCCTCCTGTTTGCAGGAGGTGTGGAGGCAAACTGTTCACCCCAGCCCAGGACACCCTGCCAGATCTGCCTGGCCTCCCCACCTACCTGCAATTTCCATTGGCTTCTCATTGTTCAGGCTGTCGCTGCTGCCAGCTTCCGAGATCTGTGCCCCGAAGGCTGCCTTCAGAAGCAGGTCAGTGAGCCTGCCTGTGCTCAGAGATCTAAAAAGAGGACATACAACAGGATGCAGAGAGTCAACAGGTGCAAGATGTCAGCTAACTTCCACTTCTTTGTGCCATTCCTGGTCCACAGCCACTTAATACTACACAGCAAACAGTCTGGAGCTGAACTAACCACTCTTCCTCTTTCAACAGAGCATCTGAAGCACCTCCTGCTACCTGTAGAAAGCATACAACTACTGTGACTAACTGCAGTAATGCAAGTCCTCACTACAACATTACTACAACACAATTTGGTTTGGATGTAAAACACACAAATTTGTATCAGAGGACTCCTTCAGATCACTGGAAGAAGCTGCAGTGTGCAGAGGGGCATGTAAGAAGAACTTAACACCAACACCTCAGTGGCTTTGTATCCTACAGTGCTCCTGACAGGCAGCACGTGGCTTTCAAACAGGTCTCTCTCCTGAAGACCTGTGCTCACTGTACAATGGATGAGGAACACTCAGAGCAGCCTCTAACTCATGACAGGTCCAGGCTCCACAGAGATCAAAGCAAGCATGTGAGTAACTGCAGGAGTCTGGTCCAGTAACAAAATCCTGCAGTCAGTCTTTAATTTTAAAAAACCCAGGCCATGGCCTGCCCCTTTAGAGGAAGACTTTTAAAATCTGCATTGTCTCTGCTTGCAATCCAAGGGTGCTAGTAGGTAATTACAGAATATTTACAGATGCTTCATTCCAACTTCAACATTAGCTGGGGTTTGAAATTTGCCCCTTCTGTCCTGTATTGGGGAGTGAGGCACCACTGTATGAAATGAAGCAGACTACAGCTCACCTGCCCTTGATCTCTTCCACAGGCCTCAATCCCAACCCAGTCTGCTGGCAGTGGAAGTGACCCATCTCCTTCAGATCCGGCAAGGTCTTGTTCCGTGTCGGAGTCATCATGACCCCCTGATGGGCCAAGAGGGTGAGGAGATTCTGGGAACTTGGGGTTTTGGGAAACTCAAATGGGGACACAGCCTGAAAAGAACAGAAAAAATAGAGATCTGTCTTTAAAATGAAGGAGGAAGGTTCCCCTTGGCCTCCGTTTGCTTATCAAACTCAAATGGTACATTTAACAACACGCCTGAGATAAAGGTAGAAATCCCACCGCATTTATTTGTCCCTAATCCCAGAAAGACTAAAACAAAAGAAAAATGAACTGCTGAAAATTAGTTGCAGCCCAACATAAGCAGAGAAAATGCTGTCAGGGTGCCAGCTTTGTGTGAGGCACAGGGCTGTCACCTGCTCGCCCGTCTGCCGGCTCTGCTGGGATTCCTGCCGGACACTCGCTGGAGTCAGAGCCGGGTCACAGTGTCCAGAGTGCCCAGACACCACTGGCTCTGATGTGCTCCTGCTAACCAGGGCAGCTCCTTCCCACTGCCTGCCCTAAACCCCGGGCTCTGCTCAGCTGCTGAGCACTGCTGCCAAGTGAGAGCTGTCCACTGAGAACTAGGACACCACCCCATTTCACACAGATCACTAAACAGCTCTCAAAGGATAGCGAACGGGTGGGGATAAATCCAGGTCAGAGTTATCTGATCATGCAGCAGTTCATCCCGAAATAACCCAGAAGATCAAGCTGTGAGAAACCCAAAAGCAGATTCCTGGGCATACCTTTGTAGGGGAGCCCATTATTGTTGGCAAAGGGCTTCTCTGCATGAACTCGGAGAGCTTTGGTGAGGATCGGAGCTGCCGGCAGTGCTGCAAGCCATGAATCTGCAGAGGCTGGCTGACTGGGGTATGACCAAAGTGAGCAACAAGAGGATCAGAGTGCTGCTTGGTTATCTTCTGCCTGCAGGAATGCAAATCCGACAGGTTGGGAGCACTGTGGAGCCGGGAGCCCATCCCTCGAGGAGATTGTTCAGGCGCCGAGGAACCTGGAGGGCCCAGAGTGACAAAACACATCAGTGTCTGGTTCTAACACACAAAGCCAGCCTGATCCCAGCATCCATGGCTCAGACATCTAGAGATCAAAACCTTCAGTGGATGGCTAAGGATGGCACTGAGCAGTGCCACAGCACTGCCAGGCCTGATGAGGTTTTGACTGTACAGAAGGATGAGATACGAACATTAGGGAAATAAAAGTGCAGCTTCTTTCCTTCATTGCCACCCTTATAGGGACAGGGACCTGTTAGAGCTCAGCAGCAAGGAAACTACACATCAAGCAGGCCCCTTGGCATTGGGGTTGTTGGGGGTTTTGAGATGCTTTTCCTTCATTCAATCCATTGACTTCCAAGTCTCATGTCTGAGTTTTTGCGACACAGGGTCTGTCAGCATTGGAAGATGCTGGCTGACAGAATGTGAATGGATCAACCTCAGCTCCTCCCAGCACATAGAAATCCTGGCTGGCCAAGCATCCAGAGAAGCTGCTGAAGCAACACACCCAGCCTTGAATGCCCTGAGACTACAGTTCTCATCCACTGGAGTAACAAAGGAAGGTAAGGACCAACGTACCAGCAACAGGAATACGGCTTCTCACTTCTGCTCCAAGAGAAGATGGGATAACAGTCTGGCTGGGCTGCTCTGGGATTGTTCCAACTGTGAGTGAACACAATAAAAAAAAGTTCAATCAGTATTAAGTTTCCATAGGCAAGAACAGCACTATGCACCACCTGTTTAGAGAAAGATGCCAGTTATCCTTCCATCTTCTCAGCCCTAGCTGTGTAGTCAAAAGATCCTCAACTCCAGTAAAAGGAGGAAAAAACCCTCTGTCTAGTATTAGTTTTTCAGTGATATTAATTCAGAGGAAAAGCATGTGAATATTCTGCATTTCCCCACCAGCAGAGCCTAATAAATACAGGACTGGAGACACTAGGAATATAGAATAGCTTGTTATATCAGTCTGTTCTGTTACAAAAACTAGCAAATTGCATCAGTTGCACACTGGGGTTTTTCTTATCCCTTTCTACTTGAATTGCTTGTTAGCATCTGGATCAGGCTACCAGATAGTCAGTCAAAACTTTTCAGCCTGAACAGTGAAGTTCAAGCCCTTCCAGCACTGGCCAGAATTTTGCTTTGACAATAACTGACTGACATTTTCTCTCACCCCAACCCGAGCCAGTAAAAAGATACTTTGCACTTACAGAAGCCCTCTTCTGAGGGCAGCAAAATGTTTGATGCAGGCACCAAAGCAAAGCTTGCCTCTCCTGGGGCTAACAGGTATTTTTCTTTCCATTTTACTGAGGCCAAGACACGTGCCAAATAATCTGTTGAGAAGAACCACAGGAGAACACACCGATCTGAACCCCCTATTACCTGGCAGCTACATCTGGTTAAAAACCCCCCTCTTTGCAGGAAAGAGGCACGTGATTTATCAGGACAGCAATGTGCCCATTGACATCTTACCTTGTGGTGATGGCATAAAGGGCTTGGCACCGCCAAAGGAGAACTTTTTAGAGCTGGGCACTGATCCATGCTCTCCAGGATAAGGAGGGGAAGCACCAGTCTTGGGAAAACCGAGAGGACTCGTACTGCTGGACCTCCGGACTGTACCAGACCTTACAGGGAACAAGGGCAGCACACACGTTACTCCAGATGCCAGTACAGCAGGGAAAGGAGAACAGCATCACCAAACACACACAGCTACTTCCACAAAAGCAGAGCTACATCACTGTTTACCCTGGATCAAAATCCCACTGTTCCAGGACTACACCAATACAGATTAAGCTGCTAATCTTTGCTTTCAAGAATTTCAGTATAAATAAATGAAGAGGAAGAACGAGGTTAGCTTAGCTGTAAGCAGCAGAGGAGTCATTTTTCAAAGTCACTTTTAGATGCTTTCAGGTATTTACAATGATCCTGAACATGACAGTTTCCTATCTTGCCATGTCCAAGACATTTATTTTAGGCAGTGTCTTCAGAACACTGTGAGAGGGCTTTATTTAAGTGCCCCTCCTGTGCTGAGCCACTCACCCTTCAGTCAGGGCAGCCTTCAGGCAGGAAGCTCTGTGAGCATTGGCTGCATGATGCCAAGGTAAGCTGTGCCAAGGCCCTGCTCTGCAACAGATCTTGGACTCAAACCAGAAGTTACAGAGCAAAACAGAGCAGTGTGTGGCTGTCAGATCTGAACCACTTCAGAACCACCCAGAGGAATTTTAGTTTTTTGGGTTGGACAGTCAGAATTGCCTGGACTCCAAATGCCTTCAACTCCTAGTGAAGCCTCACCTTAGGGAGTTAAAATTAATTTGTACAGCCCACACATGCAGGATCCTTGAGTATTACTCAGCTGCTAAAATGAAAGAGAAGAGGAAACTAGTGGGAAAGTGAGTACAGCCACACCATCAGTCTGGAGAGACATGGGATTATTGCATATTAATTCATTATTTCTCAACATGTTAATGTTTGCACGATCACTAGAACACACAACCTAAACTGAAATGCCATTCTGCCTCTGCAGGCTCCTTCACCAAGATTCCCATTACACTCCTCTATATGAGAACACAGTCTCATCAAATCCTTCATTCTAGTCTCAATTTGGAAACATTTTTTCCTCTTGTTAAAAGAACATTAGTCTCAGCCAGTAGGTGGTTTTCTGGCCAGGAATCAATGAATATGCTGAAAAAAACCCTCTGTGCTCAAGCCACTGCAAGATGCTATCACCAAAGTATCCTGCCTCCTCTCCCAGGGATGCTGCATTTAGCTGTCCATAGGTACCTGAGCAGAGGAACAAAGGTATATGGGCTTCAGCAGTGCCAGGAGGGCTACACTACCCAGGAATGGCAGAGTCATCCTGATGAACTGTCAGTACAACTGCTCAACAACACTCTTAGATGTATATTTCACTTTATGCCACATTTCAGAAAATAAATAAATCATATATTAAAAAAAAATCTATTTCAGTAGTTGATACATAAGAATTTGATCTGCCAACCCCCCTGCCTCTATTCAATGTGTTACCACATTTTGCAGCCAGGTGAATCCATGCTATAGTCACATGCTTGGAAAAAAAGGAAATACTTTAAAATTTTAACCTAAAAATCACTCCTCTTCAGGTTGCTCCAGATTCAGAGGCCTAATGCTCATCAAGTGCCTGGCCCTGAAGCAAAATGAATACACAAAAAGGAAAGGCGAGAAGATACCGAGATATTCACTGGCAGAAAGTATTGCCCTCCCATGTTTTTAACTCTCCAGAACATGAGCCATGCAGAAACCTCAATATTACCTATCAGGAACTTGCAGAAAAAACCACCAGCTGACTGCTGCTGCTGAAAGATGTGGAATGTCAAATGCCACCCTAGGAGACACAGGATAAGCAAGCAAGTAGACAAGCAGGACAGGTGATGTGGCCAGAAGTAGGTATACATAATTATCACCTCAACAAGCCACATATCTGTCCACAAACATGCCACCTTACACAGGCACACTCCAGCCAGTCAGGTGACAGTGGGACACGAGAGCAGCACGTCAAGGTTTGCTTTGCAATCAAATGACTTGGCAAACATGACGAGGCACTTGGCGGTAATGGCCTGTTTGATACACCTGGTGGAAAAGTGGAATCACATACTAGGTGCCTGATGAAGTTTTCTCCTGCCATTCCTGAAGGGTGTCTACTCAATCTGTTGATTAGAGGAAGTGATGGAGAGAGATAAATATGGCATCCTGGGGCAGAAAAGACATGACGCCAGAGATTTTGAGAAGATGCTAAAAGCAGACTGTGAATCACCCTGATTGGGTCCATTCCTCGAGTTCCTCTGCAGGGATGATGCTAATCTCAACATTACACAGTGGTGACTAAAAGGAGCAAAACATGGCAGTTTGATCCCTGACTGTGGCTGCAGGCTGTGAACCTGAGCTCAGCAGCCTGTCACCAGGTCTGGGGTCGGCACGGCACATTCTCCAGAGCTCTCACTTTATACCTCGCAGGGATAACCTCTCACTTTATACCTCACAGGGATAACAGGACTCTTGTGAGTTCCAACACCAACAGAGTCCACAAGTTCTGCTGTAAAAAACACAAGGCACTAAGGAAACAGGAAGGAGTTTACCACAAAACCTGCCACACTCAAAGAAGTGAATATAAAATAGAATTAAAGTAACACTGGCACAAACCAAACCCTCTGCTGATCCCCGATTAATATCAGCATATTGTGTCTCTACTTCTAGGTCCACTTTGAATAAGCCTTATCCTGAATTAGGCTGGCTGAAGCCCAAACTTAGGCTGATGCAGGTATTACCCTACTTCTGAAATCTAAACTTTAACTAATCCAGATACCAACGCAACTCATCCCAGAAAAGACATGACACTTCCTAGACACTTCTTTTTTGAATGGCCCTGCTGTACAAGCTCTTTAAGATCCTCTGTGGGTCTCCTTCCAACCAGCCTACAACCCGGGCTGCTGCTGCCAGCCCAGATTTCAAACCTATAAGAACCAGAACTCATATGTGAGAAGAGACAGAAGCCCTACATGTCATTACCACTGAACTCAGAAGGTCAGCTGTGTGCTGAAGGCTGGCATCTGGGTCCTCCTGACAGCCTTCAGAAAACATGCTCTGCCTCACGGGCACAAATTGCTCATGGCTTAGTCAGTCCTGGCTGCACAACCACGTTAATATGCAACACATCACCTATGGTATGACTGGCTACAGGAACCAATTAAGGTACAGTCAGCTAGGTTTTGCAGCCCCATTCATTTTAGTTGTTTATCTCAAATTTTCCTTTTATAAAGGCACCTGCCAGATGGATGGTTCTCTCTGCTTGGACACCCAGTCCATGGGTGGCATGGGAAAAGCTGTCAGGCTCAAAGGGGCTCAGCCTTCACTCATAGTTGACAGGAGCTTTCTCACATAGAAGCACACAGACAAAATCTACAGTACATGGTAAGAAATAAATCCCAACACTGCTACAAAAATACCCCAAAACACATCCCACTGGCTCCTGACAGGAATGGGGAGAGCCCACCACAGAGGGAAATCCATAGAGGCACAGAGAGTAGACTGTAAAGCAGTTTGTTTACAGACCCCAAGCTGTAATGCAAGAGCCCCTGCACTGGTGCCACCCCTCCAGCACTTACCGGGGAGAGCTGTACGGGTTGGGAGACTGCAGGTTCTGCTCGATCCGACGGTAGTTGTGGATTTGTGTTGGGACCGGAATGGGCACGGAGTGTCCGTACTTGCTGCTGGAAAACTGACCTGGCCGGCTGTTGGAAGGAGACACACAAAGAAAAACTTCTGTAAGGGCTGGGCCTTCCACCAGGTAATTGGAGATTTTATCTTCATACGGCAACTGTACAAAGGGAGTGTCCCCTGGGCTGCGCTCGGGCTGTGGGTTTGGGCTGGGAGGTGATTCAAATCCTATCAAAGGGAAGTGGCACCACACACCTCCTAAAAACAGGCACCTCTCTTCCAGCACGATTCCCACCCACAGACTGGGTTAAAACATACACCCAGGCACACCACTCCCTCCAGGAAAACCAGAGCCCTGCTATTTCAGGCCGTGACTGGCCTAGTTTCCAACAGCTCAGACCCAGAGCTGAGGAGCACAGCACTGAGCAGGGGCTGAACATCCGTGGCTCACAAGGACACCAGCACAGACGCTGCTGACAGGAGCTACTTGTGATTGATTCATGCAGAGGCACCACTGCAGCCACTGCAGACTCTGGAAGTCTCACAGCACAAAGAGAATGCAGTGGTGCAAATCAGAGTATTTGCAAGTTAACTACGGGGAGGAGAAGGCAACTCAGGAGAAAATAAATTTCAGACAGGAGTGAGTATCCATGTACCCATCATAGTTAGACAGAATATCACACATAAAAAGGGGACAGGCCCATTCTGCAAACTTCAGGTTTCTTCCCAGGTCCCTGCAAGCAGGTGAATCAGTTCCCATCTGATACCTGTTCCCCAGGTGATGGTTTCCCCCGTCACTCTTTGCCTGTACACCAGGCTATACACGGACCCTGCTGTACAAAACTCATGCAAACAGCACATTTAACTAAGCAGCTGCCTAAAGTCTTCTTCCAAAGGCCACAGAATTCTAGGATTAATTGCCATGGCAATGCTATTTACAACTGCCAACACCAATTGGGGGGATGTTGAACAATTACAGAAAGATCTTATTGGCAGTGAAGGCTTCTGCAGTCTCCCTTGCTGTCAGTCGAGGACACACGCCTGGGTCTGCCCCTGAGAAGCTGGAAGCATCACTCCTTTGGGCCCTTGATTCTTCATTGACACACAATAAAACAAAGGCAATCAGGGTTTCCAATTGCTCAGCAGAAAGGTGAGGCTCTGGTGTCTCTGTCTTCCATCAGTGTGAGACATGGTGTCATGGCAGACAAAAAGCAAACAGAGCTTTCAC
The DNA here is from genome assembly GCF_003945725.1 of Corapipo altera. NCBI lineage: Eukaryota > Metazoa > Chordata > Aves > Passeriformes > Pipridae > Corapipo > Corapipo altera. The sequence goes on from NW_020884906.1 coordinate 2,672,658, forward strand.
CAAGAAATCTGAGGGTTCGTGTCAAGCCTCGTACATACCCTGAGTTTGAACATACATTTCAAACACTGTCTTTTCCATCTGGTCAAAATCCTTTAAAGGAAAAGAAGCTCTTGGGTGAAAGGAGTTATATCAAGTCCTCGTTTTCTTCACAAAGTGCAAGTTGCAAAGGAAATGACCCAAATGAAGTGACATAAACTAAACCTACCAACTGGCCTTGAGCCTTAAAGAATACAACTGACCATAAACTTGCAAAGTCCAAGAGATAAAGCTGGGACAAGGAGTTTAATTACTTGGCAGTAATTAAAAGCTCTTTCAAAACAGTATTAAATCCATTGCTGTGGGGTACATCCAAGGAATTACCTTTCATTAGACTTAATAATTATCTTCAAGGAAGCGTTTAAAAAAATAATTTAAAAAAAAATCAACTATCAGCATATTTTAATTCTGCCTAGTCCTTAATCTCTTAGGTAAGAGCAAGGAGAGTTGTCCTAGAGTGTACCATGACATCCTGAGGAAAACCCACTGCTGGCCACTCTGAAACAGCCTTTGCTTTCTGTCCCACTTGGACTGCAGCCAGCACTGCTTGCTAGCCTGGAGCCACACACAAGGGAGAACTGCTGCTTCTGAGTGAGCAAAGAGAGAGGGAAAACCAGGAGTCCTCTGTGCCAGTGGAGCCAAGTGCTGAACCAAGAGGTCTTATGGCATTTATACAAGGAAGGGCACTGAAACCCAGGGAGGGCACACCTGGGTGGCACCAGTTCCAAGCACTTTCAGGGGACAAGTCAAAGGCCATGGTTTATCCTCTGGATTCAGAGTGACAGCTCCAATGTCTCATTACTGATATCTTATTCCCCATCCTGGACAGAGTAGGAAGGAACTTTACAGTGTTTCTTCAAAAGCAGATAGAAAAGTGGAAAGTAGCACTAGAGGGTCTGGCATCTGCTCCACAGAAGCTGCTGGGAATGAGTAGGAAAGACAGTGAGAGCAGCAACATGTTTAGATCAAAGCCACTGCCATTGACTTGCCACCTTGTGATCCAGTGGAGGACGATGGGGCCACTGTGGTGACCAGTGAGAAGTAGGCAGCATTTGTAGTCAACTTCCATGAATTTCCACTCACTGCTGTCCAGAAGCAAGACCAAATCCTTTAATAAAGACTGATCCCCAGAATGCAAAGGAATCAGTTAAGGAATAAGCTGTTAAAAAGCTTAGCAGGTGATGGCATAAGAAGCCTCATGCAATTAAACTCCACACTGTGGTACGCGCTTGGCAATTAATCTGATCACGTCAGTGAGCCTCTGAGCTATATTATTCTCTGTTAAATTTGTATGCTTTGAGGCTATGTTTTGTCATTTTCTGGGCTCAGTTAATGTGACAAATGTGTTCAACACATAGCCTGGGACTGTATTTTCTTCTTAAAAAAGACTTTAGGGTCATCCATCTCCCAGTGTGAAAATCCCCTTCAACCATCCTCCCCTGACAGGTGCCATATTGACAGAACAGAAGATGAAAGCTGTCCTGCTTCCCTGGCAGGCAAGAACGAGATGGGAAGCAGCACTACCACTTCCCTGCAAGCTAAGCACATACCCTAAGGCTTCCAGGCCTAGAGTCAATGGGATCACCTTCCACAGACCGTTAACACCATCGGAATACAAAAGTGTTTCTGGACCCGCTGGCAGCACTGGGCAGCTGCTCCTGTTGTGTGTGGGCAGCTGTCACCAAGACATTTCTGAAGGCCACAACTGAGTTTAGAGCAATTGGTTTAGCTGGAACTAAACCCATGACCACGCCTGTTTGCACTCATTCCTCCTCCTCCTGCATCTTCCGTTAGTAAACAAGGCCCACGTAGCATTACTTTACAGAGAGACAGTGCAAGGAGCTTTTCAAACAAACCACAAACAACTAAGCAGGCCCACATCTGTCCTTCAACAGCAAGGGGAGATGAGCAACACTCCTCCACACTTGCCCAGTAACTCAAGTCCATTGTACTTTCAGGCTTGGATGAAGTGCTGTGCTCCAATTCACTCACAAATTCAGAAACAAGGGTCCTTAGCTGGAATACTCCACTGAGGGGATGAGTAGCTGATACATGCTGGTGGAGTGCATTTACTTTCTGCTTGAGAATAATCCCTGCACCCCCAGGGAACAGTTAATTCCAGCTCTCCTGCATTCTCTCCTAGCCCCTGCTGAGGGCCACAAGAGGGAGAGACAGGCTCTGGAGTTGGGACTATCAGTGCCCAAGGCTGGGGAGTTTCTCCTGGGTGTTCCTTGTTAACCTTTAATTAAAAGGAGAGATGTGGATCTTTCCCAGCACACCAACAGCTGTAAAATCCCCTCCTGGAAGTCAATGGGTGTTCAATTGTTCAATGCTGCACAGTCACCACTGAACAGTTTTTCCTACCTGGATGGGCTTGGAGAACTGCTGTACGGGGGTGATGGAGATGGTGTCCTTCCCTGGCTTTCCAAGCCTGCTGAAGTCACCAAAGAACTCCTGAGGAAGACAGAAAGAACCCAGCTATTAGGTCCTGGGAACCAGAACCTTGAAGCCCCAGACACCCCGTGGACAATTTCAGTTGCCTTGGTGGCCTTACCCGCTGTACATCAGACTGTCCTGGATTGGTTTCCCTCCTGCAGCCTCAGCAGTTAAATCACCTGAGGAACAAGGAAGTGCAGAAACAGATTAATTCAAGGTAATTTTCTTAAAAATCTTTATACATGCAGAACAACTGAGATTTTGTGTAGAATTTCCTGCCTCTCCAATCCCTGCTGAGTTGTTTCTGAAGTCAGTGTTTTGCAAAATACAAGTGGGCTGAAGCTGATGTCGATGCTGCTGATCCTTATACCCTGAAGTTTGGGAAAATTCAGGCTGAAAGCAAGCCCTTTTGGAAGGGGGCCAAGACCTGACAGTCATTTGGGGCACTAGGTACATGCCCACTAGGTGCTGTGCAAAAGGATAGTGGTACATGCTGCATGTAGGGCTCTGAAACATCCCTGTCCTTTGTGGCAAAAATCCAGGGCAGTCAAATGAGCTGGTAGCTGGATACACAACACAGGGAAGCTTGTGCCTGTGCCAAAACATCGGAACAGTGGGAACATGACTAGCACAAGGCAAGTGTATACTGGTCCCACCACTGATCCCAGGGAAAACACAAGCAACACTGAGCTTTTCCTTATCATAAAGACTGCACAACAGAGATCTTTCAGAAATTCCAGCTCTACCCCTCCAAATTCCTGTTTTATAACAAGTGGTGCAACTGTGAAAGGAGGAATCACAGCATTTATCACCACGTTCCAACTCAGCAAAGCATCATGCACATGGTCAAGGTTGAACAATGTCCTTCTGCTTGTTAAGTAAGGACTCATGCATGGAGATATTTAGGCATGTAGCTGAACTGAGGTCCTGGCTTATATGTACAGATATATTTTCAAGGAATTCCTATCCAAGTATAAACACAGGTGCTCAAACGAAAATCAGAGTGTTTGAAGGAAAAAACAACATATTTTAGTCTTTTCAGGGATGTTTTCAAGTGTGAAATCCAGCCTGCTGGCTGGAATCCTGCCTTGGACTGTGATGCTGAGTGAGACTGAAGAGAGGGTGACATGGGAAAGGTTTCTGTGAAAGACATTTCCCTGTGAGCCTACTTATCTTCCTTTCCAGTTGGATTTCCAGGTTCAACCTCTTACTGAGGCCCCCAAGTAATCTTTACTCTCAAATCCTGTCTTTAAAGGTAATTACAAAATACCCTATGAAACTAGCCAGTGAGACAGATGTCTCTTCCAGATTGAGGACAAAACCATTCCTGCTATTCAGTCAAAACAGAGAGGTTTAATTGCTCTTTCAAACTCTGCTCAGAACACCCTGCATTTCCAGAAACCACCTTACTTGAGAACTGTGCTGGGACCATGACGAAGTCATCTGTGTCACAGGACGAATTCTTGCTGCTGCTCCCAGCAGAGTCCTTAGATCCATGCAGAAAGCCAGGAGAATCCTGGGTAGGAGACGCCAGCGCCTTCTCCTGCAGCTGCTGCTGCATCTCTCCAAGGGACTGCTAATTCAAGGAGAAAACAAACACTGGCTTCAGCACAGCTACTTCATCATTCTGCTCCATCCTTTAAACTGAGCTGTACAAGGCTACAAACAACATTTTGCTGATACACCAGGGCTGATAGTTTGCCAGGAGCAGCTGTTTAATTTACTGAAAAGGAACAGCCTTTTATGTCCCTGTCAGAACAGCGCATCTTTTGTTACACAAAACGTACTTCCAGCGTGTCTGATGCTCCACAGATAAGAAAAATACACTTGAGGTATTGCATCCCTTTCTGCATCAACCACGCATTTTCCACCAACTCACTCCAGTATGGCTGGGAAACTGAGAGGAGTTCTCAGAGACACTCTGGGTTGTTATTCTGAGTTACGTTTTTTGGTTTGTTCTTAAACATTAACCATCTGGTCTGTACTCATGCTTTTGCAGGAAGCCCTTGGTAACTAACATGCAGATAAGTGTTCCTGCACTTTCAAGACCATCTTGTTTCACTGTGGTGCTGATAAAGAGTTAAAGAAAGGCCTGAAGGAGACTAAGCTTTCAGTAGACGAACAGCTCACAGCTGTCAGAGGCAGGAGGGTCCCTAAAACATCCCATTTTCCTGCTTCCTTCAGCCTAATGATGAATAGCCCCACAATCCTCTCGTTCTGCAGACAGATGGAGGAAGCTGGATGGTTTAAGAAAGCTTTAAGGCAGCTGAACTGCCCACGGAGCAGATCACAATCTTTATCCTCATGCATTTCCGGGCTGAGAAAGACTTGAATCAGCTTTCACTTGGGCCCCACTGAGACCTTGCTCACCCTCCAAAGACTCTCCTGCTGTACCAGTGGGGACTCCCTCTCACTGTACATGCAGTACACACAGGCAGAAGGAATTTTCCAGCTGTCAAAGTTGTCTCTTTTCCACCCAATCTGTGAGCTCTGCCCTGGAGATGCAGCGTTTTTCCCAGGCTGAGCCACCTCCATCAGCAGAAGGCAGAGCAGGAGAGGTGCAGTGCACCTCTAATGTAAGACCTCCTCCCAGTCTGGCAGTGACTCTGTACTCACAGACCAGGAAAGCTCAGGAGAGTCAGTCTGCTTTTCACACCATCTGCTCATTTCTGGAGTCTTATGGTCAGGAGGGCTCAGCCCTCCTTTACCCCGGGCTGCTGCAGGGAGGAAGAAGCTCCTGGGGACACAGTTATGCAACATTCAGAGGAGAGCAGAACTGTCCTCTCTGTCCTGTCCACACTGTGAGCACCTACAACACCTTCTGCTAGTGCCTCTCAGCACTGCCCACACCAGGATGAGACACCCTGGCCCAGGGAAACTCAGAGAACAAACTAAAAAAGCTGTCATGCCAGGGAGGAAAAAATTCCATCCTTCTCCCTTCCCTTACCCATCACACCACCAGCATTCCTGAGTTCAAAGTCAAAGGCAGCTTTCACCAAGAGCCTCCCAAAACAAGCTTTCAGTTCAACGAGCTGGAGGAATGTCATTTCAATGGTCAGTTAACATTCTGCCCTCCAGAAAAGTATTCACCATTTCATGTAACCAGAGAGAAAAACCATCAGTTCAGATCATCTCTCACAAGACCACTGGACTGTGGCAGGTCTGGTCTGAGCAAACAGCTTTGCTGAATGTCTCCCTGTGGTGCCTGGGAATGCTGGTCAGAAAGAAGGAGGGTCACTTTGCAAAGAAGGTGGATATCCTGCCAGGCTGCAGAGACTTTGCTTGAAAACAGAGAACCTGCAGCCAAGAAATCAGTGCAATACCCTGAATTAGCAACTGGTTTCAGCTCCAAAGAGCTTTCCATCTCTGCCAAGACAAGCTCGTGTCACTCATACCAACTTCTTTCATAAAGGTGTTTCATATAATAGGCAATGGCACATTGAAATATGTCTTGTGGAGAGACAGCCAACCTCCACAGTCCAAACCCTAAACTAAGCCCAGGCAGAACTGAAGTATTCGGTGACTTGTAGCGGAAGAGAACAAAACCAGAGACCTCATTTCAAAAATACAAACAGGGAGACCATTAACACAAGCAGTGCATGCTCTGAGCTGTACTTACAGGAGGTGATGCCAGGTGGGAAGTGGAAGAGCTGCTGGAGGAACTACCGGAGCCTGAACTGGGATAAGAAGGCATTGGCACGGAAGCAGCTAAAACCAGCAAAAGACAAAACCAAAAGAAGTTGTCAAACTAAGATCGATCAATAATAAAAGGTCTTTCTCATCTTTTCCCATCAGTTTTATCTCATGTACCATCACGTATCAGATGTGGTCAATTGAAGGAGAACAAAATTGAATTAGTCTTCTGTTCAGTTACGTGATTCACATCCCTCCACTCCCTCTGTGCACTATCTCACAGGTCTCAGGACACCTGACCAAGGTGCTACCCAGGTAGTTTCTGCCATAAACATCCTCCAAAGCGTCTTTGCAAATGAAGGGAAAGATAAAACAGAAAAGCAGACTGAGTTATTCATGTTAGGGGCAGAATTCATACCCTTAGAGTTTCTTCCTCTTCAGACCTCGGGGCTTAGCACACACACATCAGATGTGGGACACACCTGCCTACTCAAGCCCCATGTGTTTGCTGCCCAAATGGCCATTTGGGCATCCCAGGCCACGTGCTATTAAAAAAACCCCCAAAAGCCAACAAAAAACCCTCAAGGGGGTTTCCTCAAGCAAATAGAGCATTGTTTCCTACAGCTCAGCTTGTTCTCTCTTGGTCACTTCTTCAAGTTAAAGATGTTTGGGTTATTTACCTCTTTGTACAGAAACTGTTCCACAGCACAGGCCATTCCTGCATCCCTTCCTCTTATTTTTTTTGTTCAATATCAGAACTGCCCATTTTATTCCCTTCATTGTCAAACTGGCTTTTGTAACTCTCACAGAGGCCTAAAGCTCACTCTGAAAGGCCTAGTTAGCATTGACCTTCAGGCAGAAAATATGATTAAGGCATCACAGGAGAAAAGAACATTTATTTAACTCCAATGACTTATGCAAGTGAGGTTCAGTAAATAACCTGGAAGAGCCAAGGAGGGAGACAGTCAAAGGTAACACTGGCTCTTCAAAGGACTTTGAAGTAGTTAGTGGTTCAAATTCTCTGGTCCACACACACAAGACTGAACAACACAGAAGATCCCAAAATCCCCACTTCAAGGCAGCCTGAAGTCAGATTTTACACTGGAACCATTTTGGTATTTGAATGACTTAAGACAGAGATCAGAAGCAATGCTAAAGTGAGGAGAGGAACACTGCTGCTCTTCCATTATGCTTGCAGAGAATTAGCACCTTGTCTCAAATTTCTACCTTTACAGGACCTGTGCTAATGACTCCATACTTATTATAAGGGAGATTAATAACACCTGGAAGAAGAATGCTTCTGTTTGAAGTAAAACTACCTCTGTCATTAATCCCATTAGATACTACAAAGTACTTACTCTATTCAACATGCTAGAAAAATAAAAGTCTATCTCTCTGCAATTAACTATTGAAACAGTGTTCTAAAGATAAAAGAATGGGTAAATATGCCTTTTAATAAAAGGCTTTAGGCAGTCTTTCCATGCAGCCTATCAAAGAAGGTTAAAGGATGACTGGACCAGAGTCTCTGAGCACAAAGAGAGCAATCACTGAGACACTGAATTCCTCAGTCTGAGAGATGTGACAAGATTCAACAACAGCAAAATAAAGCCAAAGCAGCACAGACTTAAAAAATATATTTTAACGTAAGTAATTGACCACTGTAATGGTTTAACCAGGGTCACTGTGATCTCCAGCCTTTGCAAACAGTAACAAAACCTGAATAATTTTCTAAAGAGGTTGCTGTACTGCCAATAGAGACCGATGCAGCAGAGCCCTGGGGCTGTGCAGTGGGAATGCCCAGTGGGATGGCTGGGACAGGCTGGTGTGCAGGGCACACCCTCCTGTGATGGGCCACACTGGCACTGCTCACTCTGCCAGCAGTTTGAGGGTTAGATTTGTAAGGAAATAAATCTTCCCAAAGCTTTGCAAGAGGCTACTTTTTAACTTCTGTATCCATTCCAGACTAGATTTCGTGCACTTGATGGTCTGTGCTGTTGTAACACACTGCCCTGGCTCTGCTAAGGGAGCAGGGACTGGTGCCCTGATGGGTGTTCTGGGAGGTCAGTCAGGGGCTCTGGGGGCAGCCACTGTGCCCACAGCCAGCACAGCTGCTTCCCACTCCCTGCACTCAGGGAACACACACAGAGGTCTGACAACCTGCCTGTAAAACAGAGAGCTCTGTCCTGCCTAAATCACACTGCTTTTGATCTCCACAATCCTCCTACAGAGCAATCTCTAGAACCTTCCCTATGTATTTAATACCAGAAATCTGACAGGGGGGAAAAAAATCTCCCCCCTTTTCATCCTGCCAGCTATTACAGAACAATTCACCCATGTACAGACAGACCTTCCTCTTATGGAAAGGTGCTTTTAAGAAAAGATAAGCAAATTCTGAACTGTATCCAGATGTGCTGGCTGCAAGACTTGAATCACCATTCGTCTTTCCTGGAATGAGTAGTTTTGTTAGAGTCATTTCAGTTCTCTCACAAGGTCCCCTCCAGTCTATTTTGGTCGTGTGATTATTGATTTAAACCTGGCTGGAATTGAGACTTTTCTATTTTTGTCTATTTGCTTCAGACAGCTTTTCATTAATCAGGAGGGAAGACACGAAGGCAGACTTTGCCACTATCATCTGAAAACTCAAAACTCAGCTGCATGAAGCACTCCTTGAGATACAGCCTCTGTTAATCACTGTTCTTACTTAAATCCCTTTGAACTCCCCAAATTGACACTGTAATGCTGTGAGCTCCAACTCTGAAGGCCCTGACACTCCACATGGACTTTGATGCATGTAGAACCATGAGGTTTGGCTCTGGGAAACCCTCTTTGACTTCCACAGCCCTGCTGGGGCATTTTTTTCAGTGTCAGCCATGTAGGACAGCTTGAAAGCAAGACGCCTGCTTCCATCTCCTCCACACACCCAGGCACTCCCAGTTTAAAATTAAAAAGGGTGCAAACACTTGGCTCATCATGTTTTCAGTTGAGTCTGAATGCAGGGAATGTTAACATGAATTGTAGGCCCCCACCCAAATCCAGAAATTGCTGGATTGTAATTGTAATGTAAATAAGTCTGTTTTCATAATTGTCCTCTCCAACTCGCTCCAGCAACAAAACAGTCATCCTGCACATTGTGTAACCAGTGCCAACTGGTTTCCAAATGGGAGAGCTGGGAGCCATAAAGGCAAGCCTGTGCTCCAGCTGTGCAGATCTCGATATTGGATCCTACGCTTGCAAAAAAATCACTTCTGACACATCATCCTGCCAGAGGCTCCATTATCCTAAAAATATCTGACCCTCAAGCTTTATAGAAAAGCTTTATTTGGAATCTGAGTTCTACACGTACTGGAAAGATGCACTTTTCTGATTAACTGGATTCAATTAAAACCAGTCACCAAGAAGTTCTTTAATTGCAATCCCTGACAAGGCAATAACTTGAGTGTAAACTCTGAAAGGACTTGGCAAATAAGTTGCTTTTCAGAGTTTAAAAATCTGCACCATTAAAACCTTCTATGTGCAGAAGTCACGGTGATTTTTTGCTAGTTATCGCCTGTTTTATGTACAATAAGACTATGAAGATGGTAAAAGTCAAGTTAAGCCAGACAGGTATTTAAGACACTGCACTACCTGTGCACTTCTGAACCAGAGCAGCTCACCTTTCATGCTCTCTTAACTCAGTGCAAAGGAGGCAGCAGCTCACCATTCATTAAAGGCAGGAGCAGAAAAACCTCCAAAATATTCTGCACGGGTACCAATTACAATGTGTTTACTGAGAGAAGACTTGCACAAGTGTCTAATTAAGCCTTCTCAAGCATTATTACTGTAACACACGGCCCCAATACCATATGCTGATCAGGCCTGGCTACAGACAGACGACATTCTGACTAGACACCGTATTTTAAAGACTTTATTAATAAATTTTTGCACATCTAAAGTACATGCTTAGTCACAGGTATAAACCCCACAATACAAAATTAATTATAAATAAATAAACAAAAAATAAAGTATACATCTTAGTTAACAAAGCCCAAGGCCCTGAACCACTCTCCAGGCTAAAGCCTGTTGTGAGCAGAGCTCTGTGGTACACCCAGAGTGGCAGAAGACTTAAGTCCCTTAAGTCCTCCACCAAAGGAGGGAGATGAGAGGATGGACATAAGAACAACCATCCCTTGAAAGAGAAGTGAAGAGGGTGTGCTTGTCAGAAATGTATTGAAAGACTTTTGAAAGAAATGCTGATTTTGCTGGAGTGTCTTGCAAAATACACAAATGGATTTCAACGAGGGGGATCACCCTGTCTGAGCAACTTCAAAATTATCTACTTGGAGAATGACCCATACTCGAGGATTCCCCAATTTTCCAGAATTGTGTTATATTAAAAAAACCCTTTACAATTCCATGTGTACTAACAGAGATCCACATAGAACGAACAGCCTGTGGCTCTCACTTCATTTTTGATCACCGTGTTGCTGGTGGCACCTCTCCTGTTCTGTCCTTGTCACCTGAGGGCAGAAGTGTCTGTAAGGCTACAGAGACCAGCACACTCTGCTCATCCTGCAAAATGTTCTCATTTGGACAGGAGGTGCCACACCTGAAAACTGGTTTGGGACCTGAATGGACACATGGTTCCCTGCATGTGCAGTGCAGGCACCTCTGAACTGCAAGGGCAAAGGCTGCACTTTGGGTCCCTGAGCTCAGCTGAGGTCTCAGTGTGTCCATCACAGTGGTCACTACTCCTGGTACAAATCATCCAACAAACACTCCTAAGAGACACTTGCACACTTGGATGTGATGAGTTAGTCCTGCTTCCACTGCAGTCACTGGTGGCCAGTTGTGATCTCTCAAGGAGAACAAAAAGATGAGGCACACTGTTCCTTCCCCCAGTTCTCCACTGGAAGCCTGAGGACTCTAATTCAGCCTGAGCACGACCACCATCATTCAGATGCAGCTGTATCTCTTCTCCTCTTTGATCCTTCCTACACTGGTGATGCTGAGCCACATGTTGAGATGAAGCAGCACAATAAAGCTTTTGGACTCTTAGCTCAGCATGCAGAGCCAGGGAGGCAGCCCCTGAGAACTGCAGCCTTGCCAAGACACCAACTTCAGCTACAACTGTGCAGGAGTCAAGCACACTGCCATGTTAAGCAGCATCCCACACATCTCAGGTGAGCTTTTCTTATGGAGGTCACCACAACCCTGACCTCTGCTGACACACTGGCTCTTCTCTCACCTATTCAGAAATCAAAAGGACCACAGGCAGCCTTTCTCATCCAGGCTCTTCACTGCACTTCCCAGAGGCTCTAACCCATCACTGCCAACTGGCAGCAGCAGAGACCTCACAGCAGACTACAGACCTATCTCCTCCAGTAGCAGGTTTCTGTGCACAACTCCAACATCTCCAGCAATGCAGAGGTACTTCTCTTCATGTTTTCAAAACCAGTAGCAGTCTTTCCTGCCTGGAGAAAACTCCAGGCTGTGGACGTATGTCTGGAGGCGAGGACCAGCAGGGCAGCAGAGAGGTCTGGAGACCCTACCTGTCTGTAAAGGGGCTTTTTTTATTGGCCCTTGACCCCACACTGTTAACCTTGGTGCAGCTGGGGGCAAAGGCTGAGCTACAGTCCCCTGTTCATCATAGCACCTCTGGTTCCTGCACAGCAAGCGGGCACAAGCTGGGAACTGGGGCCAAGTCAGAAGAACCCTCTCTGGTTTGCAGGGGTTTTTCTGCTCCCCTGGCCAGTGAAGCAGTGGAACAGCCGGAGGTAGGAGATGAGTTGGTGGGCATGCAGGAACATCCTGAGGGGGGGATCCTCTGCCCACAGGGGGATCGGACTTCGGAGGGCTTTTCCCACCCAGCAGCAGTGCAGCAGGTGCCAAGAGCTGGGCTGGCTTAGGAGCAGTCCCACAGTGGCAGAGTCCTCTCCTGCCGGCAGAGCAGCCCCGTTTGGCAGGGCTGGCCCCACATCTCGCTGGTGCAGGTGGAGACAGGGCCTTGGCTGCCTTCCAAGCGACCCTAAACCAGAAGCGTCTTTTCTTGCCCGCAGGAAGGTCACCTGAGTGCACAGTTAAAATCTGATCAGGAACAACTGAGAAGTCCTGCTCTGCCAGCAGGAAAGCAAGAGACTGTCAGGAGTGACGTGGACACCAGACAAGGGGTGTCCACCCATGGTACACATCCAAGAGGGGCTCTGTGTTTGTGTTGGACAGGTTTCCTCCAGAACTTCCAGCCCTTGCACTGGGCACCCCAAATCAATCACTGATGAAAATTCTTGGCTCTATCATTCATTTACTGAGGAGATTAAAGGTCCAGGAAGATCCTTCCAGAAGAAGACAACCCTACACAATTCCACTAAGCCAAGGGTCTCTTGGCCAGAAGACTACGATACCCCCCACACCAGAAGGAATTCTGAACTGCTTTCAACGAAAACAAACCTCTGGGCCATAGTACATGTGGCTGGAAATATGTTCAAAGTTATGAATCAAAAGAGGGGAGAGAGAACTTTCAATGGAACTCTGTTTTGACCAGCTCTCAGAGAGTATCCAAAGGTAACCCTTCTACAAAAAGATTTATCAAGAACTTCAAGGTAAAAGATGAAAAATAGTTTGGTAACCAAAGCCATTTCGCACAGACAACCTAAGGCAGCACCTGGCAAGCACAGCCAAGAGTACCAGTTTGCACCATTCACAATCCTGAGTGGTCCTACAGATGAGGATGAAAAGCAAGACCATGATACATAATCCTGTTCATCTACAGGCACCCCACTGACCAAGCACTTCATACAAAGCAGCTGAATACATTTCAAAGCTACATTTGCTTCTACTTCAGGTTTCTAAATAGCCCTCTAATCATCCCTTTGAAGATAACTCAGTCAAATTAAATACATTTTGATGGTAAAATCTGGACATGACACACTAACAAACACTGAATCCCTGCCTAAATAACTAAGGAAACATAAAGCAGTGTTTTTCTTTCCTTTTGAACTAGCAGCAAAGGAAGTCTGGCCACGGTTCAAAAAGAGTTGTAATTGAAAATGCAATACTTACATTTTTTCATAGAGGCACTTGCATCCAAGAATGGGTGATGGAAAAACTCATCTGAAAAAAATCAAGAACCGTGACTCAGTGAAAGGAAATAACTGTAAGAAGTTTACAAAGCAATCAAAGCATAGCAAGTTACGGTGTTTTACAGCGATTTTTCCATGCAATCCAGTCAACCTTGGAAGCTGGCTGACTGCAGTTGTATACAGTAGGGGTCAAGAATGCAGGGTAGGGACTGGATGCAGGACCCGCTCATATAAAAAGGATGGGAAATTATCTGGATCCCTGGCTGATCAGGATGGTGAGTCATCCTAACTGCAGGGATCCAGAGGAACTGTATTTATCACACTGCACAGCCACTCACTACACTGAAGAGGAATGATGGACAAAAAGACCTCCACTGAGTGATTTTCCATCACACACAGACCCAAACCCTGCACACACTGAGGGCAGAAAGGATCACAGCCCAGAACTCCCTCTCTTTCACACCAGACACAACTGCTGCTTCCTCCCCTCTTTAAGGGAGAACATTCCACAGATCCAGGCCAAGAAAAGCTTCTGTCCTGGCTTGCTGGAGACATGAGGACATGTTTGCCTGTCCTCACAAGCAGCCACTTCTCCCAACTCCTTCATCTCTGATTCATTGCAGCTCTGTGCCAGTCCTCTCCTATCACAATCAGCAACTCAGCCTTTTGAGAATGTTAGTCATGGATCAACACTGATTATGGAGCTAACTGCAGGCACTTCAACTTCTTTTCCCAGCATGGATTTCCTGTTGCAACACCCAAGGTTTACAAACTTCTCCTTCTGTAAACAGCTCCTCTTTGGCCAGTGAGCTTTCCAGAAAGTAGCAACTGGGTTTTTTGTCTGCTTTTTAATCTTAAACAATCCCTGTCTCCCCAGCCCCTCCTTGCCACCACCACGGCAGGGTCCTGCAGCCTGAGTGTGGGCTTAGCACAACAGAAGGGATGGAACTCTCTGGCAGGGAAAGCTGGCATCTCACAGATTACATCTGCTGTGGATGGAGAACATCCCCATCCTGGAGGAGCTGCTCAGCTGCTGGAGTTTCCTGCTTCTTCTTCAGATTGCTCCTCTAGAGGAGTGTACCATCCCTCAGCCAAGCTGACTCAACTGAGGGGGTGGAAATGATCATTTCTTTCACTTTTCCCCCTCCCCGCTCCAAACTGCTTATTAGCTGTGCTTGCAAAGTAAAATTTAAATAGCCCAGCTTGTAATCATCAGCAGGAAACTTGCAACTTGAAACCCTCTTGGTTTTCCTCTAGATAATCTTGAGATTGCAAAGACCACCAGTTCCTGGTAGAACAGCAGCTGAGAGACACAACAAGCAAATGAAGTTTCAAGCTTATGTGTTGCTGTTGTGTGACTCAACTAAACTCTGGGGCAGCTCCGTGGAGGGCACTGTGCACAACTCCAGGCAGATTGCAGAGGGCCTCAGGGAAAAAGGAGCAGCAGGAAACCCCCCCCTCTGGGGAGAGTGGCTCAGGAATCATGCCTGACCCAGCAGCACTCACAAATCTTCAATTTTCACCTTACAGAGCTCTGGAGGGTACAGGGGCAGTGAACAAAGGCACTGACCATCAGCCAAAGCAGGCCTTTTGTAAACAGTGCAGGTGAAGAGAACGTCCAGTGGTGAGCTGGGCAGTGGGAGGACAAAGCACTGGGAGCCAGCTAAGGGAAGGGGGAGGTCTGGATGGGATCCAGAGCTACAGAACATGAACAGCTTGTGCACAGCTGGGCTCACACAGTAGCTGAAAAGGTGACACTAAATGGGCACAGGGAAGTGCTCTCATTTACATATTGCTGCTATCTTGGCAAGGGGCATCATCTGGAGGTGGACGGGACCAAGTATACGACTGGATAATGGGGAAGTGGATTGGTCTAAATAAATCATGGTTCTGGTAGTTGCTTTCCTCTCAGCTGACAGGAGATATCAGAATGTGTCATGAGATGCCACACACTCATCAAGATCTGCCTTCTATAAAGCACAAGGAATATCTCAAATATAGGCTTCTCTGCAGATTATTTTCTCACATACCCCTTAAAAACAATTATATTTTAGAAGGATGTGACAATTTATAGAGAAAAGGATCTTGCAGCAGCCAATAATCTCAGTGCTGAAAGTGTTGTCTTGAGTGATATCAAAATTTATTATCTTAAATTTCTAAGTGTTAGACACTGACTCATACAGCCTACTCCCAGGAGGTACAAAAACAGCTTATGGGGGTCTAAAAAGGTTTGGCAGACTCAATTTCTGATAGCAGGGAGTCAAGAACCTCAAGGATACCTTCTTTTTAAATGCACATAGCAGCATGATAGAAGAGGTGGAGATCCACAGCCAGATAGAAGATCTGCAGGGAATAATACTGCAAGGTGCTTCTATCCAAGCCAAGTCTTGCCAAGGGCTTCAACAACTCCCTTATCAAAAGGCTCATTCTCTCACTTCTGCACCCCAGTAACCAGTTCTTTACATTCATCACTGGGTAATTATGATCAGCCTCTGTTAATCCACCCAGATGACCGTCCCCAGAAAGGCTTTCCTGGCATCTCTAATCCAGAAGAATAACAGAGGGTGTAAAACAATTTCTCTTCATCAGCTAACACGTGCTGCCCAGCAGGGAACAATCCACTTGAGCAGATAAGCAACAAAAAAACAACCAAAAACCAATGCCCAAAACACAGAAATATCAAACTCTTTTACCCCAAGTCTGACTAAAAAGCAACATCCTGAAAACACTCAGGACATCTTTGCCTTTAGACGACTTGGCCCTTTCAGGGGCTCTAGGAAAGGCTCCACCTCTGCTTGCTTTCCTCTAGGGCAGGGCTTTACTAGGAGGTTCTTCAGACCTTTTGGCTCAGCTAAAACACATCTGTAAAATGCTGCCAAAGTCAGAACCAGCTGGCTCACAGTGACTCTTCTTAATTTAGAAGGAATTAAGAAAAAAAAAAAAAAATGAAATCTCCATGTCAGCCAAGACAGGAGACAGACACAGGCTCAGGGACTGCCAGGTTGAGCCCTCATAAGAACCACAGCTTCCTTCCACAGAAACCTGGAGGAGGAAAGGGTCTGCAAGCAGCTATGGTCTCCAGGCTCAAATTATCATGGTAGATCCTGAGAAATGGAGGGTATTGACTGAATTGTTCAGTAAATGGGTGCAGCTTGCAGCTTTGGGGGCTATGCCAGAGAAAACCACATTTTACAATCAAAGTTCAGAGAGATTATAAAAGCAGAAGCCAGGAGAGGGAACACAAGTAACAAACACAAGCTGAAGGTGTGCCACATCTCCAGGTTTGCAAAATTGTACCGAAATCAGCACGGACCTTTCCAGCACATGTACTAAAACCCCCAAGACTATGCAGCCCTCAAGGCACACGTGAGATCCAGGTGTCTGGATGCTTCTCCTAGCACCAGCCAGAAGTACAGATGTTTGTGCAGTGCCACAGCACAAGAGACACACAGAGAGGCAGCAGAACTAAGACTGGAAGGAGGTCTTACCAAAGTCCATGCGGTCCTTATGGTTACGCTGCAAAAGGCCCAGCAGGAGCTGCCTCAGGTGGCTTGATGTCTCCCTGGGGATGCTAGGATTGCAAACAAAAGCAAAGTAAGAGACACTTGCAGTCTACTTAAACTGCTTTTACACATTCAGGAAGGCAACTGGCAAATGCAAACTCTGTGTGCCTGCTGGGCCAGGAACACCAGGAGCTCACTGGAGGGAGGCTGAACTGAAACGTCTCTATTTGCATCTCTGGCTTTCACTCCCCACTGTCACTGTTCAGGCTACAGCTAATCTTGCTTTAGTGGCCTCTCCCATGAGCACCTGCAGATCCTTCCCTTCCACAGTGGTGCCAGTGTCAGCCCTCTGGTTCTCAGCTAAGCCCATTAACGTGCAGTATTTTGCACTTGATAAATAAAATCTCTTTCATTTGTGCTAGTGAAAATAAGGAGGGCACTAAAATCAAGCAGTTTCCAAGGGGAAGCTTCCAATTAAGACACTGGTGGTGAAATGTATCATCAATTACTACCATTTTATTAAGTCATTTGTTTTTCAGTGCAGCTTATGTAAGGCTGGCAAGCAACCTTTGTCTATTTGCTTCCTTGATATACACCATTTATTAATTGGAGGCCACTAAGATGTGAGCAACTGCCACCAAAGCAAGCTAAAATTCATGCAGCTATCACCCCACTTTTCAGCACAGTTAGGAAGAAAACACTCTTTTCCATGGCCTTTGCAGTACAAAAGAGCTGTAAATCACTGTGCTCTCCCTTGCCCCACAGGCAGATGGAGGAGAGGCCAGGGCAGCTCTTCCCAACCCCAGCAGACTGCAAGATGCAGGGAATAAATGACCAGATTAAGGCAGGGAAAGCGGAATTCAGCTCTTGCATAAGTGGATTCAGCTCTGCTGACTTCCCTCCATCACCAGAAGTGCTGCTGGGGGCTGTAGTAGCCAGGCTGGGGCAGAGCTCTCCAAATGAGAGCGTGGGTGGTTCCAGCTCCTCTCACTATTAACTCTGTTTATCATGGCTGTGCCCAGCATGGCCCCACGCTCTGCCAGGCTTTTCCCTCTCCCCACACTGGGGTCAGCTGAGGTAATGGCCTGTGTGTGCCCAGCACTGTAATTTTAGCTGCTCAGTATCTCACACGTGGCTCAGGCAGGGCTGCCCTTCACTGGGCTGGCAACACCCACTGCCCTGAGGCCAAGCCCCACTGATGCTGGGAGAAAGAACCCTTCCTACACCATCTCCACCAATCTGCCCTGCCACAGAAAGGGCAAAAACAGAAGTTAGCACAAAAATAGTGGAAGGAGGGGTAAAAAAGGTGCTAGCTAGCACTGCCAGACTCCTGTTCAATGAAACAGGAAATGGGAGGCAAGGTATGTATTTATAGGTTTCAGTACTACCCAATTATTTTACTAGGAAGCCCTAGGCCTTGCTGGGGCAGGAATTTGAACACAGTGATTCCTAGAACAGAGAATGATGGCAAGCATTCCTTATTCTTCTTCATACTGGAGGAGTTGCTCTTCCATCCCTGATGCTAGAATGGTTTAGTTGCCTTCTCAGGTTGACACATGAGGAGGGCCAGCAGGACTCTGGAAGGGATGCAGGAAGACAGGCTCAGTTTGAGCCTCTCATCAAGAAAGTGTCCTTGGAAGCCCACTGTGTAATGGAATAACCCAAGGTACCACAGTGAGCAGTCTCCTGAAAAATACATTAGTGCTGGAGACCTGCAGTCCTGCAGTGTTATCATCATCATTTATTTATCCATGACACACAAAGCTCTCACCCAAAATGAGTCCATTTCCCAGCTATGGCTTTGGCCTTGCTGTGGCTTCAAAGCCAAGAAACAGGCAGGTCAAGCCATGGACTTCAGATGGCACAACACAGATGAGAATGATGCAAACAGCCCGTCTCCTCTTATCTCCCACGTCTGAAGCATCAAGTTTTACTACTCTATTTTCCAAGTATTTATTTTCCAAGGCCACCTTTTTAAAGATAAGTAACAAATCTGCCTTATTACCCCATGATCTGGGATGTACTTTGCCATGCAAACCAGTATGATAAACGTTAGCTACTAAGATCAGCACTGCTAAAATTGTGAGGCCTTTGGGCTCCCCAGAATGCTCAGAACAGCATCTCACCTGTCAGCAGCAGCTGGGTAGGCAGGGACTGCTGGGGAGCGTTTAATGAGCTTTTCTTCCCCACCCCATTCCCAAGCCAAAACACAGCACTTTCCACAGCCATGGCAGGGAGGTGGGTGCCAGCCTGCTGAGCCCCAAGGAAAATGAAACCAAATCCTGGCACTGCTGAAGTCTGAGGAGGTCGTCTCTGGAGTAGTTTTGTGTTTCATCCTGTGCTGGCAGGGCTCTCAAGCAGTTTATTCATGTTTACTCAGGAATAGCACAGATTGCAGCCCACGTCAGAGACAAACTGACTTTGGAAAGCTGGGAATTGCCATTTACACAAAGGCCACTTCAGATCTGATGTCCACAGCAAAAAAAAACCAAAAAACAGTGGGCTTGGATCTAAATTTTGGAGGAGTTTGGTAGTTCAAAAGTGGAGATAAGTGAAAATGGTGAATGCAGGCTGTGCAAAGGACTCAGAGGAGAAGGACTAATTCCTACAAGCACAGACATGCTCTCCTCTTACAGCCCAGTTTCATTTCTCCCCTCGCCTGCACCACGAGCCAAACAACAGCAGGGCAGCAGGATCCACACAAGGAAGCTGATTAGTTGTAGGGATTAATTTCTCTCTTAGTAAGAGGGACTGCCTCAAAGGTGAGCAGCCATGTTTTGGGCTGTTTAGGAAAAACAGAAGGTCTGCTTTCTGCTCACACAGACTATCCAGCTCCCATTATGTGGTGGCATTTTTGCTTTAAATTGTTCTCTTTGGGTGTTTTACTCCCTCAAGCCCTCCAGTTCAATCCAGGAGAATATGCAGATGCCCCAGAGTTAATGCTGGTAGAAATCTGCCTTCTCCCCAAATCAAAAAAGGAAGTACTTAAAGGGAAAGCACAAGTCATTGATAAGAGCTCCAGGTTCTTGACAGTCCCTTCTAGTTATCTCTTGGAGCTGTCTGAACTGATAAGGGAAAACAAAAATCCATATACAGCAACCCACTGAACTTTCTGCATATGTGGCTGCATTAGCAGCTCTGCCAACTTGAAGCTCACTTTCTGCTTAAAAAAGGCCTTCCAGTTTTTGGATATCTTATCTGGAACTTCAGTCCTATCTCTGTACCAGGCTGAGGTTTTCAGAGTAGGCATGAGGTTCTGCTTTAAGAGCTCAGAGATCAAAAGGAAAGACCACAGCAACAAAACCAAAATACCCTGACAAATCACAGCACTGAGCAGCGAGGTAACATACACCCTGTTAGGATGAAAGCAGTTCTCTTCCCCCTGGAAACTGCAGCAGTGTCCATTTCCATGGAGGTTATAGTGTTTCCCCCTAAGAGCAGGATGGACACAAGCAGTTGCTGCCCTGACACGTGAGAAATGGGAATGTGATCTGCAGTCAGGTATTGCAGGTTACAGGAGGGACTGCAGTTTGGCTGCTCACAGGTTTCCAGAATTGCCATGAGCTATTCCCAAGGCTCTCAGCCTCAGGGAAGCCATGTGTGGAACCAGACCACCAGCTGGCTCTTGGAATCACTAAGAATCATGAATTTTTGCATTGCAGGGGAGCAACAGTGTCTGCAGAGAGAGAGAACACCAACTCTGGCTATCCACTGCTGCCTGATTCTCTGGGCCACATCACTGCTGGTATAAGGAATGGGGAAAGGCAGGTGGCCAAATATTTTAGTCAGCTCCCTGAGTGACAAGCCAGGAGCATGCGAGGACAGGTGTAAACACAGGGTAAACAAGTGCCCACAAGCAGCAACACTGGAAAAACGCTTACTTGGGCATCAGCATCTTGTTTTTCTCATAGAAGAGGCGGAGATCCTGTGGGCTGCTGGCCTGTATGGGAGAGAGAAACCAGTACATAAAGCAGTTGACAGTGAAGGAAAGGGATTAATATTTCTATTTCACAGCAGCTCTGAAGAGCAGAGAGGCATTTTTCAATTGCTGGACCAGCACAGACAATGAGAACCTGCAGCTTGCTTTAGACTGAAAAGCCAGCCCTGTGCCAGAGTGAAAATACAGTATTTTAGCCTGCTGCCATTTTGTCCCTGACCTGGTTCTGTCCTGCTCTCCCCTTCCATCACTGCAGTGGGCTCTGATGTTCAGGTTTGAGCTGGCCTAATAGCCTCCCCCAGAAGACTAAATAATTGAATACGTGAGGAGCCTCAAATGGTGAATGGCAGATCCTGCTGGGAACATGGATTAATGCTGCAGGGCATTTAAAAGAGGGGCAGGGAGCCTGCTGATGGGCAAGAGGATCTGTGAAGAGACTGGGAATGTGAAGAAAAAGCAACTGAATTAGGATTTTCTCCTTTAATTCCAGGGAGCCAGAAGGTCTCCAGCCACAGCTCCTGTTTTATTTGTGCAGTAATACACACAACTGCGTGGGATGTTGGATGACAAGATTCCAAATTCTGAGAGATGAGATTAAAAAAAAAAAAAAGGGGGAGGGGGGATTGGCACAAGAGGTTTATGGCTGAGGTTAAAAATAAAATCACCAGTAGAGAAGCACAGACACGTAAAAATCTGCTAACACAAGTTCTCCATTTGTTTTCATGCAATGAATAATACAGGCCAGTAAATTAACCCTAGTGTCTCAAGCTTTCCTGCTTAGGCTGAGTCTCTTTATTAAAGGCAGAGCAGGCTGGCTGGCATGACACAGACATGAAGGCACACATAAAGAGGAGAGGAAGATCACAGAGATTCATCTGCAGTCAATTATTGGTGCAGCAGAGTGTGTAGGAAAGTGTGAATGAGGAGGCAACAGGCAGCTTCTCCTGATGTTCAGGGCAGGCTCTAAAAACCCTCGAGCCTTCCACCTACTTCTATTTCTAAATTAGAAGCATTTAAGGTCAATTAAGATGCTTAAAATGGCAAATCAGACAAGCCAATCTGCAGATGGCCATCAAAATACCACTAACAGAGCATGGCTGGAAAAGCAGCCACATAAAATGCTGTTTCAACATCACCTACTCCCTCTGGGTGAAGATGAAAATTGAGGATAACAGAGCTCGGTAAAAAAACCTCAAGAGAATGCAAAGGAGAGTCTCAGAAGCTGCTAATATCAACACACTTGTGTAGCACTCATCAGGACAGTATTTTTCACACAGCTTTACCAACAAAAGCTTCACAACTCTCCTATTGATTTGTACCAATAAGTGCTATTGGATTCCTAAAGGAAGCAAATAAAGATTTCCTGGTTGTCTTTTCTGCAATAACACACCCTCTGCCATTCACAGACACAGCAAGGACCCAAACAGAAGGTGCCAAAACACCTTCTCCACAACCCATCAAAATGAATGTTCTTCAGCAAAGCACCTTGTTACACAGATGCCAAACTGCACCAAAACTTCCAATTGCTTCCCCTCGAAATGGAAAACTCCGTTTTACACCTTTCCCCTTAAAGTTCTTGGGTCTGTAATTTTTGGCCAACTTTAAGGAGGCAAACACACACTGCACCAAATGGCCTGGCCACACTGCTCTGTGTGATGAAAAATATGCCTGACAGACACAAGGTACAAGGAGGAGCAGAACAGGGAGGGAAGGGCTCATTCACATCAGAGAGACACAAGCCTTGGCTCTGTGCTCTGGTCATTTCCTGTCGCAACAACTCGATTGTTTCACAAATACAATGAGGCTCTGATCTATTTCAAACACTGTTTTGTCAGACATTTTCCTGGCAATAAAGACAGAATATATTAAAAGCAGCTCATATATGAAGCCCAGCTCATTAGAGAGGGTTTCCATGCACTGGCTCGGACAGAAACAAAATCCTCAATGAAGTTCCCCCCCTCATTGTACAAGTTCAAGAGATATCCCCGTAGGGTTATTGTTCCTCCACATTCTGCTTGTCTCAGCACCATCCCCACTTGCTCCTGCACACCCAGCCCATGATAGGCTGATCTCTAATACAGATACTGGGGGAAGAGTCATTTTAGTGAGTGCCCAGCACAGATAACCACGGATCACCATTAATTTGGTAAAAACAACTGAATCTTCACATAACTTTATTATTAATCAAATGAGTCACACATTTCTATTCCTGGCAGAGGGCTCCCAGGCTTGCAGTAACATGCCCACTGCTCTCCTGCTGTCACCAAGCATTTCATAAAGCACTAGGACCTTCAAACACTTTGCTCACCTCTCCTTTCAATAAATAGTGCTGCTCTGAGAATCATGGAAAAAAATACACAACCATTTGTAAGAGAGTAAAAATGCCACTGGAATCCCTTCTTCTAGGAAGCTAAGGACTTAACTTGAAACCAACCTTCCAGGCAGACACACCCTGCCCATGAAAAACACCAGAAAAAGCACATTTTAAGCAGGTAACAACTAGACCAGTCGAGGTACACAGAGCCAGCTGCTACCTGCAGGACAGTATCCATCTGTCAGACCCAGGGACGCAGAACTGACAGCTCAGCTTTCCCCAAGAACAGGAGACACACCAGCAGGTCAATTCACACCCTCAGTCCCCCTCTCGTGTTACTATGGAGCAGCTGCATTGGTGTAACTGGTTCTGTTTTTGTCTGTCCTTTCTATATATAGAGACAATTGGACAAATTCAATCATGCCAGTCTGTTAGTTTGTCCCCAGCAGCAGTGGAAATATGTTGAGCCAACAAAGGCATTCGGCATAACCCTGCCAAATCCCACTCAGTGCTGGCTGCCTGCAAGTGAATTGCATGTGAAAAGCAGGCAGGGGGGGTGTTTCCAAAAGCACTCAGCACTGGATTTGTTGTGCTTGGGCAAAGACTGGATGCAAAAGCCCAGCACTCAGACAGAAGAGGGCCAGAGACATTCACACCTTCCCTGAACAGCCCTGTCTAGTCAACACTTCATAGCAGGTGTGTGGTATCTGCTCTGTTCCTTGAATCCTTTCCTTGGAGATTTGAAGGTGCAGAAAGGGGATTCAGACATGTGAGAGAGAAAAAAAATAAACAAGTAATGATGTTTCTAGCTCAGTAGTTCCACAGAAAAGCTTGAAATCTTGCTGCAAATACCCTCTGCTTGTTAAGACTCCCACAGTGAAGTGGCTGCAGTTGGGGGACCTGAAAGCCCCAGGACCAGAAACAAGCAAACAAAAAACCCGACCCCTGAGCCTTCTTCTTCAGCTGTCTGTGGATGTTTTCTCTCTCTGCTGCCAACAGAGCAGGATGAGACCCACAAACACTGGTCCAAAAGCCACTGACTACAGCAACAAGTCAATCTCTGTGCCCAGTCTCAGCGGAATAAACCTACCACTGCCAGGAATTCCTGTCCCCATGGACACAGGACAGTCCAGAGGAACAGATCTGGGAACAAAAGAGTGGCCTGCCTAACAAATTCTAAGTATAAAGTCATCCCTTCCCTAGTCTTCCTCAAGGCTCGTTCCACAACACGGCAGTTGCTATAAGTGACACATGATCCTGGTACTTATGCAGACAGAATTAACTCAGAATTAAAGCAGTGAACTTGGTACACCAGACTTGGAAATTAATTTTTCACCTAACAGCTAGCTGGGACAGGGACACAAGCAGGCAGATTAACTCTTTCAGAGCTGCCAGACCGGGCAGAAAAACTTGCACTGCCTCTTATGTCACTCCCCTGCTCCCTGGCTCCACAGTGCATCACATCCATAAAGAGCTGGAAGATTCATGCAAAGGCTCAGACAGCAGATAATCAGGTTTTATGGTCCTTAGATGATCTGATGTCCAAGGGGACCCATGCTACTGCCAGAGACAGCTCTGACACAAAGTACATGTGCTTGGTGGTGAGTCTGCTTACCAAGAGCTGCCCAGTTTTAAAAGGGGTCACACAACAGAAAACACCAGAAATATCACTGTGATTCCTCCCCCGCAAAAAGGAGAGATTGAGGTCATTTAACTAATCATATTTAAAACACCATCTGACAAGGACTAGATTGGTTTTAGATTGTTTCAGACCTTGTGTAAATCTTTTCCTTCTCTACCTCCAGCTTTGCTTCTGGTTGTCACTTGTTTACACTGCCTGCACCACCTCACAGGGGGCACAGGCTCCCAGTCTTTTCAGCTCCGGTAAGGACAAGAGGAAACCACTACACTCCCAAGGCACTTCCCAGTATTGGTCAGCATGACCAGGAAATGCACTGTTCAAGTCCTGTCCTCAGCGACAGAAATGCAGAGGTGTAAGTGCAGACCACTTATTAGGCAAGGCAAATTAACAATTCCACATTAGTACAGTGCTCAGCAAATCTGTTTATAGGGATTATGAATCCCATTAATCTCATCCCTATGGCAGTCTCACTGTTTTGTTTATGGGCACGTTTAATACAAAAAGCTCCTTAAGAAAGCTTCACCAGCCATCCTACCAACTGTTCACATCTGAGCATCAGCAGCTTCTTT
Organism: Corapipo altera; assembly: GCF_003945725.1. Lineage (NCBI taxonomy): Eukaryota > Metazoa > Chordata > Aves > Passeriformes > Pipridae > Corapipo > Corapipo altera. The sequence goes on from NW_020884906.1 coordinate 2,697,783, forward strand.
CCTGTCTGCGTGCAGTGAGGCAGGGAAGGGACAGGAATGGCTCTGGGAAATTGCCTTGGGTGACCCAGCTATAGTTAATTTTAACTCTGAGACAGCCAGAAATCACATTCACGCACATAAACACCTCTGCCTTGATTTAGGACACTTTCTGGATTGACAGCTGCCTCAGCCTTTCCACACATTTGATCTTTTCTCCATCTAACCCATATCCCCATCTAACCCATTTCCCCTAAACCCTATTTTATTTTTAGGCAGCTCCTTCCTGCAGATAACACCGGAGTCCCTTTGGCTTGCAGCCTCCTGGAGGTGCCTGGTTGGCTCATGCAGCAAAACAGCCAGAGCACCCAAATGCAGCATGTTTCATGCTCCAGATTCCCATGGGAATCTCGGCCAGACAGGGATGAGGGGCTGTTCTTGCCAGCCTGGGAGGGAAGGCACGGTGAGGATTTAGCCTGAAGAGGTTAACGTCAGAAATCCACTTCCTGGCTTCCCTGTACAACTGGGTCTGCTGGTGGCACTGTGTGGAATCAGCCTGTTCCCTCCCCGCCCATTTGGAGACATCTCTCCCAAAAGCACTCATTGCTATTCATGGTGTCCCAGTCACCCCTGTCCACTACCCCTCTTTTCTCCTAAAAGCCCTGTAAACAACAGTTTCTCCTTGATCAGTGACCATCAGCAAAGTCTGACAACAGTCATGCCAACAAAGATAGAAAGCCAGTTAACCTTTAACCAGCTTCCCAGCATCTGCCCTGGACAGGCTTCTTTCACCTGGATCTCACAGCTCGAAGGCAATTTGTGACACACACGGCCAAAACAAATAGATGGGGCACAGAGAACCATCTGGGCTGAGCTCCTCTTTCTCCCTGATCAAACAAATCCACAGCTGCTCCTGCACTAACAAACCGGTCTGGCATTGAGCTTCAAAATACAAACTCCAAAAGAGGAAAGGGCGTGGGGAAAAATTGAAATAGAGGAACAAATGACCCCGTTCCCAGCCCAACAGATGTTGGATGTATATGAAAAAGAGAGGTTATCTCATGAGGCAAACATAAAGCAAGGGTCAGGAGCTGCTGGGAAGGGGCTGAAGTGTCCCTTCCCTGCCCAGCCCAAGGCAGGGTTTGCCATGGCTCAGTCACAGGGATGTGGGCACACAGGACTGCTCTCACCTCTGTGTGAGCCTGAGCACACACCTACAGGCAGAACACTGATGGTTTTCTGACCATCTGCCCTTTCAAAACCTTGGCTGGAGAGCTCAGTGGAGCTGACTGATATTCAATTCTATTTCCTGGGGAAGTCTTCTCTATAGGAACAAATGTTTTCAGGAGAAAAATTTCTGTGACATCCCTCAGTGACCAATGATAAAAGCCACCTGTTCTTTCCACAGAAATCAGGTGCTCCACAGTTGTGTGCAATTTACTAAGCAAAGAACACCTATGATAAAGTCACCATATTAAATGGTAACTAAATCATTTGAATGAGCACAGTATCAAGGTGCCTTTAGAGACTAAAAAGCACTAAGTTACAACGGAGAATGAGTGCCAGGCTCTCCCATGCAGCAGTCAAAGCTTGCTTTCTCCTTCCCCACATTTTTTTCTTAAAAGAAAGTAAATATTTGTGTGTTGTCCTAACAGTCATTTTCTCCTCTCAAACAAAGAGACCAACACCAATGAACAGAAGCCATTCAGAAGTTTCAGTGCATTTTCAGGGGTGTTTATAAAAAAAGAAACACGCAAAGAAAATGAAGCCTTGCTCTAAACACAGACCAAGCTGGTGCACAGAATATAAAGCACTGGGATGGAAGATTCTTATAGCAGCAGGGAAAAAATTACCCTGAAGGAGAAAAGTGCTCTTGGCTCTAGACAAAACCAAAACAAACCATTAGTTTACTCCTGTTTTTGCCCACCCTTTCCTGCAACAGATTTAGAACTCATTTTATCCTCCCTGATGATGTAACTGCATAAACATTCGAGGTCTCGTGTGAAATCCTAAAGAGCTGTGAAACTAAAGCTCAGAAAATCTTGCACTTCATAAAATTTGCTTTATTAAATGAGCATAGATTTGTTCCCGACTTTTTTCTTTTTAGTGCCATTTGGTTTTATTTCCTTTCCATTAATTTTAGAGGCTTGGTGGGTTTTGTTTGTTTGGGGGTTTTTTGTCACCATTTTGTTTTGTTAGGAAATCAGGATAAAGAGATGTCAAGATATGTGAAGAGAGGGCCACAGTTCACATGTGCCCTAATGATCTCAGAAAATGAAGCAGCACTCCAGAGGCATGGAGCTGACATATATCAGCATGCAAATATGAGGTCTTTTTCCACAGATTAGAGATTACAGAGCTCACACATTAGAGAAGCAAACAAGTATCAGCAATTCAAGCATCTCTGCTATGCTTTAAGACAGCAAGGAAAAAAACCTGACAAGTCCAATACTTTAAAATAGTAATTGCAAGGGAGATCTTGGAGATCTCATTCAGCATGGAAGAAGGAAAGGAACACAGTGTGGCACACTAATGACCTGGAACAAGAAAAATACGCTGAGTATAGAAGAACTCCAGCTATGTATGATTACAAATATGTGAAGTAATTCTGAAACATGCATGAGGCTGTGGTGAATTTCTCCAGCATTCAAAAATCTAAAATCAGAGAATGCTGTTCACAAAAGATATGTTTCAGCTCATCCAGAAGTTATGACATTTAAGTATAGGGTGGAGTTTTACAGGACTGTGTTGTATTAGGAGGGGTTTGGACCTGATGAACATAAACATTTCAGGCTGGAAGGGACTGCTGTGACATGACAGATAAGATCCTTTTGATAAGATTCTACTTAACTGTTTTGAAAACCAAGTTGATTCAGCTGCAATACACCACCTACCACCAAATCATCCTGAACATTAACCTGCAATTACAATCTTCCTTATTGTCCTTCCATACACAACAGAATTATAATTATAAATTATACACTAAGTACAGCTGTAAATAGGCCTGAAAAAAACCCACTGCTTTAACTGATGCATGGTAATTTTCTCAATAAATGACCCTTCCTAAAGATTTATAACTGAGAAATACATTTCAGTGAGATACAGACCAGAAGAGAGTCATATTCTAGTAACACATCCAGCATTACAACATATAAAGCACCACACTGTCAAGGTGTTGGACAGCCAGACCTTCATGAGGCTGGATCTAGGGGAGCTGACATAATAATGACAGAAGCCTTTGATTAAAGGGATTTCCCAAATTAAAGGGAAAAAAAAGAGATAAAAAAATAAATCAGGAAACAGTCAGAAACATCAGACCTAAGCAACTCACCTGAAAAGGAGCCTTTCCCGTTAGACACTGATAAATGATGGTTCCTATACTCCAGAGGTCAGCTTTGGCATCGTAGTGTTGTGACATAATGACTTCTGGTGCCTTTTTGGGGAGAGAACAGAGATTCCTTTTATAAGAAGATGCAGCTTTTTTTTTTTTTTTTTAGCAGCTTCAAAGAGAAGTCACTATCATGCTTTAAAAACTCTTGAGCTAGATTCCCCAATTACCACAAAAGATTTGCTCCCAATAAGACTGTAACACTATCCTGAAAGGGCCAATTCCCTAACTAAGTGGGGGAAGCAGAGACTTTCATTCAGGAATAAAAGAAATATTCCAATATTGGGTATTTTGGGCAAACTCAGTACTTTCCCTTCTCAGTGCACCATTTTCTGCTGAATCCACCTCTGCTCATAAGAAACCTCATTGCAATGGCACAGACAGATCTTCTCAACTAAAGCAAGGAACAGGTAAATGATCAGGAGCAGCCAAGGCTCACAGGTTAAGCTCCAGCCTCCATCCTGAGCTGCTTCACTTCAGCACTTTCCTCATTTAGCCCAAGATGGCAGCACATTAATTAAGCTCCAGAGCCTGCTGCCAAGGTCACAGTTTGGGTTCAAAGGCAGCCCTCTGTGTTTCAGCCCAACAGCTTGAGCCCTGCTGTGCCTCAGACTCTGGGTTCTAATCTCAGCCTGTGCACTCAGCTGCTCCCTGCCAGGTTTGTTCCAGAAGCTGGAGACAGTGCAAGCCCCCAGAGCCCCATGGCTCAGGAGGAGTGTGCCTTAGGAGCAGCAGCAGAGGGGGGACAGAAGGGAAGGCTGGCTAATCCCACGTGTTTATGACCAGAGATTTCATTGCAGTGCTGCCAGCATGGAACAGGATCAATTTTCTAGCTCTGTTAGAAGTAAAGGCCACATATAATGGAAAAAAAAAAATAATGGCAACAAACAAGTTGAGGACAGGAGCTCGGTTTGTCCCTAAGGGAAGCAGGCATGGCACCAAGCAAAGCCAAGGAAGCAGGACAAGAACTGCACAAGGAAGTTTCAAGTCTCGCATGACATGGATCATATTGGGATTCAGACAGAAAGCTCATTCTGATGGGGGTAAAATACCTTTCTTTTTTAAAACAGCAAAATGAAACAAGCAGCAATAGGCTGTGACCCAAAGGGAGGAATAAGGGCCTGAATTGCCAGCAGATGTTCCCAGAGCTCCTGCACAAGATTCACAATAGCAGCAGGGACAGACTTCAAACACTCCCTAAATCCCAGTCAAACCCTCCCTCCCCTCATCCTCCTTCAAATCCATCAGTAAACACAGAACAATATGACACATTGAGATTCCTTGATATATCCAGAGTTGTTTAAAATAAAAATAAAAAATAAATAGAAAAATATCACTAGCTTCCTCCAACCCTTTCAAAATATAAGCTGAGTGTTTTCAATTATTTTCACAAGCAAGTCTGAAAAAGTACCACTAAAAATAGACAATTCAGGAAACTCTCATAGGAGAAGAGAGTTACATCATCTTCACATATAGCATAGTTCAAATAAACATAAGGTTTCAAAAAAGGGAGAGGAAGTCTGTTTTGCTTAAGTTAGTACTATGGAACAGACTACCAAATGCACCACCCCTGTGCAGTGCAGCACAGTCCAGCCTAACTCTGCCCAAAACAAAAAACTTTAGAGTGGATTAGACAATGTTTCAAATCAGGTGCCTCCTGCCCCAGGGCACCTCTAAAAACTTCAACCAAGTTGACCCACATCATGTTTGTACTTTGAGCTCAGACACCCACACCCACAGGAACTATTACGTGACTACCTCTGACATTTTTATTTCTGTCTAGTTTTGTCATTTTTAATTTCACTGACTTGATGTGACACATTGAGACCTTGCTGCTCCACAAGCACAAATAACAAATAACCTCATCACAACCTGATCCCAGAGTGGGAAGTACAGAGAGGGTGAAAGGGATCAGTTTGGTTTCTTATACACATTTGTTTCACAGTCTAAGAAGTCATCCTGGAAGCAACTGGTTTAGTGAAAGAATTGACTGCAAAGGCTGAGGTGACAGCAGGTTTTTGGAACTGCTCTGTCTCAAAAGGACCTGCTGAAGCAGGGATTTACTGAGGTTCCTCTGCAGGGAAGCAACACCTCAAATAGCCAAATATGTGAAGCATCTCCCCAGTCCTCACTCTTCTGTTGTTGCTTTGCTCATAGCAGAGGAAATAGATTGCACTTCCCAATGCCTTCAGGGGAGAGGTCTAGGTGACCTCTGGGAGATGCAGTTTCTGGGAGCAGACAACAATCAATAGTCCATTTATTTATCCAAAGCTCATCTAAAAATTACATGACAGCACAGGCACCCATTGTCTGACATTACCAGCAGCCAGAACTTTAGGAAGCCCCCAGGTAATAGCTGGTTTCTGACAAGTAAATAAAATTTCACCTTCAGGGGAAAGACGAGAGAAAAACAAAGCCTTGCTTTTGGGGGGCAAAGCAAGAACAACACAGAAAAATGTGTAGGTAAACCACACTTACCATGTACATGGGTGAACCACACAATGTTGCTGCCATCATATTGTTCTGCAGATACCGGGCAAACCCAAAGTCAGCTACAGAGAGAAACAGAAACAGGTCAGGGGCAGACACCAGTTCTAGAGAGCCTGCACCTTCTCCAGTTGATTCTTTCTACTTTCCTTTCACATCCCATCAGTCTTCACAGCACCTGCCTCATCTCAGCAAGGCTTTGATAGCTCTCTTCTTAAACACCAACATCCTTGTGCCAGTTATTAATGCACAGTACAGACACTAGAAAAGGACAGACCAAGCCACAAAAGCCCAGAACAACAAACTCCCATCCGTTTTTCAGGGATAAACAGTCACTTCTTGTACCCATTTGCCTGCACTTTGAACTGTCATCTGGGAGAGCTCTCTTGCCTCCAGTGAGAGTCTGCCAGTTCATAACTAACCAGTTCATCTGCTGCTACCTCAGCTTTCCATTTGGGGAACTGAAAGTTCCCCTCCATTCAAAATGCTCAGTGTAACAGACACCCAGGACAAACCACTTCCCACCACCATCCACACTTCCCAGCCCAGCCCTACTGGAGTCTTCCTCTTTTTCTTTGGAAAGGTTCCAACAGTGTCAACCCCAGCACTAGGACAGAAAGCTGAGCCACAGCAGAAAAGCCAGGGACAAGGAATACCAGGACAAATTACCTCTGCAGGTTACTGAGCATCTGATCATATGATACTTAGAGGTTCTCTCAAGGTTACCAGATATTTCAAGCTATGAGACTGACACTGTCATCTGTCACTAATGAACTGGTACAGCTAGATATTCCCTGGACCATGTACTCCTCAGGGTTGCAGGGTACATCACACCCAAGGGCAGCTGTGCCTGCAGCACTCCTGCCTGTGTTTGAAGCTCCCAGTCCCTTCCACCTCGCAGATAATAACTCTGTACTTCACAAAAATAAATAAAAAAAAAATCAAAACAAAACAGTCAAGGAGGCACCAACATTTCAAACTTTTCCACTGGACCTCATTTCTCAGGTGAATGAAAGCATTAACACTTCTTCCACAGCACAGGGTTCAGGTGAGGAACAGTTGTACCTAACTGGTGTCAGCTTCAGCTCAGGAGCTGTAACACAACCAAAAGCTCATATGTGAGGGTTGTATCATCCAGCACTCCTTTCTGAGAGACCCCAGGGGATATGTGTGCTCTGTAACTGGATTTCTGGAGCATCAGTCCCAACTACTAGTGGTCCATCTGTGCCACTTGCCTGATGTGCAGAACATCAATCTCTTCAAGATGCAGCTGAGAAACCTGCCTCTAAATTCAGTTTGTGAAAACAACCACTTTTGGGTGTGCCTGACCCTGCTCTGTGCTCTCTGAGGCCAGGCAGGAGAGCAGCTACTATCAGGCCTTCAGGCACCCACATTTACCTCAATACTATTAAAAGCTGAAGAAAAAAAGTCACAACTTCTGCTTATTTCTTGGTAAGACTGGAGATTACACGCCAATTAGGGCAGGTTGGTGTTTGTTTTTATTGAGGGAGGCAGGCACTGCTCAGCTGGGAGCAGAACAGGGCCTGCCCAATTCCTTTTTTGTGCTAAGTCTGTGTCCTGGCCGAGCTGAAAGCTTTTGCTCCTCCTGCCTGGAGCCAGCTGAAGGCTACATCTAGCAGAGGAACTCAACGAGGAAAATGAAAAGTGTTAGGGAATTTTAAAAGAAAGGTAGCAATCCTTTTCTCCTCCCAGACAGCTCCCCAAAGACAGATTGAGGCTTGCCACTTATCCATCACCAAACCCTCCCGAGGACGCTCAGGGTGACGTTCCTAACGGGGTCTTACCGATCTTTATGCGGATGTTGTTGGGATTTGATTTCCTGCCTCCAGCGTAGGAAAGGAGGATATTCTGTGGTTTCAAGTCCCGATGGATGATGCCTTTGCTGTGCAGCATTTTCATGGCACCTGCTATCTGCTGGAGAAAGAGCCTGATGGTGTCTTCACTAAGTGTCCGCATAGCTGGGAAGGAGGGGAAAAAAAAAAAATGACCACACATGAAAAACTTACAATGCCAGTTCCCCGAGGAGCCCAGAGGGCAGATTCTCACAGCAATTAGCTGTAATTTGTCATCTTTATTTCCACGTATGATGTCTTTTCCCCACACACCATTTCTGAATGATTCCTACAGGCAACAAGGGAGAGCGTTTGCATTCCCAGCTTATTCTGTGGTCAGGGCTGTTTTCAGCCCCAAGTCTCTCGTGCTGAACTCAGGCCAGCACTGGGTGATGAATTTGGGTTATTAACTGCAGCCAAAAGTGACATTTGGTGAGGTTTAGGGCTTTCCTCAGCAAGAGCTGCCAGCCAGATCCAGACGAGCAGTAGGCAGGGCTGTGGTTGCTTCTGAGCTATGGTCAGAGCTTTATCACAAAGACCAGGTCTAAAGGTAGAGCTAAGAGGAAAGGCAGTTAGGATTAGGATTTATGCCTGCAAGAGTCATTAAGGCTCATGCTGGGCCTGGAAAGGGTTAGTAGGTTAAATTCAGTCAGTTAAAGCACATGGCCAGCAGGGATCTGTAACTTTGGGTATCAATCCAAGTCTAGGCCTAACCTTGTGCATCATAACCTGCTAGACCAAACCAGAACTCTGATCCCAAAGCCAGTGTCTGGGTGAACCACGGTCCAACACCTAAACAACACACCCTTCCAAGTGACCCCTTCAAGCCCTCATCTCACACCCTCCATTGCATCCATAAACACAGCAAGAATGTCTCAGAATGCTTTCATAGGCAAATTTTTTAAAAAGAGTATAATAATCAAAAGCTAATATAGAAGGTCTGAAGTGCCCTCTCCTGAGATATAGGCTTCCCAAGAACTGTAGTGTGAAAATAAACATCGAGGAGATTAAAATAATGTTCAACTGACTCTTCTAATCAGAGCAATGCAACATCAGCTCTCGTTATTTTAAGAACTATATGTATGAAACTCTTGCCAAAGCTGGGAGCAGCCTGCTGAACAAACCCCAGGATCAACAGTGCTACCAGCCTGCCTCCTTGTCAGTCACTGAGCAAATCAGGCTTCAAGCAAGCACCATTCCACCTAAATAAAATCATTTCTTTTGTAAAAGGTCCCTGTAAATTAGTTGGGACTTCATTAGTGTTTTTCCAGCTGTTCTCTAGTAAAGACATTAAAACAGGCTGGCAGGAGCTTCAAAACACCACTCTACCCAGTCAGCTAGAGGGGAGGAATCCTTATGAAAACACAGCTGAGGTTGCACACAGCTTTAACACAACACAGGAAATTAAAAATCTAACTTTTAAAATACGTGCATGGGAAGCAGCAAGGGACACAGATAAGTTAAACAGCACTTAGAATAGAAAATAAACTCCCACCACTCCCAAACCTCACTGTTCTGGGAGGAGGCACAAACACAGCTAAAGTGTCACCAGAGCTATCAGGTGGTCCTGGACTCATACACGTGAGACCAGTGCACATGGACACAGTTCCTCTCCCCTTGCTGGGCCTTCTTCCTCCTGGACTGGCACTCAGCTGGAATTCATGAGACTCCTCTGCAAGAAGGGGAGGTTCTGTGAAGGGATTTTAAGGATATTAAGAGGCAGATCAGACGCAAGTCTTCAAAACCCACTTGCATCTTCTGAAAAAAACGCTGCCTCATCTTTACCAAGGTTTTCCCCAACCTCCTGCTGACTTATCTCAGTGTACTCAGTCCCATACCATTTTCTGCCAGTTAGAAGTCCAACATCTCTTAGCTGTGCTCAGTGTTCTCTCCAAAAAGGTCTCTGCAGTATTTCTGTGATTTCTATTCAAGGAAATCTATTCAGGAATGGCTAAAATACCACCTTTAAACAAAACAGCAAGATCTCCATCTTTTTTTTCCAAATTCAGCTCAGGCCCAGGAACGGGACGGGCTGTCTCATCTCCCAAACACGAAGCAAGGCTTGAAACTTGGCAATTCTTATTATTAAGCCAACAGGCAATTACCAACTCCTGGCTAAATACACCCTGCCTCTAGCAGGGAAACTGTTGAGAGCCTTGTCCTGACCTGCAGTCCCAACAACATGCCACGACTTTGAGGCGTTACCCTCTCCTTTACATAATTTGGTGGCTATAAATCTAACACAGAACTAGCCACCAGCCCTCAGCAAACCAGCTGAGCCTCCCTAATGTGGATTCTAACTCTTCATAATACTGAAAACAACGCTGCTACCAAGATCAGAAAAATCCACTCACCCATAGAAAATAGGGCTTCTAAACTATTAATTTCTGCAGAAATGAAGCTCTTCCGCTCCGCAGAACTCTGTACAAAGCTCTCAGCCCTGCAAAAGTACTGTTTTCTTGGCACACACAATCTTATCTGGTGTCTTGAGCCTGCAGACAGGTTCCCCAGTGCAACTGCAGTGGCAAAGTGCAGCTACCACGTTGCAGTGCAGCAAAATCAGACAGAGGTCTGGATCCTCTGGCAGCATTAAATCCCACAAATCCAGATATGAAGACAGGACTGTGAAATTGAAGTGCTGCCCTCAGGAACAGAGAAGGGACAGTCAGCTCCTGGGGGAGTGCAGGGGGCCTACCCTTTTACCTCCCTCCACTGACAAACAGGCTGTAATACAGGAAACAAAACTCCTTATCTCTCACACTCAGCCCATCAGTCTGTTGTGTGACAGCACCAATCTGCAGCTGAAGGACAGAGACATAAATACAACTGATATTTTCACAGACTTCAGGATATTGTCCTGCGAAAGATCTCCTAGACCAGCTACCAACAGCAGAGGGTAGAAGAAGATACAGAAAATTCATTCAATTTAAGTGCCATCAAAAAAAATAAACAGTGTAGAACAAAACAACTCTTTCCTTGCTGCATCCCAAATAGGGAACTTGTACTTCTGTCCCTGTAAAAAGGGGATATTCTCATCTTCATCAGGAAACTGCTGGCCAAATACTAAGCCTGCACTAAAGTCTGGGCATCCCTGGGGATGTCTGTGGTGAGCAACACATTCTTGCAGAGAGAGCTGTTTCACAAGCCCTACTTTGCCATGACTGAGAAGCAATAATATCCCTGTGTTTATTTTCATGGGCTCCACTTCAGTGAGGAGGCACTCTGCCTTCTGCCTTGGGAACAGCGGCTGCACAGGTCAGGAGATCACAGCAAATATTTACTCTGGGTCAGTGTGGGGCCTCTGTGCCTTGTAGCTCTTGAGGTGCAGAAAAAGGATGAAACAACCTAAGAAGTGCCCTGGTCAGCCTGTGCTGAGATGTTCAACCTGCAGGAGGCTGCCAGGTAAACTGTAGTAAACTGTAGTAAACACCCCTTGTCAGCTGATCCAAGAGTAGGTGCACTGGAGTACACCCACTGATGTTACATTACAACACCATTCTGGAAAAGTTATTTAGGAAAAAGAACATCTCCTGTTACCCACAGGTGTCACAAGTATCTCTAACATGGCCCCAATCCAAATCACACTGAAGCCTGAGATGAAGCTGATTTATTTGGGGCCTGACTTGTACCTACCCCAGAGTTCCACTCATGCACAGCATGGCCAGTGGGACCCCTGTGAAGTCTTCTGTACAAGTCAGGAGATTTATTCATGATAGGCCAAGTCCTGTCATAGATATTTCTTAATTACCTGGCTGCAGAGGGGAAAAAAGGTACACAGTAGTGCTTCACACCTCTGGTTTGCAAAAGGATCCCACTTGGGATGGACTAGAAGGATCACAGCTCCCTGCATCTGTTGTGGTCAAGTCAAGAAATATCCTGCTCTGATACAAAAGAAACAGCTTGGAGAAAGGTCAAAAATACTCTCTTGTGAAGTGCCCACAACAGCCTGTGTCAATGCCAACTCACAGAATTTAAGAAGGAATTTTAGACCAGCCTGCTCTGACCTCCTAAGTACCTGAGGACACAGAATTCCAGTTATTCCTGTACAGAGGATGGTCACTTCTGTAACAGTCCCCACAGCTGTACCACACACAGCAGAGATCTGCCACTCTCGGCTCAAAACATCCCCTGATGGGCTTAATTTAAACCAACATGCATAGAGATCTCCCAAGAGGGAAACTGCATTGTACCACTGAAGGACAACACCAGAGAAGCTGTGCTGAGACACAACCTTGGGTTGCACCCAAGAGATGGGTCTGGCCAACAGCACTGCAACGTGCACACATGCACGTCCTCCAGTTATGAAGACAAGGAGAATTAGAGTGCCTTTGGATTCAACATGGAATTACCATATTGCCTAATGCCTGTAATTAGAGGGCAGAATGGATCGGGAAGCTTACAAGCAGCTCATTCAATGAGAACAGGGGATTTGCATGCACAGCTTGGTTAAAGTGTTACAGGAACTACCAGCACAAATGTCTGAGGAGCCAGTGGAAAGGAGATCTGCAATTAAACACCCTCACACAATTATCAAAATAACTGAAGCAGCACAATAACTGCTCCATAGAGATGAGCCTCCTGCATAGCACTGAAACACCCTGGCAGAAATCTAAACTTTCCAAGATGAGCATTCAGTAAAAGAATCACTCCTGTCAAAAGCACCCTGAGCGCCTGCAGAAGCTGGAAGAGGAGATACCCCAAAGGAGAGTGCAGTGGAATGGAGAAAGCTGACACTCACATGTAGGCTTTGGGATCTGGAAGACCCAGATCTCTGTAGCAGTGATGGAAGTAACTAACTGCAGTCCCTTACTGACTCCTCCCTCTGGAAATCAGTGCCTGCTGGGTTCTCTTCACTGGCAACCAGCAAGCAAACAGATGTTAAGAGTTAAAATAAAAGTAAGCACCAGTTTCCCAGTCACAACAGCTGCTCTTTAGAGTTGTCACGGTAATGTATTTTATTGGTAAAAAACAGAGCTAAAGGTTAACGTTCTCAATTTAATTCAGGCAGAGAAGGATCAAATCATACCCCAGGCAACACTCAAACAAACCCAGTTGGGGTAAAACTGAATTTTATTTGGAAAATAAAATTCACTATCGCTTTCTCAAACTAACCACCAACTTCCCAAGTAATCTCAATTGATGAAGAAGGAACTGAGCTGTATTAACAGCTCAGTTAACTGCACGCTTCACTTTTTTCTTGGGGTTTTTTTGGTGATGGGGGTTGGCTGAAGGGAGAAGAAGACAATGCACACACAGAAGCAGCAGTATGAACAGAAAGATTTTCTACAAATCCCTGTTTCTGTAAGCCATTTGGCCAGAAGCTGTGTTCTTGCTTACCCACACAGCTTTGCCAACAAGAGTGCACAGCCCAGTAAGATTCATTTAGTGGGTATGAAAGCTAAAAACTTTGGCTTTCAAAGCCCATGCATTGGTAAAACTGAAGTTTCACTATTTTTAAAAAGCATTTTATGAATAAAATTTGCACTTGTATTCAAAGAGAAAAAGAAGGCACCAAATACAAAAGCACCCTCAGTGTTCATAAGTGTTCCACCACAGAAACACTCCTTTTAAAGCACAGCAATACCCAACAGATGCAAAACACCATCACTTATCTAAGACAAAGCACACTAAACCTGCATTTTAAAAACCAAATGCCTGTTACTTCTCTCTCACCCACATTTTAAACAAATGAAACACAGGAAATATTCCTTTTTTTCCCCTTCAAGTAATAAATTCTTTCTGAAAATTGAAGTCCACAAGCATAATTCATTAGCCTGCATAAATAGAGTGCAACATGCTAGCATCAAGGCCCAAATAAACATTCTAGGGATACCAACACTAGCTGTGGGGCAAATGTAAATTTAGCTTTTAATCCTTCAATTTCTGCCATTTCCAGGCATCACACACCTCAATAAGGAGCCTGAAATATTATCCAGTTGACTAGCTTTTAATTTGAACAATGTGAACAAACTTTGTTTAACCATGACCCAGAGCCACACATAAAATGAGATTAAACTTGTCTCTTTACATTTAGTAATCTTCTAGTTAACATGCAAAACATCAAGAAAGCAACTTTAAAGGAAAAAAATTCAGTCAGGGCAACAAAAAATAAAAGGCTGTGTCTGACTGCCGCTAAGTAAATTGTTAAACGTGTTATTCTATTTATTTTAGGTACTCAGGAGCAAGGTGATTGTCTCAAAGGCCAGGATCCTGTACCTTTGCCATGTGCTCCACTGAAAAATACCTTGGGAGACTGCAGCCTGAGTCCCAGCAATAGAGCTGGCAAAGCATTTTTCATTTGGTTTGATGGCAGAGACACCCTTGAGTCTCATAAAAAATTATTCAAGGCACCACAGTCCCAGGTACCTGTGCTGTAGTCTCCACATGACCCTGAACTCAGTAGTTTCTGTCACCCCCACAGCACTAGTGGCTACATTACAGTCACCCTCAATACACTGAAATAGAAAATGTGTTCTGCCCTAGATGTGGGAACACCCTTGGGGTAAACTTAAAGAATGTGAAATATACTCGTGGGATCTTATTTTAATCCGACCCTACAGGACTGCAAAGCTCCAGTATAAATAGCTTTTTGCCAGTGACCAAGAAAAGACAAACTGTGTCCCCAGCAGTGTTGAAATATGTTTAACCTGTAAGGCCATTGTAACTAAAATACATAACTACTGACAACAGTCACTACTGACCTGTATAGAAAGCACTATAAAACCAGCTTTTATTGTGATGGATTCTCAGTGTTCAAATGATTACCAAGGGTGAACCTCTCAGAAGAGGGGCAGTGATACTCTTTATTTTGCAGGAATTTAAAAGGAAAAAAGGATATATAATCTGCTTACTTAGATCTTGTACAAGCCCCAGAAACTTGAATGAGCTAAACCAGTCAGTATTTCCTTCTGAATACAGAGGATAATCTCCATACTGTTCTACTTACTGTGAAGGTAGTCAGCCAGGTCACCACCATTACAGTACTGCAAACAGAACAGAAAGCTCAGTTAATGTAAGGCAAATCAAAGATTAAAAAGAAAAACAGTAAACTTCACTAGGATGGCAGGCTCATCACAGTATTTAAACACGTGTCAAAATACATATTCGGAAGTTGGCAGGGAAAACCCCATTCCTGTGGGTTCCTCTCCTGTCCCATTTCCCCCAAATGTTATGCTGCATTATGATACACCAGCATTAACCAGCTCTTGTGCACATCAGAGAGAAAGGTAAAACCAGAGCAAAGCAGAAGGGTCACCACTGGAGACACCACCAGCCAGCTGGCTGAGGAAAGCCTGGGAGCAGCCACAGCTGGGAGCTGGAATTCCTCACATCAGTGCTCCACATCATTAAGAAAAGTCAACAAGACCTCAGTGTGAAAACTGCAGAGGACAGAAAACATTTCACAAGCTTTGCAGGTAAGCTGTGTCGAAAAAATTCTCACCCCATGTATCTTTGAAGGAGATGCCACCCAGGAGCACCCATTTGACCCCGGAGGTAAAACGTCTGACTGCTCAAGCCTGTGCCAGCATGACCTTCTGACAACAGCAATATGAAAAATCCCCCTGCTGCTATCTGCACCCACACAGCTCTGCCTCTCAAAGGCTTGCAGCTGCAGATTAGATTAGCAAAGCATCACAGGTGAGACTGCCAGCAGGAAGAACCACTTGTGAACTCGCTGGGTCCGCTCAAAACAAGCTTGAAAAAATTTAAAAAGAGGGAGGAAAAAAGGGTAAAAACAGAAAAAGAAGGCACACACTCACCTCCATAACCAAGTAGACAGAGTTTGCCAGTTCCTGGGGAAATAGAAAATAGAAAAATAAGGGATTTACGCATTGAAATATTTCACACACTTAATTGCTGCACTTACATTTTAACAGATAATCTGTGCTCTGTTATGAGTCCGACTGAAGAGAGGGTAAAAACATTATTGGTTAATTCCTGGAAGATTGCTTACTTTGAAAAATGTCACATATTAAGCATGTTATTGCTTTCTGAGTGTGCATCTGTTTAACCAAGCTGATCTCCTGTATTGTGGCTTGGGTCTTCATGTCCTGTCCAGCCCTGGGGATTAACAGTGGCACGCAACACAGATGCTGGCACACTACTATCTTAGAGCCTTAATCATGTCCACTTTTAACTGGACCCTTTATAGCAGCTATGCCCACGTGAGCAGCTCTGGTCTGAGGAGAGAGATAAGAGCAATGCAACTTTGGGACCTGCAGTTCAACCTCACGGCTGAAAAGTGCCCAAGAGATTCACCTTCAGTTGCTGGTAAAAACCAGAAGGATCTGGGGTAAAAAATGCAACACTGGCCAATCAGATTTTCCACATGCATTAACAGAGTGCCATTATCAGGTGGGTAAAGCTGTCTGGATTATCTTGGAGGTCAACACCAGCTGAGACCAGGCCAAATACTGGTCTTCCTAAGTTCACTACAGGTGCTGCCCTGTGATGCTCTTCCCACCTTGAGAGTTCACCTCCTGCCTTGGCTGACCCTCTCCCCCAGGACCCTGCCCTTAGGGAACATGTACAGGACTGTATATCCACAGTACAATCACAGGATAGTGTGAAGTCCCCCACAACCATACAGCATGTGGTGACACCAGCAGCTGCCTGGCACGTGTCTAGCAGAGCCACCAAACTACTGGCAGAACAGACATGAAATCAGGCAGATCTTTCAACCCTAGGTAGACCCAGAAGGCCTAATGACTAAATCCTGCTGTTGAACAGAAGTCAGACAGAAGCAGACCTACTACATAAAAACCTGTGAACTAAGTCACTCCTAAAGCCTGCAAACTGGAAGTCACTCCTCAACTCAAGGCCCAGCCAGGGACATGAGCTGGCAGCAATTGCTTGAGTGGGTAGAGAAGGTCTAAAAGTAGTGGCAGAGAGCAAGAGACTTCATTTCCACGGCACTGGGGCAGCATGACTTCACTTACAGGCTGTTTAGGTACCTGGCCACCCAATTCCTCTTCTAAGCCCAACTATCATTTCAAAATCCCCAGCATCCACCCTACCAGCTGTTTGGTTTCCAAGCAGTCTCCAGTGTCTCCTCTCAGTCCCTTTCATCTTGGTCTGCCCACAGGACTCTACCTCCTGTCGAGCCTGTACCAAATTGCCTGCCTTTGTCAACGCCTCGAGTCCTCCACACCTCCCATCCTTTCTCTTCCGTCCTCTTTTAACCTCACGTGAACTCTGGGTTTCCATATGTTGGCTGGAAGATTGGTTGGAGGAAGAGGGGGAGAGAGGAGGAAGCTGAGTTACCTGTGATTTGAGAGACTCAAGCCACAGCTGCAGGGGGCACGGCCACCTTCCCCCAGAGAGGCTCAAGGCACCAGGCAGCCCCGGGTTCAAGTGTTCCCCAGAGCCCAGGGCCACCCTCGACTCTTACAGCTGCTCTCACTGCCAAGCCCAGCTGAGCTTTTTGAAGTCCCCTTGTTTGCTCAGAAAGCAATTTTCTCTGATACTTCAAGAAGGCGTTTGTTGCACTTCCTCGCATGACAAGCACTACTTTAAACAGGCTTTGTTTTCCAACCTCTGTGTTTGAAAGCAGCACACATTAAGTCATCCAATTTCATACACACTTTGGGTGAAGTGGGAAACCAGTCTGTGGTTAAAGCACCAGTCAGAGGGAAGCAGTGCAAGGAGAAAATCCCAAGCATCATTACAAGCTTTGCACATGACAAAGCGCTGAGGGAGAATGTTCAGGAGTGTTCGAAGCCCACCAGCTCCTGCTGTCCTAAGAAGGAACATTGGAAAGCCAAGGTTGATGTAAGACACCCAGGACTTTCAGTTCTACAGGAATTCCAGCCCCAGCTGTACCAGAAGACATGAGACACACCAGAAGTACAGTGCAGCTGCTCAGGGAGCTCAGTGCTGGGCAACTGCTGGGCACAAAGGAAGTGTCTAAAGTGGTTTTTGCATCCCACACCAAGTTCATCAGTGCCACTTCTTGGCTAAACATGCTGTGTTCATTGCAGCTCAATAACTCTATACATGAACATGTGTAGTGACAGCCAGGTTTGGGGAAGCTCAGTACATTATTACCTATGTAGAAAATGAAGAGGAAGCAGAGCTTACACAAACCAAGCCCAGAAGATATTTGTAATAGTTTGTTAGCCAACAACTAATGTACACTGAGCAGTTTGGTTGTTTTTCCACTCTACATTATTTAAAGACTCTGCAAACAAACATCATCAAGCAAGCCATTGATTTTTGGCAGCCAGCATGTACAGTGACCAGGGTTAAATAAGGACCTTCACTGGCAAGGGAGATGCTCGACTTCCCAACAACATGACCTTGGTGGTTGGTGGTTTTATCTCTTCACCCTCTGTTGGTGGGATAAGAGGGTAATGTCTAAAAAGCTTCTAGAAGAGAAGTAGATGGCTCCCTCAACCATCCCCTGGCAACTGCACCCTCTGAACATTCCAGCTCCCTGCTGCACACACACCCACTGCAGCAGAGGAACATCTAGCAAGGGTATTTTCAGATCACAGATGCCTGTAGCAGGGAGAACAACTTCCACATTTGCAGCTTCAGCATTTCAAGACCCAATTACCAGAAAGAGATCTGTAGAATTTTGCCAACAAAACTAAACATTTATTTCAGTAAGAGTCCCAGAAACAAGCTCTTGTTTGTAAAAAGCCAGTAGAGCTTACTCTGGTTACAACAGTCAGCTGTCTAAAAACACTTCTGGTTTCTCAAACAGGCTGATGAACTTTTCTCAAGCTGATTCAGCAGTAGAAACTATTTCTTGGCCATTTTTATCCTTCCACTATATTTATGATTTGTTCATTAACAAAACAAGGAAAAAATACTGCAAGCCAAATTTTGCAAGCTACCAGTTTCTCCAAAAAAAACCCCAAAACACACAGCCCACTTGTTTCCATATCAGCAACAAGAAAAGTGTGACAGTTTGCTGAATTTCTGCAGAGGCTCATGTCCAAGAAGCACTACAGATAATTTTCTCTGGACCTCTTATTCACATGTGCCAGTTGGTGCAGCCAAGGCTAATCCTGTCACTAAACAAGCTCAATGAAGGGAACAGCACAGAGACAACCCCCAAACTTTTCCTCTCATCACAAAGTGCAGCAGCACCCTGACCATGCTCCACAATAGCAGCAAAAGGCCTCTGCCAAAGGCATTAAGCTGATAATTAATCAGTCTGGATCATTGCCTGACTTGTAGTTCTTGCAGCAGAGGCCCCAGCAATGAAGTTACAATTTAATTGAGTGTAAAAATAGGCAACAGCCTCTGCTGTCTACAAATAACACACATCTGCTGATGGAAGACAAAGAAATGAAGAAATCTCATTTAGCAGTACACCATAAATCACCCCAGGACTGTGCTCTGCTAAAATTCCTCACTAGGACACTAGGAGGGATGGAATTATGGACCTCAAGACCCAGCAGTCCTGTCTTCCTTTAAATTTTCTCTCCACCCATACTGGAAGGTGGCATGATCTTCTTGGAAAGTGTGTCTTCAGGTGTGTCCAAAGGGAAATGTCTGGGTGTACCCACAGTTAGTCATCCTCCACCACAGCTTAAAAAGTCAGCAAGAGGAATTTTCCTTAGAAAAATCCTCCTCTGCACTCTACCCCTGCACTCAGCCTGCCACCAAGTTTAGAAAGGTGCTCAGGAAGGAACAAAAGTGGAAATGTGATTACACAACACTCAGGACTCTCAGCAGTGCAGTGTTCTCACCAGTATATGAGGGACCAGTGCTGTAACAGGCTCTGGGGTAAAACCAGTGAAGAATGGCTTCCACCTCACTCAAGTTTTCCTTTCTAGGAAGATTGGGGGATACAGGAGGAACACTTTGAACACGAATGTAGGTCCACTGTTACGACCATGTGCTGAACACCACAGGGCTGACAAAGCTCCTGCTGCCTGTAGGAGAGGAGCTGTACGGACTCAAGTCCTTAGGACTGGTTTGGTTACCCTCCTGAAGACCAGCCCGTTTGCTGGCCTCCCTCTGATGGCAAAGGTTCCTGGTTTGTACCACTCAGGAGATATCTCCCATACCACCTCTCCAACAGCACCCAGAGGCACTGCCAAGCCAAGATAATTGCCATGCATGGATCTCTGTAAGCGAGGCTGGGACTCAACCAACTGCACCAACACAACAGCAGTGTAGCAAAGCTGAGGGTCTGACAGTGGAAGATAACACCAACAGAAAGCTAAGCTTTTCCACCTTTTTTTTTTTTTGACTTTTGCCACTTCCCCCACTCACTGCAGCAGAACTACAGCACACTGCATCCTCCTGCCTTGCCAGTGGGGTCTCATGGAGCCAGTGCCCTCCTGGCCTATGGTCTCTAGTCATTGCTTTCTGACAGTGAAACTGGAATCATGAACACAGTCTGTAATAAGCACAACTTTGCTTTACAGGAGCCAATTCCCAGGCCAGTGGCACCTGGAAAGCCGCTAGCTCGGGCAGAGCCTCTCAAGCACACTGGGCTGGGGAAAAACAAACCCACTGTCCTCAAGAGATGGAACAAACTTGCAAAAAAAGTAAAATGTCTTTGTATTATTTCACTGGGGTTCACAGTTTGGCTTGAGCAGGCTAACCCCTGGAGAGGGAAAGGAAAACTGTCACGCTATGCAAGGATTATCTCCTGACGCAACACAAAAGAGACAATCTGAAATGTGAGAGCACCTACTAGTGCTCATCATCCTTTGGAAAACTGATCCAAAGCAAACAGCTATAAGGTATTTACATGCCTTTTGACCTCAAGTGAAGAGAAAAACATGTCTCAGAGCCTCCTGTGTTCACCTGTTCTCTATCCCTGGTCACCCTCCTCACTCCTCCTGAACCTCAATAAGGAACTCAGGAACAGTTTGAACAGGCTTCCAATTCAGCAGACAATAATTAACTCAGATGAAGAAAGAAAGGGAAAGCACTCACTGCAGTATAATCTCCTCTCTGTATGGACATGCAATACCACAAAATGTTTCTCAAGCCCAGACACAGCTTCACAGCCAGAAAAAAGCATGTTTTAGGACAGACTTTCGGGATTCAAGTCGTGCAGCCAGCAAAGTCCTGCACCAAGAGAGTTAGTAAGTTATAAGGAACCAGCAGCCACTTTCCTCTTGAGTAAGGGCTACCCAGAAAGTGATAAATCTTGGGCTACAGTAGCAGTCACAGAAAAGCACAAGGTCCAGCAAGTGACATGCAAACAACACACACCATCATCCCATAGTCTATTCAATACCTTTCCCTGTTTTGGCACATCCAGGTCCAGCAATAAAACCTACTGCTACTGACTGGACAGTGTTATTACCATGGTGAGCAGATCTGTGACTTCCCAGAAGCATGAGGGCTTCTAGTTTCTTTCTCTAGATCCCATGGAATAAGCACCAGAAAGCAAGACCCAGAGAGGCCCACGAATTTGTGCATTGGCTCTTGACTCCATTCCACTTCCTACTGACCTGCCAAACTTGCCCAGGATGCAGAGCACCAGCAGAGGCACAAAGCAAGCAGAAGGGAGGCCCAGCAGCACAGAAATGGTTTATGGCTGCCCTTGCAGCAGGCAAATTTTTGTAGGACAAGAAGAACAGTGATGCCAAGGGCCTGCACTGCCCCATTCCAAGCACTACATGTTCTCCACCATAAATCTGATGAGTTGTTTCAGGACAGGTTGTACTTCAGGGCAGATTAAAAACAGCAGGAAGGCTATCCTTTGGTTCTACACAGGCTTCAGGAAGGGAGGGAAAGTATTTCCCATCCTCCTGGCAACAGTTCTGAAGTCTGCCTGCATGACATTAAAAACCAAACGAGACAACATCACGTCCACGGAGCTGCTGTTTTGCCAGGCAGCTCATCCCACCAAGGACAAATGGGAGCACAGCTGGGAAGGCAGCTCAGTCTTCAAGTGACCTGAAGAAACTTCCCCATCCCTTCCACTGGACAGGAGCTTTCAGCAGGTTCCTGCAGAGCAGCCCCTCCCCTGCCTGCAGGCAGAGGCAGCAGTGCTGGTCACACCCCCACTGCTGGGCACTCTGCTCTTGCCTTCACACAACTTCACTGCTGGCCTCCACCAAAGCCCTGAGATCCAAGGCACTTGCTGGATGACTGGTGACCACAGCACTCGCAGAGAGCTCAGACAGAAAAACCTGGCTCTCCTTCAGAGGCAGACAGGGCCTCTGCAGAGCAGCACAGCACAGCAGGCCACAGCTGGAGCTGCATCTGAGCCTGACCACAGAAACCAGACCATGGGATTCAGGTCATAATGGGGTAGAGAGACAAAGTGCTGGGTTTCACAGGTCACAGAGCTTCAAGGCAAGACCAAAAACATGCACATCAGAGCAAACTGAGGACTTGTGCTGCAGGAACACTGAAAAGCAATCCCTCCTTACTCCCTCACTTTGCTCTGGGGGTAAGGCTGCACTCCTACAGCAGTCTGTGCCCCCCCAGCCAACTCCTGGAGAGGCATCACTGCCCAAGAGCATTGGCTGCAGGCCACACCTGTATGCAGCAGCTGCAGCAGCCCAGTGAGGATAAGAGAATGTAGATGAAAAAAAAAGGCAGCAGAATCCTGAAAAGTTTGGACTTCCTGACACAGAGTAGAAGGAAGTAGTTACCCCCTTGCCAACAGGCAGAATAATACCTAGAAGCTTTTTTGAACAAAATCAAGCTCCTTTGCAAATGGCAATGCATTATGTTAGTACTATCAAGAGAGGAAACTGCAGAATTCTAAAAACAATGATAAAAATAATCAAGATCCGATTTGCTTTTCTGTATTTATTCCTTATCTCCTTTCTGTATCACAGCCATGCTATGAACTGAACTTTTAAAGTTGAATTCCTCGTTCCCTTAAGCTCAGTCACATGTACTGGAATTAAATCCTTGCATACTGTAAAAGTTGCATTTTATGAGCCTGCCCAATGAATAGGAGTTGTGGGGGGAGAGCTGGGGGTCGAGGTGGAGAACACAGTAGAAATATGAACATTTCAGTTTTAATGACAGTCACTGAGACATATTAATTTACTGAGATATGTGCAAGTACAAGCAAAGTGACCAAGTCCTGAAGTTTGATTTTTGTTTGATTACTGTAGTTCCACTGATAAAGTTGGGAATTGCTAGTTTTTTAATGGTATATCCCCAACACAGTCTGATACTCTGCAGGAGCTGTTCAGTTATTTTGTTGGTCTTCTTTGTTTGTTTGTTTTTTAAGCAACTTTGAAAATGTCTGACCTCTCTGAGCTCTTCTATGGCAGCTGCATGAGTGACTGGCCTTTGCAAGTCTTCTCTTTTATATCCATTTATTTGAGACTTCACGTACCAGATTCAAGAAAACAAACACACTTGTTATCACAAAGGTGTGGAAATAAGGAATTTAAAAAAAAAAAAGCATTAAAGTTTTCTTTCAAATAAAAACGGTCTTAAATTAAGAGGGGGAAAAAATCCAGAGATTTCTCTGGAAGCCAGAGAAACATGGGCTCAAATCTGCAGTATTTAAAAAACAGAGAAATGGGTACTTTTAACATATTTAACGTGCTAGCTACAATTGCCAACTAAATGAAGAGAACATCAAATGCAAATGAAGCCTTCAGAGAGAAAGTCTCCCCATGGCTGAGTTGTGCACACGGTGACAGGACACAGCACACACAGGGAGGGGACACACAGATCCCACCCCGCAGCCCCCGGGGCTGCCTCCCAGCCCTGCCCAGCACCACTGGACCCCACTGTGGCCCCTGGGGTTCCCCATCACACCAGCAGCTCTCACACCCCAGCTGGGCAGCCCTGCCTTCCTGGACATGTAAGACACTTTGCTAAATGGGATCTCTAATGACTTAAAATTATGCATCTTTCATCCCCCCCCCACCCGAAGCACAGTCTGGTTGATCCCTACTATGCCAGCTCAGCTGACCTAATTCCTCCTGTTACTCTGATGCTGGGAGACAAGCCAGGTGCTCCTGCAGCCAGACAGAACATTATTGCCCTAAGCAACCAGTGATGCACAGTTTGATTCATTTCTATCAGCCCCCCTTGAAACAACCTTGCTTAGTAAACAAATGCAGCTCTGAGATCCTCACTTTGCATTTTGACAGCATCACTATGGTTATGGTGATATTTAAGGTCTGCACGTTATAATCCAGGAGATATAGCACAGTTAAAGCACCTCTTTGCTATACAGCAAGGACAGAAGAGGTTGCAAAGCTATCTATGGGCAGGGCTCTGCTGGATTCTGCTGTGAATATTTGTTAATACATTTCTCAGAGAGGAACCATAACATCTGAAGACAATTAAGATGCTTTCGCTTAAGCAAAATATGTTTAGGTCTGTATCTGAGAAACCTTGCATGTGAAGACCACATCATTCTTGTTCTTTTTCCACCAAGTTTGCCATTTGTTATTGCTACATGAACGTAAGTAACAGCAAAAAAAACCCAAACAAAAACAACACCCAGCCAACAGAAAGCAAACAAAAAACACTACACTCGTACTTATTTTGAAAACAAAACCAAACCAAAACCCCTTGCAGATCAAAGACCACCACCTTTGCTGACCACCCCTGTGCTTGGCTGCTCATTTCCCACTGTATCTCACTTCTGGGATGAAGGCAGTTTACCTCATGGATGACCCACATCCGCTTCCAAGGACCAGAGCTTCTCGAGGTGCTTTGCCAAAGCAAACCAGAGCCATCCAGCCTGGATTCCTACCATCAGCACCAACCCTCTGTTTGCTAGTCTGCTTATTCTGCAAAGCTTTTCAATTGGTATCAACAGGTGGGAAGGCAGGTGGTGCAAGAAAGGGAGAGGAGAAAGGAAGACACTTGAAAGTGAACTGTATCCTCAGTTCTCTAGATAAGCCTGAGCATTAAAATGAGCTTTTGAAACACAGTTTTATTGTAGTTTAGGAGCAAGTTCAGTCCAGCCACAAAATTAAATCTTTTAATTAGGCTGTGGTTTGAACCTATAAATACTCAAAATAAATTCAAACAGTGTTTCTCCATCTGAATTTAATCCCATCCAGCCACTGATTACGAGGCACCTCTTCCCATCTATCCTCCAAATCTTCACCTCCTTGCTTTGCTCACTCCAACCAAATGCATTCAGTCATCACAAGGATTTACACGGTGGAAATTTTCATGGTGGAAACACTGATGGAACTTCAAGAAGAGCAGCACAAACAGCACTTCTGCCGTTCCAGAGCTTTGCTGTCAAACTGCGAACACAACAGCCTACCAGTTTCCGATTACTCCTGGGAAACATTCCTTAATCTGTCATTATAGTCTGAGTAATGCTACCTTCCACAGGAGCTTTGGAGGCTATTAACCACCACCTCGTCGGCTCTTCCATGACACCTTCATCATGTGAGAGGAACACAGGTATGTGCTTTACACACAGGATGAGTAAAACAGTGATCATAACTTCAGAAATGCAGCAAGACAACTCCCTCTATAAAAAGCCTATGACTCCTCTGAGGTCTATATTTAGTGGTCAATATTTGCTAGATGTTTCTGTGACCTGCACAGTGGGGTACTTGGCAGGTGAAGCCAGTGTTAAAAAAAAAAAAAAAAAAAAAAAGACTATAAAATTCTCAACTCTCCACAAACGTATCCATTTTGGTCCACTAAACTCTCAAGCCTCACTCTACAAAACTACTGGCAGTGGGTGTTTGGGTTTTTGTCCTTTTCCCTTCCAGCTAAATTAAGCCAGATCCAATCTTCAGTGATTCCCTTCAACAGATGTGAGGATGCTGACAGAGCAGGACAGCACACACACCATTCCTGTCCGCAGCACAAACAGAAAGAGGATTGCTTGGCAGTTCAGAGAAGCCTGCACTTTACACCCACTCACCAGGCAACCTGCCAGCTTTGCTCGGGGATGGAATTAAACCAGGATTTAACCAGGCAGCCTGACCTCAGGACTGTGATCCCCCAGACACAGAGTGCCTCCTTAGTCACTCTGAGTGTCACAGGGGAGCCCTGTCTCCCCGAGATGGGGCACCCAAACAGCAGCGCCTGAGGAACAGGAGATCCTGCGTGAGGTGGCACGAGAGGTGGTGAGGCATGAGGTGACACTGCTGCAACACTGATTCATCCCACACCACGCTCCCCGGCACGGCACTGCAGCTGATGAGGCTGGAGGGCAGTGGGAAGGACACACCTAAGGACACTGCACTCCAGAGGTCCCGGGGGACAGCAGCAGGCACGTACACAAGACGCAGACTAACAGCTCAAGGCTCCGTGTCAGAAAAGGGTGATGGTGCAGACAGCACAGCAGAACATCACAGCCCAGCAGCCACCATCCTATTGATCACAAGGACTTGCTATACAGTAGCAACACAACAAGGCTGTTATTATCACCAGGCTGACTGATCACTAAGCTGAGAAGTGTTTGTTCTGCCACCCATTCCTTAATCCATGTGCATGAGAAAAACTGCACTGCAAGGACTCCATGTTCTTTGTCTCCAGGTGATACAGTCATCCCAGCAGAAATATTTTTGGTGAGTCTGTGCTAGATGAGCGAGTTAGGCATTACTCTCAGCTCATCCCAAACTCGTGAGTACAATAAGCCAACCTGTCACCAAATTATGGAAAGCAGACCCTCAGGTAACACAGGCTGAACACAAACGTCACAGCAGTGCCCTGTGTGACGTTAACAGCTGGGTTGCCACAACCAGTCCATCCCACCCGTGCAAAAATTGG
This sequence comes from Corapipo altera, assembly GCF_003945725.1. Taxonomy (NCBI): domain Eukaryota; kingdom Metazoa; phylum Chordata; class Aves; order Passeriformes; family Pipridae; genus Corapipo; species Corapipo altera. The sequence goes on from NW_020884906.1 coordinate 2,724,138, forward strand.
GGAAAAAAAAAAAGAAAACCAACACAAAACCCACCCAATACCCACACAAGCACAGTTCTAGCCAGCATGCTTTAAGAAGCAAGCTCAGCTCACAGCACAGAATTAGGGAAGACACACCAGTTCAATAATCCTTCTTCCTATTTCACGCAGGAAAATGCTTTCTAATATCCAAAGCATGACTTATGTCCAGGAATAGCAGATTTTCTGCCCTAGCATCAACATAGCCACGTGTGAGATCTTCAGTTGACACTTACTCAATCTGGGGCAGCTGGCACAGCACAGGGAGGAAAACACACCCAGGACCTCCCACTGCCCAAAGATCTCAGTTACATGTAAGAACTGAGTTCTGAGTAATGCTGGAATAAGCTGTCTAGGACACAATGCTCCCAGGATCTGAAAAGCTCAAGAGTTACCTTCCTACCATTGAATCCCCTCAGCTAATCAAGATCACAGAATCAATGCCCTGAGTCACAGAGGAAACCAAAGCAAGTCCCACACACCAGACCACACGTGCTAACCTTCCAGTGTCAATGTGTGTGAAGAGTTGAGCTGATCCTCAGAGTTCTGGAGATCAGTTTTCTGAGAAACCTCATTTCCATACTGGTAGAAACCATCATTTGTATCCTTGTTACTAATTGCCACCTTAAGGAACAAGAGCTCATTTGGCTGCCTTCAGACTAAAGAGATTTCTGGTATCCAGATGTCCCTCTGGACTGCTAAACCCCCCTTGACTGCTGCAGACTGGGGTCCCCAACTCCAGCCCCTCTGCAAGCCAGCTGAGGAGTCAGGGATTGCTCAGTAACTACTAATGCACCCCACAGATGGCAGAGTAGAGTTTTTAGTGTATGCCAAACATCTCCTGTACCTGGGGAAAACCTGCACCACAACTCCATACACACTAAACAGACAGCACTTTCAGAAATGCAGTACAATAGGATTTATCCTCTTTTTGAGCAGGGATTCTTGCATTAGGCTCCTAAATGCACCTCTCATTAATACATGAGCACATAATAATGGGAATATGCATATTTCATTTTGTGAGCCATTCTCATGTTCTGACACTGCTCTCAGGACTCCAGCAAGGGGATCTATAAAAGTCCAGTCACTGCAATTTTATGCATTAAACATTTGTCAGTATCATTTACTCCTACAAAGCTTCTTATTTTGTCATTATTTATGAACCAATATCACAAAGATCTATGACATGAGAAGTAGCACAGCAATTTTCCTGGATTTGAAGGATAAACTATGGGTGCCAGGGTGAGAGCTGCTTGTCAGTGCTCAATATCAGCACTGCAAATGTCTGTCTGAAGCAAATCTGGCATTACATCAAAAATCGTGTGTTGTATGAGGCCTGGTTAACATTAGTTTTTAACCAGGAAAATGCAAATGAAAGCATCACTGCATGTAATCACTTGCTTGCAGCCACTGTGGTTTTGGTAACCATTTCCTTGTGTACACGAGTAAAAGTCAGAGTCACTGTTGACAGGCAGAGCAGAGTGAGGGAGGACACAAAATGCAATGACAGACAAAGCTACAGGGCAACATTAAGTTCCACAGGAAGTATTTTTTTCCTTCAGCTCTATGATGTTGTAATACAAGAATAAACCTCTTCAGTTTTAGAAAGCCTACAAGGAAAGGCTCAATTAACTGCAAATATATTTTCAAGGGTAAATACACATGCAGCTATGAATGAAGCAACCAGTCTTGTCTTGGGAGAGCAAGGTGAGTAATTAGCAGTTTTCTACAAAGAAAGGAAAGGTGGGCAGAAGCCAGCCTTCCACAGACCTGCACTTTTAGCTTTGCAATAATTTACTCTCATACAACTCCCCAGCAGGCCAAACACTCAGACACATTTCACACACAACCTATGTGGGTGGACTCCATCAGACTGTCTGGTGACTGATCACCTCACACCAGGGGAGACTCCACGCCCTGGTAGGACTATAAAACACCCACTGCTCCCTAAATCATCTCATTTTGTCTGAGAAATCAAATTACGCAGGTCATACAAGGACTCTCTGACAAAGCTGGTAACTAAACATACAGCTGGGCATGCCTTGAGCCCCTGGACCATTCTCAAGTTCTTGTTTTGTGGCATCTAGCACAGCTTCTTGCAAAAAATCTCACCAGACTACACTGCTATACATAGGATTTAACTAAAGCCCATCACAAAAGGAGAAAAACGCATTGCTATAATTGTAACAGTGATAAAATTGCTCCTTTTGCAGAAAATGTCTTTGAGCTGCTTCCTACCCAGCAGTAATTCGAAGAAGGGAGAGGAACAGAGCAGAAGTTTTGAAAGATCTGCAATGAGCACACCCAGTAGCATAAAGGCTTCATACAAATGCAAACTACAGAAGAAGTGCAGGAGCAGCCGCTCACTCCCTCAAGTGAAAAAGGTATTAAGCAAATTTAGAAGGTACAGAGAAGGAAAAAAAACCCCATGAGATCTAATGCCCCAAGTGGCCTGTGCCCAGAGGAAGCTTTCCCAGCTACTCTGCAGCACACATCAGGCCAAAGGCAGCCACTGCTTCGCCAGCCCAGCTCCGAAGGGCTGCTCAGGAGCAATGCAATATTTCCAAAAAGCAATCCTGCTCCCAGCAGCTTTCTCTCCCTCCCAGAGCAACCTGACATCCCCCACTTCCACCTCTCACCAAAATAACCCCCCGGGCCCCAGCAGCACCTGGCCAGAGCCCCCTGCTCGGGCAGGGAGGGACACGGGGGGTGTCCCAGCCGCGGGCAGGGCTGACACAGCCCCCAGACTACAGCCCCCAGAAGGCACCGCACGCAGGCACTGCTGCTCCGGCCGGCCGGGATTCGTGTCTGGGGTGACGTGGGAGCCACCGGAGCCAATCCACGGGAAAAGGAGGAATGTCAACAAACACGGCGGCCTGCGGGACACGTGATATCAGCGACAGGGCAGGAGGCTCCCGATAAGCCACCCCAAGGGCCAGCCGGGGGTCCGTGGTCACACAGCTGTCACTCCACATCAGCCCCCCCGGCCCCACCAGACCCTCACCCACGAACACACGGGTTCCATCTTAGGCTTCCCATCCTGCAGCGTTATCTTAAAAAGCATCGCAAATGTCTAAGAAAAATCCTGCTGGGTCACTGGGCAAGTTAACTATATATTCAAGGGGAAAAAAACCCAACCAAAAGTCATTGGATAACTCGGGTTTCAGAGCGGATTGGTTTTAGCCCCTCAGATTAGATCTTCAGGGCTGACTTTGAAGGAAAAGGCAACTGTGGGAAACCACAATAATCTAAAAATGTCTGCTGCAATTTTTAACACTTAGTGACTGCCACAAGGACAACAGAAAAATGCCAATTAAAATCCTCTGGAACTGGAGACAATCATATGCCACAAAGTCATGCCCACACTATTTTAACATGGCCCAGGAAAAAGAAATTTTCTCAGGGAGTTTATCCAGACCAGAGAAAGAAAACCAAAGGTGGGCATGCCAAAAATAAACTACTGTAATTTTACTTCTAGGATTTTGAGAACTTAAGAGCTTCCTCCACAGACATATTCACCACACACTGCATTACATCCTGGGAACAGAAGCTCCCACTTCAACTGCCAACTTCACACAAGTTCTATGGTCCAGCCAATAACTAACACATGGTCTGCTCAACAGTGTTTGTTTATCTTTCCCTAATTTATCAGAAGACTTTTCCCCCCAGAATACACATCTGAATACAAAACATTTGTTAAAAACTGAAGTTTCACAAACTCCATTCAATCTTTCCCAAATCCAAAATATTTTGCCGTAATTGATTGTATTTACCTGGAAGTCATACAAGGCAACAATGTTTTCATGCTTCAATTCCTAGAAAGAGGGGAAAAAAAAGACTGTAAGATAGGAGTGACAAAGGGCATATAGAACAAAGACTGAAGGAAACAAGTCAGTCCGCCTTTTACCTTAAGGATTTTTATTTCCTTGCCCAGCAGAGTTTGTGATTTTGCAAGGTTCTTCTTGTTAATGCATTTCACAGCTACTTCCAGCTCAGGTTTCTGAAATAGTGCATATGTAATGCAAAGGTAAATGTAAATTTCACCATTAATTTACATTAGGTTAAGCAGCCTCTTAACAGATTACAAATACTATTGAACAAAGTGTTGTGCAGCACCGGTAAAGGCCTCTCACTTCACATCCTAATGCCTACCTCTCGCTTGTTCAGACTTGCCCTTTCCAAATTATGCTTGTCAGCCCAAGGAGAAAAGCCCAAGGTTTGGGTTTTTGTTACTACTTTATATGGCGATTATCCTCTTATTTAATCACTAGAAATAAACGCACCGTGGGAGCCACAGCTTATCCCAAGCCCTAATGATGGAAAATCCACTGCCGGATTGGTTTCCTTTTATTTACCAGCATGAGATTTCTCCTCCTCCTGGAAAAATTAAGTGGAGGAAGAAAAGACTTCACAGACACAAAATAAAAACCCTAAAAAACCCAACCCAAACTAAAGGAAGGGCTCTCTACACACTTCACAGACAGCGTGGAGGGATTTCTCCCCCACACTCCTTATTCTGGAGGTGAGGGCAGATTTTTGGGGGGGGGGGGGGGGTGTCTGTGGACACCTCCCAGGCAGCTGCCGGCCTCCCAGCCCCAAGGTGAAGCCACCTGCCAGGACATATGCCCGCTCCCAAAGAAAACTCCGAAGAGAACAATAACAAATAACAACAAACAACACGTCTGCCATCCCCAGGGCTGCCCCGAGCCCGGGGTGATGCCCAGGCTGGAAATAGCGACCGCAGCCGGCGGGGACGGGGTGACCGGGACGCGCTGCCCAGCTCGGCCCAGACCAGGAAATAAATAAATAAATAAATAACCGAACAAAAACCAAGGGGGGAAAAAAAAGCGCCGGTATTCTCACCTCTTTGTGCCTGCCTTTGAAGACGACGGCGAAGGCTCCGTGCCCGATCAGGTCCTTCCTGCTGAACTCAAACTTTCCCACCGCCTCCATGGCGCTGCGCCGGGGGGTCCCGGGGGCCGGCGGGGAGGCTGCGGCCGGGGCGGCTTCAGAGCTGCAAAGGGACGAGGAGGAGGAGGAGGAGGAGGAGGATGGCGGTGATGAAGGAGCTGCCTTTAAAGAAAATTAAACCTCTCCCAATCCAAACGCGACGGGGCAACCCCCGCCACCACCACCCCCGTCCCCCCCCATTCCCCCAAGGAGCGGCCGGCAGCCGGAGCAGCCCCGCTCCCGCCGGCTCCGCGCCGGGCTGCGCTCCCCACCTCGCCCTCGTCCATGGGCTGCCTTTTCCTGCCGAGCGGCCGGGAGCCGGGCATTGTCAGCGGCCGGGGCGAAGCTGGCTCCTCAGCGGCGGGCCTCCCCCATCTCCTCCTCCTCCTCCTCCTCGGGCCGGGCCGGCGCGGCTCCTCGGGCCCCGCTTCAGGCGGGGCTCCCCATGCCGAGCCCCGGCCCCCCCGCCGGCAGGCGCGGCTTCGCCGAGAGTCCACCTTAAGCGCGATCCACCTTAACGCCCGGTCCGCCTCGCGGCAGCGCTCCACCTTAAGCGCGATCCACCTTAAGGACGGCGGGCGGCCCGCGCCCCCGGCTGTCGGTGCTGGGGTCGGGGTTGGGGTCGGGGTTGGGGTCGGTGCTGGGGGTCGGTGTCGCCCCGCGGGTCCCGCCGCTCGCTCGGGCCGGGCCCGCACAAAGCTGAGCGGACGGAGCGGGTCGTGCCGGGCGGCGCAGGCGCGGTGCGCGGTGCGCGGCGGGGGAGGCGGCGGCGGCACCTGAGGCGGAGCGGCCGGGCCCGGCACATTTAAAGGCGCCGCCTGCCGCCCGCCTGAGTCAGCGCCGCGGCCCCGCGGGCCCCCTGAGCCCTGAGCCGGCCGCTCGGCCTTTGGGGGATCACGGAATCGCTTCTGAGCTGGAAGGGACCCACGGGCATCGTCAAAGTCAAACTCCTGGCCCTGCACAGGACATCCCCCACCATGTACCGGAGAGCGTTGTCCAAAGGCTTCTCAAGCTCTGTCAGGCTTGGTGCTGTTACCACTGCCCTGGGGAGCCTGTTCAGTGCCTGACCACCCTCTGGGGGAAGAACCTTTTCCTTAGAGCCAACCTAAACCTCCCCTGACACAGCTTCAGGCCATCCGCTCCTGTCCTGTCACTGGTCACCAGAGAGAAGAGATCAGTGCCTGCCCCTCCACTTCCCTTCATGGCGAAGTTGTAGACCTTGATAAGGCCTCCCCTCCCTCTCCTCTTCTCCAGGCTGAACAGACCAAGTGATGTTTCCAACAACTAAAGAAACGTGCCTGTTCAGGTGAACTGTTAAAAGTTCACCCCAGGAGCCACTGAAGGGTCCAGATGGACCCCAGTCCCACCACCCCCTCTTCTCCCCCAGCATCACTCACCTCTTCCTCCACAGGCTCTGGCCCCTCTCCACACGCTCCCGTGCTGGGGGACCACGGCTCCTCTGCGGGGAGCAAACCAGGCTTCCAGAGTGCCCGAGGGTACCTCCATGGAGCTTTCCTCTGAGGACCCCTTCTCGTTGAGCTGCAGAGCTCAGCATGGAACCACTGCTGCGATAAGAAACCTTTCCTGGCCAGAGCCTGGTGTGCGTTTTGGCCGTCCCCAGTCTCTTGCTGTGCAGTGACCCACAAGCTCTGCCCTGTGGGTGTGGGCTCACAGGTCATTCCCTCTGCTGCAGGAACCTCTCACGCATTTGCCCCAATCTCTGCTCCAGACTGCCCAAACCCACCAGCCCTGGCGGTATCCGGAGCACTTGCGCACTCGCTCCAGTCCGTACACTTATCACGACATCTGAAGCAGAACATCACATTCCAGCTGCAGAGAAAACAACGTGCCTCACAGGCAGCACCCCTGCTCGCACGCTCAGCCTGGAGTTTGCTTTTTACACAACTGCTCGGTATCAATTGGTATATTGACCTGTGTCAGCATGGCAACACCAAACACGCCCTGCCCGTACGATGCCAGCGGCTCCGCAGTCACCCAGCACAGAGGGTGCTCGGTGTCGTGACTCCAAGTGCCTCCAGTTATCCCTGTTCACGGCAAAAATTAGGAACAAGCAGCACTTCACAGCGTCAGGCTGTGTTATCTACACAAAAGCCGTGGCTGACTGATAAGATGTCTGGCCTCTGGTCTATTGCCCTTGGTTCCTGCGTAACTCATGTTCAGGTACCTTCCTCTTTGGTGGAAAGCACATACCAAAGACCATTCTAAAAGTAGCAGTGCCTGGCTGGTCATAATTGGTGCCTCAAATCCCAACAGTTATTTAGTGCTTTGTGGGATATTCTTCAATGGGAATCTGATGATTCTATCTGTTGAAGTAGCCTTCAAACTGAAACAGGACTAGAGCGCCTTTGTGATTTCAGCAGAAGTGAATTTAAAAATTGCTTTTTAAAGAGATATAATATACTTAGCTACTTGTTTTCTTTCATTCTTCTGGGCCCGTATCCTCCACATCTACAATTTCAGGCCTTTGTCAATGATCACAAGGGGATAATTAAAAAACTAAACACAGACACAGGTAAAAATGTCAAACATCATCAAACTTCCAAAAAATATCAAGCTACTTGGCAAATGCCAGACACAGGATTTAATTTTACCTGTTGTTAAAAGCCACTGTCTCTAATGCAGGAGGTAATAGTTGCAAAAGCTTAAGGCAGGAAGTGAAGAAAATGTTTTGAAACTTTTCAGATGATTTCAAGGCAGGCAAAATCTCGTATCTGCCTTGGCTGGAAAGCAGCCAGAGCACCCTGGTTAGCAAGTGCACTCTTGCAAGAACTGCGGTAAAATCTGCAGTGCCCACAGGTGCTTCTGCCTTTCCTTCCCCAGCACAGCAAAGACACTGAGTCCCAGAGCTGGGCGAAGGAGGAAGTCGATATGACTGCTGTTCAATTAGAGGCCAGAATACCCCGCTGATGAATGGCCTTTGTTCTGTACTGTGCGTGCTTATTTTGTTCCTTCACGTGCTGTTGGTTGTGAAAAAAAAAGCTTAACATAACTTAGATTGGATTAAAGGTGGGTCCTAAGGTAGCTTTCTGCACACGGCTGTCCACAGAGCCAGGTGGCAAAGTCAACCAAGCTCCTCTCTGCTGACATTTTATTTTGATTTTAGGCAAACTGGGTTTGTTTGAAGCAGGCTCACTGGTGAATAAATGGAACTCCAAGGTAGCAGAAGAACTGTGAAGGAACTTGGGGGTCTGTACAAGGATCAGGATCAAGTTGTACTGGATGCCACGGGCACACACGAGGCACCACACTTTGAACTGGTTTAACATTTGTACATTTAAATGTCTCTCAAATGTGTCTTCAAAAAATAGGGTAGTGAAAATATTTCAAACTTCCACAGAGATTTAAAAACTTTTCCCAGGATCACTAGTAAAATGTAATACCACTTGACAGCAAATATGGGTTTGAGATGTTTGGAGTGCACTCTGCAGACACATTTGTTCATGTTGGAACAAAGAGGGATGAAAAGCTTTTTAATTAAAAGTAGGATTCCTCAAATATTTTTTTTCTGTGGTTTGCTGATTAAATGCTTATGCTCTATCAATTCTTCCCTGATGTCCAGAATTCAGTTTGAGTATGTTTAGGCCAACATCCAACACATGCAAATTCTGTTCTCCTCCCACAGTCTCCCATTTGCTAATGATGAAAGCACTACCGCCAGCACGTATTCAACTACTTCCTCAGATGGAGGCATTAATCTTTGAGGGGACAGAGCAGAGAGTTCAATTTACTAATGCAAAATATGAGTGGGGAAAGATCTAATGCTGAGATTTATGATGGGTGGAGAAAAATATAAGCATACACCCACTGTGGGAAACCTTTGAATATTGTCTTGAAATTATCTTTTTAATTTAATGCAACTTTATTCTTTTTTCTAATTCAAATGTGTAGGAAAACAACAGCCAACTGATATCCTGATGACTTAAGTGATACTTTTTTCCAATACCATGTTTTAATCAGGAGTCATAAATATTGCTGTTTCTGTCTCCTGTAAGCTCAGAGTGCCATCCTTACCTCTGGGCTGCAGAGGCACAATGTAATTATCTCTGAGCTGGGGAATTGGTTAAAGCTACAGAAGTATGAGGGAATTATGAAAGAGCAAGCAAACTCAGAGTATAGATTTATAATAAAGACAGAATAAAGATTTCCATCTGGGGCTAAACTGTTCTCATTACAGTCCAACCTATGGAATAAATTATGCATGTACCGAACCAGTAGCTCAGGGTGTGTCTGAAGCTCATGTAGGTACAACTTTTAAACAAGCTCTTTTAGGAGGAACCTGGAGCAACACAGACTTCATTTTGGACTGCAAAAGTTTGACTTGGAAGGCAGGTGGATGCTGTGGAGAGCTGGTGCATGCTCAGCTGCCTGCTGCTGTGTGTACTTTGCTGTAGGCACCAGAGCTTCTGTGCACAGTTATGTGAGACTTCAGTCCCTACACCCAAAGAGCAAGATGTGCCCCTTTGCCTGTGTCTTCTATGACCAGTGATATTTCACATGTGCTCCTGTATAGCCCAGACCTGAGCTGTCATATCCCAGAGAACCCGTGTCAGATGTGTGACACGTTTCTTGATGCTTTTCTAGACAGTTCCAGCTTCTTAATACAAGCATCCACTGTGGGCCAGACAACCACCTTTCCCAAGATCATGATGTCTTTGCTTTTCTAGTTCAGCAACTCCATCCTGGTGTTCCCCACACTGCCTGATGAGAGATCAGAAGCCACCCATGAAGCTGAGCCACTGCATCTGGAAGGCGTGGGGGAATCCTTGGCCAGATGCAATCACAAAGAACAAGTTCTTTCCCTTGCTGTATATCTCTGTTTTGAAATCAAAGTTCTGCTTGATGCAGAGAGAGTTTCCAAGGCCCTCCTGTGTAATCTGTTTATTACAGCAATTGCCTCACGGACACAGACACTGAAGACCAGGACAAAAAAAATCAGCATTTGTGGAGGAAGAGAAATGCCAGACTATGAGGCTTAGGCACACGAGCAAGATGTGATTGAATGTGTTACCACACATGGGTTGAGCCTTATAATTGATCCCATGTCTCCTCTTTGTGTGAAATGAGTGCAAAGCCTGAAGATGAGCTTTAATATAGGCTGTAGCTCAGTCCTATATAGTGCTGCTGCTGGGTAATTAATCTTCTTCACAGAAGCAGATGCCAAAAGAGATGGACAGAGTAGCACAGGAGGAAAGATCAGAGTATGAGTTTCAGAGTACATCAGGATGAAAAGCAGACACTGTATTTGTGTGGATTCAAAATCTGATGCAAATTCAGACATGTTAAGGCAGTTACACATCCGCTTTCCACAAACCTCCTAATAGCTGAGGGTAGTTGCCAGTATCTGGGCAGAGCCAACACTAACCTGAAAGCTGGAATTTTTGCCAGATTAATCAGGAAGGAGTGAAGGTACTGAATATGCAGTGCTTGGCTGAAAATCAGTTTGGTGGAAGAAATATGTGGAAAGTCTACAAATATCTAAGTCTTAGAAGTAAATATTAGCCCAGCATTAATGAATAGAAGGGAAGCGACAGGCTGAATCTAATGGAAAATTAAAAGTATGTCCTTTAATCATCCCCATTTCTGATGTCTGCTATTAGGTTGGGTTCTGGCTCAGTACAGTAAGGGTAAGACACAGATTACAGTAGAATTGCACCAAATTCACCAGGATAGGAGAATTTTGAACACAGCATTGTTGTGTTGCATTCCTGGAGAGGCTGAATTGAGTGCATTAATTTGGAGTCCTGAAAGCATCTGTAAATTTACAGCAGCAGTATAAGTCGTGTCAAGAGTATTTGTTCATACCTCACCGGGGATCTGCAGAAACAACATTCCAACTCTGGTAAAACGCTTTTGTCTTAGGAAAGGAGTGATCCTCCACTCGCAACATGAGCTCTTGATCAGTGAAACGAGACACTGGATTCAGTGGTGGAGTTCACAATCTGCTCCAGCTTTCACAGCCAACTGCTCCCTGTGTCGCACACACAGCAGAGTGGAAGACGTTTAGGTGACATCTAAACACGGGATAACACAGCTGGAAAGCCTGAATGTTTGAGGTATTAGAGCATTGAGGTTATTCAAATACCAGCTGTTGGAGCAGTATGGCACTTAACATCATACACAGGAGAGGAAGAATCGCTTCCCATGTGCTTCCATAGCCCTGTCATATTACATTCGGGATTTATTTATGCTGTGGGCCACTTCACTGATTAATAGCGTTGAGAGATTTAACTGGCCACTAAATTATCCTGGCAGGCCAGGTCTGAGTTGTTTTATTACCCTCCTCCCCACCCATACACACCAGCTTACTGAACAGATACTATGAATTATTGAAGGCAGTGTTTTAATGTACTCAGCAAGGTGCTCTGGCCAGGGGCTTCCTGGGTTCCTATGGCATTTTAATACCAAATATATTTCACCTACTGGCAGAGGGCTCTGGGCACTAAAGGTTGTACTTGGTGTTCAAATCTGTTAGCACTCACATCAAGGATCATTACCTGACCTGCCTGTAAAGCAGCTGATTATATTAAAATGAGGTTTGCCAATAAATAAGAGAGTCTGCAAATCCTCCACCCAGAGCAGTCTGTTTTCAGGCTAATTGGAAGCTATTTTTTGCCAGAACAAGTACTGCTTGTCCATAAATCAGCAGGTATCACTGTGCAGTGCCTCACAAGATGTCATCTCTCCCTGTGTTGGGAGCAGACCCACGCTCACCACCCTCAGCCTCCCTGCACAGCTGCACACACACACTTCGCTCTATGCCATCCATGGAGCCCCTCAAAGCAGTCCTGGCAAAGCCATGGTTTGTTCAGGTACAGACTCAGGCCTCACTTGTGTGCTCTGGGATCCCCTCCAACATCCATTCAAGTCAACAGGATCCTCTGCAGCAGCTCCAACGTGCTTTGGCACCAGCCCTTGCTTTGGAGACCTCTGCATTAAAAATAACCACTCACCTCATGGCATGAGGAAGACTGTTATATCCCTTTTCTTTCACATCTATGGAGTCATAGTTTAGGAAGTCAGAAGAAGGTTGCTCAGCTCTCAGCCTGGGCTTCTTTTTAGATAGGGCATGGCCATGGTGGGATGGATGAGGAAGGGGCATGACTAATACAGGATAAAGCTCCAGGTTTAAGGACCATGTTCTTCTCCAGGAGAGAGCTAAAGTTCATGGTCAGAAAGAACCTTTCAGCCTAATAAAGTCTGTCTAAAGCAGTCCATGTTGACAGTGAAGTCACATTATCACCTCAGGTGTCTTTGACCTTCTTAAAAGCAGCCTTAAGATAAAAACCACCAATGAAATCTAAAATATTAGAAGTCAGCAGTGACTTCCCAGAGAAACCTGTATCTGTCCTGTTATGAATCAGAGGCCTTTGTTGTTTTTCCTGCTCTAAAACCTGCCACTTAAAGAGCAGGTTTAACACCCTTTCACTGCTGGATTACAGCAAAGAGCCACAGAAGAATGCAGGATTATAGAAACACTCACTTCTTCCTCTCTGTCATGAACCTGGGAAGTCCAAGACATGCAACAACCTAGACATGGGATTCTCAGGCATTTTCTTTTTGGCTGGGCTCTTTCTGGGGTTTGGTGCCTCAGCACTGGTGCCCATGGGGAGGGAAGGCACGGGCCAGGAGCACCCTACTCCTGGGACCAGCTCACTTGGGATATCCAATTGCTTCCAGCAAGCTTTCAGCTTTGCCTTGGGAAGGGACTCTTAATGAAACTTTCCTCTTTATGACTAAGTGGCTTGGAGGTGTCTGTGTTTTCAAGTTGGCCAGTAGCATATACAATTTCGAGTGGGCATTGGTCCAGCCAAGGCCTTACTCACCCCATGTAAAGCCTGGGCAGAAATGATAACTTCCTTTATTTACAGATGTGCAAATAACAGCTGTAACAGCAAGGAATGTCCACAGCAGATAGGACAAGGCATAAGAAGCTTCAGCAGCTGTGAAGGAGATCTGTCCCCCTGCTGATGAGTTCAGAAGGGGAGTGGGGTACCCAGGCAGACGAGCACTGTCACTGCTGGAGCCTTCCTGGGACAGAGTGGGCAAACATCTGACAGGAATGACACAGGCAAGGACAAACTGTGTCCTTGGACAAGCAAATTGTGTCATGCCCAGCTCTCTTCCCGTTTCTGTGGTTTATTTTCAGTGTTCTAGTTTTGGGCAGAAGCTGAGAGTTTCTCTCCCTAAAAGCCCAAGATGAGCAGTTACTCCTAAATCTCTCCTTAGAAGTTATCACTCCTATGTATACAAAGAAAGATCACTTGGGAAAAAAAAATACTCAGGCTCTTCATCTGGACCTGTTATCAGTTTTCTCAACTGACAAGGACAGGCTGCTCCCAGGAACTTGAAAGCTGAGCCTGGCCACTGCTGGTTGCATCATCTGGGATCTGTACCTGTGTTGCCACACTCCAAAGCAATGATCCCTAGTCCCTGTGTGTTTCTAGGAAACCAGAGGGACAATTCACCCACACAGAAGCCCAAATCAATGAGTGGCATGTAAGAAAAGTTCCCAGTGGAGCATCAGAAAGGTTTTTTTAGTGTTAAGTGCTTTCAAACCCATTTAAAAAGTATATAAAAACAACTGCTCTGCTAAGATGTCAGACCCACCCATATCTATATCACAGCACTTATAGCTCCACAGCAAAGAGGAAGACCTAAGTACAAGGTGATAATGAAATAAGTTATTTTTAATCTGATTTTTTAAATTATTACTTTCCTTCTCTTTTTGCACACCTGAGCTCTCTGCTCTATGAATTCACAGAGCAATTGCCCAAAATGCAGTTTAGGTGAAGCACTTGCCTGAGACCAAAGGTCTGTAGTTGTTGACTTCTTGCCTGACAAATCAGAGATGCATTTTTGAGAAGTATTTAGGCATTCAGTCCCGTAGACTGTCTCTTCCTTTCCTTTATCTGTGTAAATGACAAAGATTTTGAAGACCTAATTTCTCATCATTATTTCTGCACTACTTCGATTTGGTTACCAACTAATGTGGTAATGGTTATGTCCAATTAAAGACCAGAAATGTACACAGCTCAGCATTTGCCATTTGTCCCTTGTCAAATGCAATGAGGCACATTCACTAATAAAAACAAATATCTGAATTAAGGCAAGAGGAAAAAGGATGACCCTGGCTTATGAATCCTCTGTCCATCGCTAATGCGCTCCCCAGAGAATTGTTCTGCTAATAAGTCAGATTAACATTAATATTTCCCAGTAGAGGATTTTGGTTTTATTGACACTATAAAATGTTGCAGGATGCATTTGTGATGCACATCCAGGCATTGGGAAGACACTTGACCTGGCAGTACCAGACAGCAAGATCATCCAGAACTGTGAGGGCTGTGGTGCTTTCCCATGACTCATGAATTCGTAGTCAAATATTCCATGACTCATGGATTAACCTGACAAAACCCAGAGGGAAGAAAAGTTATTGGGTTATTGGTTGACAAGAGCCTTTTAAAATTAACATGGCATAATAAGCAGGATACCAACATCCTCTTTCTGACTCGTGAGAAACTCATCAGGAAGGGGTTTATGCATTCACTTATTACCAAGGGACCTCAGCTGGGGTTATGTAATTAGGATGGGACACTTTTTGCAGCTTTGAGGCTTGAATAGCAACATTAGTATAATCCAGTTACAGAAAGCATAACCACATGCAACAAGCTATTAATACCAGCTTGTATTTAATTGCAGTTCCTTTCCATTCTAGTGCAAATAAACAAAATACAAATACATGGAAACCAGAATGTAGCCATAAATGAACCACAAGATAAAATACAGGAGACAAGGCTGTCTGCCTTCCCTTCAGCCAAAAGGTTATGCACTTGCTTAACAGTGTAAAAAAGTGCCTTGCCCCATGGACAGGGCACGGAAAGGGGGGCTGCACACAGATATCCAAAGTCCTGGATGCATTCGTGCTCCTTGCTTTGTGATGAATTTCCTGGGGAGCTCTGGGTACCTCTGCATCAGCAACAACATAATCATGGTGGTAAATTAAGTCATGCAGACAGACCTCTCTGTTCCCTCTAAAACAGGGGGGGTGGAATTGCAGAGTAGAGAGGATGAAATACATTAAATATTGTGGGGCCAGTGATCGACTGCAGTAACAGAGGCCACAGGAAGGTCTGGGATTCTGCTGGTCAGATGTGTAAATTCCAGAGGAACACAGAGGAATTGGCACTGGAAAGTTTGTCCACTTGGGACTTACAGAGGATAGAAAATGCCCTTTTATTTTTAATTTGGCATTCATTCTCAGCCTGACTCTTCTCATCTCTGGGATCCTAATGGCCTATTTGAGTTCTCTTGGAGATATAATACTATAGAACTAAGTCTAGGGAGCAATGAAATACATTTTTGCCTTCAAAACATCACAATCAGTTTGGTTTAAATAACATATCGTATCATGCCAACAATACTGATTGTATGCTCAAGATTTTCTCCTTCAGAAGCTATATATGATGGATAAAGAGGAGAAAAGCCAGTAGAAGAATAGAGTTTAAATGGCAGCTAGGGGAAAGAGAGGAACACTGGAACTATTTGTTTTAAGAAAACTTGTTTATTTTTAATGACATCCTGTGGTTTATAAGTCTAGGATTTGTGCTTGGCACAACTTCCTTCAGATCTCAGGGTTTACACTGAGAATCAGATTTTTCTATCAACAGTCTTAATCTTTTAAAGTCTAAATCTTTTTTCATGAAAAACTGCAAGCCCTTTATCATCCTCAGGCTGTGTGTTTTAAGACCTTACTCAACCATTCTCAATTTACTGTAACACCCTTATAGGAGCCTGGAGCCTCACTCAGCCAGATGAAACAATTCTAATTACATTGACTCGCACCAGGAGAGGAGCTGGGTAATGCCAGCCAACATGCTTAGGAGGAGAATCAGCTTGAAAGACATGTGTAATCATTGTGACATCCATTTAATGTGTCACAGGACATGAAATTGAGGCCATGATAAAAAAGAAACCTGCTGATACCTGAGTGAGCACAGTGTGCTGTGTAAGGCACAGAAGAGCTGTCCCTGTGACTCTGACACAAGAAAAAGCCATTGGACCTGAGCAGCAGCAGCCATAGCAAGATGCACACTCATTCCCTCCCATGCCTGCACATTCCTTCTGATCATCCCAGGTGACAGAGAGCTGAGAGGAGCAGGTCTTTGAGGATGGTAGGTTTAGTTTTTCTGACAGAGAGCTTCAGGGGAAGGTGCCCCATACCTGAAGAGGATACCCCACTTAAATAAATATATATATATATATATATGTATATAAGAAAAATATGCCAGGAACAATGAAAATACAAACATTATCAGGCACTGCAAGTCAGCACTGTCACTGAGGATGAGAACTGCCACCCACAGACCCACCCACAGCCAACCAACCTGTCTAATTTGATCAGAGAAATTCTTGTGGTTGGATTCAGTTAGAAAGACCATGCACAAACAGGCCCTGGAGCAAATTACACCATTTTGACAACATGAGTGTGTTCTTATCTGAATCACAGAGGGTCTGCTGTTACATGGGGGATCAAGTGTCCTCCGTGTAATCGTTCAGCCAGTTCCCTTGTGATCCAGGAGGCACATGCTCTGCCTCACACAGGAAATATCCTGCCTGTCCCTGGCCATCAGCCTGGCTTGGGCAAGGTGGAGGCATCACTGGTCATCCCAGCAGTGAGTTACCCAGCATCCCTGCTGGCAGCTCCTGAGCAGCACACCATGTTCCAGATTCCAGCCTGCCACTCGTGGCTTTTCTCTAGCAGAGCCCTGGAGCTGTTAAGGGCAGCCCTGCCAGTGTTGGGCTGTTCCAACACAAGTGCCCCCTCACTGGAGCACCACAAGTTGCAAGTGGGAATGAAGAACCACTGGGCTGGCAGAAAAAGGCTGCCAGAATTCCTGCCTTAATTGCCTCTAGCAGGGGAGGGGAGATGAAAAATTTCAGGAGAACATGAGTAATGAAAATGTTCCAGATTCACAATGAGCGACGAATAAAGGCAGCATTAAACCTATTCTGCAACTACACAAAGTGACCAGCTTATACCTTGCTACCTTACATAACATCTGGGGTTTTTTTCCTTCTCCTTGTTATCCAGAAAAATCAAGGCCTCTTTGCTGTTTGCCCTCTAACTTCACTGAAGAGTAAATCCTCTTATCATACACTTCACTGTAACAGGTTTGCTGTGTACATGTATTTTCCAGAAAATTTCCAACAGAACCCCCTGTGCTGACTGCAAGAACTGTTATCAATCAACTGTTTTTAAATAGACAATGATGCATACATAGCCTTGGCACAGGGTTTGTTTTAGACCTGTATTTCATTTATCTTGAAAAAGAAATACATTTAGCAGAGTTATCTCCTTGTGTCCTTGACCTCTACCAGCTGCCAGTGCTAAGGGCAGTAAAGGATTTAGCCCTTTGCTACCCACTGCTCAAAGGTGTCACTCAGTGAAGGTTAGGGTCAGGCTATGCTAATAAATTGAATTTAAGCATTTCTAATGTGGACAATATAGTGCCTACCCACCTTCTACTCTCTGCCTGGAATATATACATTTTTATACATACATTATTACAACCCTAATAGGCATGACTGTCAAGTGTCAGCCTGAGTCCAGAAGCAAAACAGGACAGAGCCCTTAGAGAAGCAGGCTACTGGGAGGTTCCTCAGCTCCTGAGTGATCTCAGAAGTGACCTAAGTAAGAAGGAGGGAGCTTAAAGAGGCTGCCAAAATGCATCCTTTCTGGAAATACAGAGAGCAGCTGAAGCAGACTCAGACAGTGCCTCTTGTCTCTGCTGTGTGTGATGAATAGGACAAAAAAGGAAGCCAGAAAGAGTTCCACCTCTGACATTAGTTTTTTTTTTTCTGAAGCTCTTGACATTTTTAATAGCTTTTCAGTTACCCAAAGTAGATGTGATTTAACTTGATGTTATAATATTAGTACTGTCTGCTGTGTAAAATGAAACACTAGAGATATCAACCAAAGTACAGCACAAAGGGAAGGTAATTATAGGCAGTATTTAAGCCTGAAGAGTCAATCCTTTAAGTTTCAGGGCTAATGAATTCCTATAAGAAACTTCTGACTCAGAAAACTCATGGTGGGACTAATAGGGAATATCAAATTAACTTGAGAAAGCAATCAGAATTTGTCAAGCACAGGTAGTTATCCACTCCAGACTGATCCCAGGAAAGGCTGTGACTTTCTGGGAATTATGGAAGATCTCAAGTAATACAGACAAAAAGACCAAGGGGGATGGGGGAAAGAAGAAAAAAGGCAGAATTCACAAAGAGCCCATTGAGATCTCCAGGCCTATGCTACTGAGAAAGTCTATCTAGTTGGAGCTTAAGCCTTGGCACAGATTGGATCATTTTTTTTGCAAGAATTGATGAAAACATCTTGCATATCCTACCAAAAAAAAAAAAAATCCCAGAGATATTCCCAGTTTATTTTATAGCCAAAGTGCCATCAGCACATCATACCTATTGCTCTGAACTGAGCCCCAGGGCAGAAACATCTGCTATTTTTTCCTCCACCATGGATCCTGCTCCTGAACCAACATCCCCAGCTGCACAGAGCCAAGCAGACCCCACAGACAGAGCAGTGTGGGTTTCCTTGGGACTGGTTTTTTTGAACTGCAGACATTCAACTCATGATTACCTTGTACAACATCTATTTAGTATGATAGAGCAGGGGGGCAAATCTCAGTCATTGCCCTGAGTGCTGCTTACCTTGTCCTTGTGTGTTAGGACAGATTTTAACCTACAGAACACTGCTGTAGCCAGAGCATTGGATGGTTGCATTCCTTGTAATGCTTTGCTACTGATCTTGGCATGGAATCCCAGAAGGCTGGTTTATGCCTTTCCTTCCTTTACCCTGATCTTTGAACAGGCTCAGTGATACCAAACTATCTTGTTTCCTGAGCTAGCTCACACCTGGGGCTGTCTCACCACTCTGTTTGTGGGTTTACCAAGCAGCAAAGCACAGCAGCTTCCCAAATGCTTCAGTCCCAAAGAAAGTCAGGCCTCCACATGGCTTTAAGCTTGGAACTTTCCAAAGGAAGGCAGCTCTGAAATATTTACGTGCAGACTGACAGCTTGTGTCCCAGGCACTGGGACAGAAATCACTAGCAGAGCTCCAGAGCTCAGAGTGAAAATGCTGTTCTGCATGAACCTGCACAGAAAGCCCAGATACTTCTCATTTGACACAGGGACGGTCTGATGATTTGTCTCAGGTTTTTTGTTTGTTTGTTTTTTAAGGCTATGTTTCAATCGCTCTCAGTCATTTCCCCTCAAGTTAAAACCCAGCTGTTAATTGTAGGTGTTTCATCTCGGTGAGTTTGTGAAGCTGGAGCCAGTACAGTGGAAATCCCACACTGGGCACCAAAAGACTCTGCTGAAGTTTATCATTTACTGCTTGAATGGAAAGAGTAACAACCCAATACAAATATTTGGACTTCTCTTTGTTCCTGGCAGGGCTCTTGCAGCACACACACGAGCAAATTGCGTTTGGTTTTGCTAGGATGGGAGAAGCAACAGGGACAGAGCTGGGTATGAGCCAAATCCAGCACACAGGAGAGGCAGAGGCTGCTCCAGGGCTGTGCCCAGGTGTGCAGGGCTGGAGCACCGGAACAGGTAGTTTTATCAAGGCAGGACGAGTTGGTTCCTGGAATCTTATCAGGGTGTAGATCAAGGATGATTTTTGATCATGAAGAGCAGCACAGGGCAGAGTCTCCCACGGGTAAACCCTCTGTTTATGGGACTGTGAGCAGAACTGAACCAACCACCAAAAGATACAGATCTTTTGCTCCAAATCTGAGCAAAAATCCCAGTGGTCCAGACCTGGACCTTCTTTGAAACTGCTCCAGCATTGTTACATCCCACTTGACCACAGCACACCTTTAACCAGGCAAACAGCATTCTTCAAAACAACAGCATTTTCCTGTCCTTATTTCAGAGTAAGGGCAGGACCACTGGAAAGCTCAGCAGCCCTGGCTGCATGACCCTGCAGTTGTGTGCCCCACCACTTACACATCTGCTACAAATCCAAACACACAGTGCTGCTGTGGTAGGGCCACAGCAGTGATCACCTCATGTTTGATGCTGTGGAAACTCATGCAACTCCCCCACAACTAAAAAAGCACAGGAGCAGGAGATCAGAGCCCTGCACTGCCCGCAGCCCAGAAGGCCGTGAGCGGACCTGGTTTCACTGATAACAACGGCACAATTTACACACCCGCTGGAAAAACAAACAGTCTGGTGGTTGATAAGCCTGATTCCCTGGCTCCCAGCCCAAGAAGCAAAGCTTGGGAGCACAGAGGAAAGGATTCAGAAGACAGGCCTGGAGTCAAACACCCACCACAGAGGTTATTGAGCAGGGACCTGTACTTGCACAGGGACAAGCTGCAGAGCACTTGTAAGGGCACTGTCTCCCCAGCTGGCTGCTGCTCCTGTCTCCCTTCTGGCACTGGATTTCACCAGAGATCACAAGGGGCTGCTTGTCTCCTGTTTGGAATATGAGTCCCTAGTGACATAACTTGTAATCAATATAAAAGGCAAGATTACCATTAACTTGTAATGTTTCTCTCACTGCCTTAATCCAGCATGTTTTGCTAAGTACTAAATAATGGTAAATACTGCACCTAGGCATTTGTTCTGGCATGAAAAAAGCCAAATTAAATCTGCCCTGCAATCATGGCTTCAAAAGGCAAGAAGTGAAGGAGAAAATCCAATAGCAGCACTGTCTCTGCTGCTCTGCCTGTAACGATGGGCTCAGCCAGACACAGCAGCAGCACGAGCTGCTCTTCTGCAGTGCTGGGAAGAGCCACCCAAAATACCCATCTTCAGAAGTTCGGTGCTAGGATGGATATTCACAGATACGTGTTTGAATTATTGCTTCACATTTACCAGAGCTCTTCACATCCATCTCTGCCAACACAGTCCAGAGCTGGGTTCAAGCGAGGTGAGAGCCCTGACTCCAGGCTGAGAACAATAGGGCACTTTCTCTCTGCTATCTGCTGCACAGGTACAGCCCCAGAGCTCCCCTGGGCACACCTGCCCAGCCCAGCCCAGCCCAAATAAACCTGAGATAGCATGGGCAGGAACACACACAGCTCTGCCTGTCAGCAGAGCCTGCTGGCTGGTGTTTGTTTGCTCACCCATAGAGACACGGGCAAGCACGTAGGGAGCAGGGTCAGATTAAAACTCAACGCCTCAATTGTGTTTGCAAGGCTCAGGATGGCATTAGAGCGCTTCCCGTGCTTTGGGATACTTCTTCTGAGCTGGTAAAGCAGCCCCTTCAGGTATTTGTCAAGACCATTTCTCTTGGCAGCCTCCTGGTGGGACCCAAGAAGACAGGAATTGCTGAAGGATCAACATCTCCTGGCAAGCACTTACCAAGTTGGCCCGTACCAGTCTTCAGATACTCATGCAAGGAGAGACAGTACCCCTGAGTGGCTTTGCTCAGGATCTGCAGAGATGCCAGCTCACACAGCTATAGCCACTTCATCCTGCCCATGCCAAAGGGACTGGTAGAGCAGGGCAAAGCACAAAGCCCTGCGCTCACGGTAACGCGGGAGGTGAGGACACCTGCACTGGCTCCCAGCGGGGTGGACAACAGCAAATGAACAGATCGCCTTTGGCAGCGCCCAGAGGAACATGTTTCACTTTCCTAATGAGAAACAGCCTCTGCCAGTGGAGCAGCACCGGGGCCGTCCCCCTCTGCACGACAAACACAACACCAGCTCTGGTGCAGATCTCAGCGGGGCAGCCGACAGACGAGCTGCCGCGACAGAGAACACGGAGCAAAGTTCTTCCATTACGTCACTGCTACCTCGAGTGACCCAAGGGGTAAGAATAACAGCCAGGCTCCTCTACATCATCCTGCCAGAACTATTTAGACAGGCTCCCGAGGGCAGCCATGAGCTTGCTCCCCCGGCAGGCTCACAGGGAGAAGAGCTTTGAGAGCTAAGGCCCATCCATAGCCCTGAAGGAGATGGAGGCCAATAAGGAAATTACTTCCTTCATCCCTATAAATGCAGGAGGTGCCAAGTGTCTGATACATGCTCTGTAAAGCAGGATTAGCATGGGCCCTGCAAAGCTCTGCTCGCCCAAGCATGGCTTTTGCTTAGAGGGTTTCTGATCTCTCTTGTTTGTCCTGATTGTACATGACTATGAAAGCCTTCCAGAGCCAACAGAGATGAAGGAAGTGCATTCCTAATGAGCTGCTCCCTCTCTTCCAGTAGAAGACTCAGCAGCCTACACAAGGCATTGTTTCTAATGAGACTAGAATAGGATCCATGTCCTGATTTTGGATAAGACCTACTGCAAACTGCACTCATGTGACAGGAGCTCATGGTCCCCCTCTTATATCCCCCTGTGACAGAAAGGAGAATATGAGGGAGACTGGGCATGGGAGTGCCATGCCCCCTTTTGCTGAGTGCTGGAAATACTCTCTCCTCTGTGAGAAGTCAAACATCTGCACCCCTCTGAGGCACAGGGCTGGGAAAAGCAGGAATTCACTTGTTTGCAAGGGTACCACAGGATAAAAACACACTTGAACATCCAGAGTTCCAGCCAAATTGCCCCACTTGTCCTCATGGTCTCCTCACCTGGGAACTCTGCTGCTGCCCAGCAGACACATCTGGACAGATATTTTAAAGTAGCACCACAGACACCTGTCAAATCCCATCACACAAATCTCCCTTCCACAGATGTTCCCAGGTCATTCCACGCCTGCTCTCTCTCAGCTGCATATTCCCAGGTCAGACTATTGGAGGTTGACCAAGCGTGACCCTGGCTGAGGTCATGCTGCCCTCTGATGGGTGGTGGTCATCCATACAGAGACACCAGAAGCTCTAATCACTGGTGCCTGCAGAGCTCCAGGATCTTCTTTACTAAGAGACTACCAACTCCAGCTCAACCTGTGTGTTTTCCCAGTGGGAAGGGAGAACTTCATGGCAGCAGACAAGGAAAAAGGAAGATGAACACAGCAGTGATAAAAGGGAGGGTGAAAGCAGATAACTGCTGTAAAACACTGAACCCTTTGCTTCTACATGCTCAGGAAATTAAGAGCAGTTAGGAAGGATGACGTTCCAGATAAGCTCAAGCACCTCGATGCAAATAAGTGGAGCAAAGAGTTCCTGGGAACCCCTCCCTGTGAGCTCTGCTCAGAGACAGGTTCCAAGGCAGGAGCACAGCTCTGTCACAGCAAGCCCTCATTGGCCACAGCTATTCCATTACCTGGCAACTTTGGAAACAAGCAAACCCACCCCATAGCAGTGCTGCCTTGCTGGCACACAGGAGCTGAGGCAGGTGTGCAGTGGGGAGTTGTCACCCAAATAAAGGTGGAGTAGGAGGGCGAGTCCCCAGGAGCCAGAGGAGTTGCAGGATGTGAGATGGCCATGGTACTTTAAGAGAGCTGATGATGGGCAGCTGTCACATGAAGGTGAGCCAACATCACAATTTTCTGTTCCTCAGACAAACCCAGCTTCAAATCCAGAATAATCATCAAGTTCTCAGACTGGAAAGAGGAAGAAGATACTGTCACTGTGTTGCCCTGTGACCACCAAGCTCCCTGCCCTACTCCACAGGGAGAACATGCCAGGGGCCATCCTGGCTTGGCTATTTCTGCAGTACAGATTGGGTGGGAAGCAAAATAGAACATTTCTACCCTTTGGAATTTAGTGGAGGGACTCTGCATATAAACAGGATTCCACAAGCCACTTGTGCTGCCCCCCAAACCCTCCTCTTATTCTGACAGAGAAGAACAGACCACGTGTCTGGTCTGGAGTGAGAAACCCTCTTGCTCCCAAGGTTTTCAGCTGCACAACACATTGGCTCAGTTTGGATTGGCAGATCTGGGATGATAATGCCTCTGCCCAGGATCTGTGTTTCCTCACATGAAGCCCAAAGACAAGTTGCCACAGCCTGAGCAGCACAGCCCATAAATCTTGACACAGTTCCTTGGGAAGCTTGTGGCATCTTGTCCTCACTGCAGCAGAGTGGTCCTGTTGCCAGTGCAGCTCTGCCCCTGCCAAACTGTGCTTGTTGAAAGATAGCAGACTGATCACTGCCCCAGTGAAAGTCAGGCCTGGATCTCACTTATTTGACTGGTTTGGGTGTGCAGTCAAGCTCAAAGCCATTAAATAAACAAAAAACTCCAAACAAACAAAAACACTCAACAAAAAAAAAACTCCAAACAAAACAAAACCCCCAGACCCTTCCACACCATTGAGCTATAAGTCCACTGGAGCTGGGCAACCTAGAGCTGAGTCAGGGTTTCACTACAGACAGAATCATAAATCCCAGAGGCGATTTTTTTAAACCAGGGACCAAAAGTTTGGGTGGAGGACAGGGAAGTGCTCTGGCAGCTCTCAGAGTAGCTTTGTTAGTGCTACAAGGTCAGCAATCACTTGTACTGCTGACACTCTAGAGACAGCCCCTGTGCTGCCCCATTTACAGCCCTAGCACATGCCTACAGAAATCCTCTGCATACCATCCAGCTTTCCTACCCTCTCCTATTCTTAGCCCAAGCTGGTCTTCTTATAGACTATTGCTCAGCTACACACTCCCTGTTTTTGGCTGTCCTACATCCCTTCCCTCGCCTGTTCAAGCCCCATGAGGCCAGTCAGCTCCCCCTGTCCAGGAATTTCAGAGAAACAAGTAAAGCAATCCACAGCACCATCTTACCAGGAACTGCTGGGACACAGAGATCCAGGACAAGACCCTTTCTCCTGGACAAAACATCCCCTGGGCTTGCTTCTGCTGCTTACGGCAGCATCAGGCTCAGCCCCAGCTCGTACACCACACTCACCTGGCAGAGGGGATGGAAAAAAATCAAGGCTGCAAGGCTGGAGCCAGCTCTGGTATTTGTCCTGTCCCAAACAGGCATCTGAGAAGCAAAAGAGAGCCCCACATCCAGGACCTGCAGCAAGGCAGGAAGGCTTCAAGGAGGATGTGCCCACCTTTTGATATAGGTCATCATCCAGGGCAGCTCCACAGCCCATAGCTGTGAAAGGGCATTTTCGGATTAAATAGGGGGTTGAGAAGAGGAATGTCACTTAATAAGGAAGAAAGTTCCATTTTACAAAAGCCCTCTGGGGTAAGGGCTGAGATTCTTCCTCTCAGCTGTAAGGGTGCTATGGAAGGCAGGAACCTTTTTACAGCACACATGCCTGTCTTATGGTTTGAATCAGCTCTTCTCAATTGCTTTATTGTGGTTTTCAAATTTTTAAATCCCAGGTCATCTGACATGACATGTCATTAATTTTTTTTAAAAATCCAGGCGTTACCATGGCTTTGTCATTTGAAAGCTGCTTCTTAGGTGCTGCCCACCTTATTCTTTTTTCTTTTCATTTTGCTTTTCTTTGTGGCAGCAATACAGAAATGACCTCAAGGCTGGCTGAGCCTGGGTATGAGTGGGAGTGAGAGCCGGGAAAAACCTTGACTGAGATCCTGGAGCCAGAGCCAGTAAGAGCTGCCATAAACTCAGAGTTTCAGCTTTAAACACTCAGGGTTTAGATGGCCAGTGCCCCCCTTTTAAATCCTCGTCCCTGTTATTACATAGGAGAAGTATTCCAACTCTGAGCTGACCTCACAAACTCCTCCAAGGATTTAAATAATTGGGAACTATCAAGACTGGGCAAAATGCAACAGCAGTATGATGCTCAGGTTATTTCTTTTGGAGGGTGGAGGTGGCTTTTCCAGCTAAGGATGTTGCCGTGGAGGACAGTTGGCCCACGAGCTCCATGTGGGACTGGAGAATCCAGGTGTGGGATGGTGCCCAGGAGCTCAGCAGAGGCTGTGTTTATGCCACATGGTTGTTCTTCAGCAGTAGAAAGTGGGGCAGTTTCCATCCCAGGGGAGCTTAAGCCTCCTGCTGCTGCATCTGGAGCTGATGGCAACTGGAGGGAGGCTTTGCCAGTGGCTGGGGCAGTGGCTGAGGAGCTGCAGCCCAGGAGGAGACAGCAGAATTCCTCCATCCTCCCTGAGGGCTGTCCAGCAGCAGCAATGCCTCGATTCCTACTCCATTTCTGATCATCAAAATGCATAATTTGAAGGAGAGAAGGGTGCATTGAAAGCTTTTCCACAGGCTTTGTTTATAAATCACAGTCCCCCACACTAAATAAACTTAAAGACCTATTAGTGACTGCATCAGCTCAGCTGCAGAGCCACTGGTCCTTGTCACCACAACAGGCTCCTTGGTTGGGCTAGAGGAGGCATGGCAGGAGTGTTAGCCACATCTCTGCCTCCTCTGATCCCTCATGTGCAGCTTCTGGATAGTTCTTTTGCAGAAGAACAAACCCAGACAAACAAACAAAACCGACAACCAAACAAAACCGACAACCAAACAAAACCAAACAAAATCCCCCAAACAAATAAGAAACAAAGCCAACATCAACAACAACAAAACCCCACACACATACAAAGGAAAAAAAGGGAGAATAAAAAAGAGAGGGTGTGTTCCATCCCTCCAGGGTGGGATGCTGTACCCCTACCTGGCTGCATCTCCAAGAGGAACCTGTAACATGCTGATATTTATGCAGTGTCACTCCACTTTAGTCCTTAGGACTGAAGGACTAAAAGCCGTATCTTCAGGACTTGAGAGGAAGAAAAGTGGTGTGAATTGAAGGAACAGCCCATCTCCCACAGCTCTGGCAGCCTCTGCTTGGCCCAGCAGGCAGAGGTGAGGTGGGGAGCAGCTCAGAGCGGAGCAGGACCGGTGCAGTGGGAACACCAGAGGCAGCTTTACTCAGCAGAGGGAGCTGCTATGCCTGAGGTTTTCTGGTTTGTATTTTTCTTAAAGGATATTTAATGGTTTAATGGGATGTTTCCATTGACTGATGACCCCTAAAATCACACTGTAGCACATCATCCTGAAAATAGCTGCACCTTGTGAATGCTTGGGACTATTTAAAAATGCAAATAGCAGAGAGGGAAACTCAAGGTGACCCCTTTTTTCTCTCAGGAGGCAACTGTGCACTTCTGCCTTTCCCACTGTGTCCCAGGGGGCTTTGTGTTACACCTGGTCCCATGGCAAAAACCCTAGTTGGCACCTTGGGTTCCACAGTGACACTGCCTGCTGCCAGATCTCCCCCAGGACCTGGCAGGGCAGCCAGACATTTCTGCAGGAGCTTTCCAGAAGCAGGGCAGAGAAGAACAGTGTGTCCCAGCAGCTGCTGCCCATGACAGTCCTTTAGCACCCTCTGACAAAAGCAGTCTGAAGGGCCCTGACCTCTCTGACATCTCTGTCACAGCTCTTAGCACAAGTTCTCGCTCACCATTTTAAAGGACTCTCTGATACCAAAATTATACAGCAGAAAAATTGATTAGCAGTGAGGAAAAAACCCAAACAGGAACATCCTAATGCAGTGCTTGACCTTGCTTCTGCCGCTCCAAACTCCTGGCAGAGGCACCAAGAGGAGTTTGAGGCTGACTGTGCAGGATCCCTCCCCCCTCCAGCTCATCCTTTTCAGTACAGCCAGGTATGGAAGAGTCACAAATGAATGCAATACATCTTGATCCCTCCCAAAACATAATCCAACCTGACACAGGAATTCCAAGAGCAGGAGTTCGTGTGCACGAGTCAGCCTGGGGTAGGGGGTGTGACTGCATCTCATTTAGCTGCACGAAGCAAGGTTGCTGCTCACCTAGAGGTGAGGCTGCTCAGAGCCTCAGCAGCCAGCACCTCACTGCAGGTGGCAGGCTTGGTCTGGCACAGGACCGGGAGATCTCTGTGAAGGCAGCCAAGATTTATTAGAGAAATTTTAAATTCCAACGAGTCGGATACAAAGAGAAGCGGTGCTGCCTTCTGGAAGGCAAAGGTGTTTCTGACCTGTAGACACTGATAGAGGTTACCCAGACACCAGTGACCACAGCAGGTTTGACAGTGAAATGATCACCTTGCCGTCAATCTCTTAGGGGAGTCACAGTTTCCCTCTGCTCAGTACATCCAATGGGATGTGAACACCGTGTCAGCACATCACCACCACCTCCCGCCCGCAGCCTCGCTGCCTTTCCGCCGGGATGTCACCGTCTGCCTCAGCAGCATCTCTTCTGTCCCCACTCCATCCCAGCAGCTCTCCCCTCCCTCGTCTGCCGTGTTTGAACATCCAGAGCAACACATCTCTATGGAACATTTCTAAATTCAAAGTTAGGCTGCTCTCATCTTTAACAGGATGGAGGAATAAGAAGGTGCAGAACTCAAAATCTGTTATTAGACCTTAAAACTAAAAAGGAAAAAAAAAAAAGAACAAACAAACAACCAAAACCCACTGTTCATTTCTCATGGAGAATTCAAACCCTTCACTGTCATGTTCCTAGGAATGTGTTTGTTTTTTTTTTTCTGCTTGCAACAGTGAGCATCATGGAATTGTATCCTGGAGCACCATGGTGTTGTCCCGCCGGTGGGGTGAGCTGTCATAGGGCTGCACACAGCAGTGCTGCTGTCCACAGAGCTGTCAGCCCCAGGCTGGCTGTCAGTCTGAGCACGGGCAGGGCCCTCAGGGGCGGCGTGCCCGAGGTGCAGGAGCAGACCTCGTAGCCGTTCTCGGAGCGGCTCTCGTCGTGCTGCCCCGGCCTGGAGCGGGCCCCAGTCCTGCTGCTCCCGGCTGCCTGCGGGGCGTCGGCCTGCATGTCACTGCACACCAGCCAGTCTCTGGCGATGGACTGGGGGTAACCGGGCTGGGCCTCCAGCTCGCTGTCCAGCACCTTCCAGTACTCCTTGCCCCTGAAGAAGTAACTTGCACCTGCAAAGAAACCAAAAGCCAAAGGCAAGGTGAGCGGCGATGGGCGCCCTCCCGCTGGAACGCTTGAGTCAGAATCACAGAATGTTCTGAGTTGGAGGGGACCCACAAGGGTCATTGAGTCCAGCTCTTAAGTAAACGGCCCATACAGGGATCAAACCCATGACTTTGGTGTTATTAGCACCATGCTCTAGCCAGCTGAGCTAACCTCAGGGTCACTTGGAGCAGCAGAGGAGCATTCCCACCCCACCTGGGGAGTGGAGGCACATGAGACACCACGGCTTGTTGCCAGTACTCCCTCTTGCTGCAGGAGGGATGCTCCAAAAGATGATGCTGTGCCTGGCTGGGATCTCTCACAGCAAACAGGAGCCACCAGACAGTTGGAGGTGGATGGTGAGATTTTTGCCTCTTCTGTGGTGGGTCCTAGAGCAGATGCACCTTCTGGTACTGTGGGTGTGTGGGGTCAAGGCCCTTTGAATTTCCAACTGGACACACCATACACACCTCTCCATGGCCATCAGTGGACTGTCTTGTAACAGGGCATGGTGAGGCTGGAGACCTCACCTTCCTGTTAATGACCTGGAGTATGTGCTGCCATCCCTGGGCTCAGAAAAATAACCTGAGCCTGGCAGGGCCCTGGGAACCTTCAGCTCTCAAGTGCATTTTATCTGTTCTGAACTGGAGGCTGGGAACTCTCTAAGCAGGTCCCATGCTCAGGAGGACTCCTGCCTGTGGGAATGGCCTATCACTCTCAATAGCTTTGAAAATTCAGCCTTTCCCCTCTGCCTGGTTTAATGACTGCTATTACACCGTTAGGTTGCCAGTAAATAAACCCTGGAAGTGCCACTTTGTTGTGAGTGAATGGCTGGTTGTAAATGTCTCCTGTGACAAAATTTTTGTGGTCTTTTCAGCAGGAAGAAACCACTGAGAAATCTCATCCCCAGAAAACAAGTCGTAACTCTAGAGAAAACATCTCCTTTGAAAGTATTCTCTGTCTGCATCCTCATATAACCAGCTAAAAATCCAACAACAACAAAACCAGTGAGGAGCAAATCAGCCCATACCAGGATAAAAATCACTGCAAAGCAGCATCAACTGTGTTCTTTTAATAAAATGAAATTATTAGCCCCCCAGGATATTTTTGTTGCCTGTTTGAATTACAAAGTCTTTTAGTGAACAGTGTGGGGAGCTCTGGCTGGAAGCACACCTCCCTCTTCATCTTCCAGACACTGGGAACTGCCATCCCATCAGGGGCTCAGCAATTATGTCGGCAGGAGGGTAGAAAGGGCTTCAGCTCAATACAGCACTATTTTCTTTCTTGTGTTTTTTTGACCTGGCAGGTGGACTCACCATCTGACCACCTCATGGCATCATCTAAAGGGCTTGGTATTCCCTTCCACAGGATGGTCTCTGAGGGGTACCCGGGATCCATCCTCCGCTCGTGGTCGTCGTAGCGCCAGTACAGATTGTCCTTAAAGAAATAAGTCTTGTCATTGTGGGCCCAGGAGAAAGCAGCGTCGATTCCTCCCAGCGGCAGACCGAAGTCTGAAATGGGCCGTGGGTATCCCTCCTCCACGTTATTGTCCTTGAAGACCCAGTATCTGTCTCCTGTGGAAAGGAAAGAAGCACAGAGCAAAGTCACATTTGTTTCATGGCCAAAACCAGCATTCCCTCACAGACGAGCTGATGTTTCATTGTCTGTTGTGGTGACAAGCCTCAGGACTCAGCTCTTGGCATTTAAGGATGGCTATGGGAAGGGTTCAGCCCACTGGGGAACCTCTAGCTTTGAATAGTTGCTTTTTAGTATCAGGCTTTCACTGGACATAGCCCTGCTCTGCTTCTGAAAGCATAATGGTCCCAGGACATGAACATGTCCAGAGAGTTACTACAGTTGTCACTTTTATGCATTTGGTGGAGGCATTTGGTTTTCTGCCCCCTGGATTTCTGCCTGGTATCCAACTGGAAGAAACAAAGTTACA
Organism: Corapipo altera; assembly: GCF_003945725.1. Taxonomy (NCBI): domain Eukaryota; kingdom Metazoa; phylum Chordata; class Aves; order Passeriformes; family Pipridae; genus Corapipo; species Corapipo altera. Next base: position 2,754,838 of record NW_020884906.1, read on the forward strand.
TGCACTTTTAGTGGGCAAAACAGGCACCTTCTGCCTGGTATTGAGCTCCTGAGAAGCCAAGTGTAGTCCTGCGCTGGAAGAGAAATCACACTTCTAGAGCCAGACAAGCTGAAGGACCTGTGGGTTTTAAGGGATGTAACGAGGAGGTACAAGGGCTGGACAAATCCCAACTGAGCAGCTCACTGCTCTTCAAGTGTCTACACAGCCACCTCCTCAGCCCTACCTTGGGCAGTAGAGAACCATCAATATGTTTTTTTTTTCCCCCAGTAAAAATGAAGCATGACATAACTGGGCCTGGGTCTGTGTCAGAACAAGGAAATGAACCCAGATGTCCTTCATAATCCTCTAACCACTGGGGAAGTCTTTTTTACAACATCTCTTTGGGAACCTGCAATGTCCTTTTAGGTATTACACAACCTATTTTAAGGAGCAGACTTTTTTCCTCCCTCGGTTTTCTAGAGTATCTGAAGAGGCCCTTAAATGCATGCCCATGTGTCAGCAGCAGGACCTTAGAGGCCAAGGTAATTTGTGTGCTTTGGTTTCTGTCCAGAGATCAATGAAACAGTGCTGGAGGGAGAAAATGAGACAGTATTTTATAGCTGGATGGAAAATCCTGAGTTCATGGTAGGAGCTAGGCAGGACTAACACACACAGAGCATGCAGTGACCACAGACTGCTCTGCCTTGCAGAAGCAAGACACCAGCTATGGCACATCTGGAATTCCAGCCAGGAGGAGCCCCTGGACCTGAGCTGCTGTCTGTCTGTCCATCCCCAGCAAGCAGGGCAGGGAGGAAGGGAAGGAAGCGAGTGCTGCTGTGGTCTGCAGACCAGACTGGGAGTGTCTGGTGCCAGGCATAGGGGCTGCCATGCTCCAGCTGGCCCCATTCCCTCTGGGAAAGCAGAGCGGGGCAGGCTGCCTGAGGCAGCTGGACACACACACAGAGCCTTCCATGTGCTGCTCCGTGGGGAGATGCAGGGCTTGGCACATCTCTGCAGAGCTTGGCATGCCAGCGGTCCGGGAGGGCTTTGCCTGTGCTTGGAAAGACTTCTGCAAGCATAGGGGCTTGCAGAGGACATAAGCCATCCCTCCAGCCTGGGTGGAGGAACTGAAACCAAATTATTGCTTCCGGAAGGGCTTGGTTCAGCACTTCTGAAACTGGTAATTGCACCACATTTGGAGTAGAACGGTCCAGAGACAAAAAGCAATTTCCAGCCAGGAAGCACGGAGGGTTGGGATGTATTTAGCACTTTAAGTGCACAACCTTTCTGAAACAAGAGTCAGTGCCTGCCAGGAGCCTGGGTGACACTGAGGGCATGGGTGGCATCTAACCAGCATGAGTGGATGGTCTGTGGGGGACTCAGACATTTGTATAGGAACCAAGAGCTAATCTGTTCCTCCAGCTCTTCTGAAAGAAACAAGTGAGATTTTTTGAACTAAAATAGAGGATGACACCACTTATTTTAAGAAAAAAGGTAGTAACAAAAATAATCAGCAAAACCAAGCTCTTCAGTTTCATTTTTGTCCCCTCTATGACTTCTCTTCTCAGCAACAAATACTAAAAAGAGAAAAGGCCAAAGGAGGGACACAGCACCTGTGGAGTGTGGGGTGGTGGTGGTTTCTGCTTGTGTTTCATTCTTGAAAAGCTCAGATTTCAGTTACATTTGGCAGAACTTGATCTTCAATAACATTTCCCTCATTTTCTGGGGAACGTGACTGCTACCTTTTGCCTGCCCTCCTTGCCAGCTGCTTTCTCCTGCCTTGCTCATGGACAACAGATCTCAGACCTGCCCCGGGAGATGCTCAGTGGCTGGCACTGGTATCTCCTGCCTGCAGGTGAGGTCAAAATGCTGCCAAGGTACCCTGGCACCAGGCTCTACACCAAGGGGACACACATGCTCCCTCCAGCACTGTGTTTGCTCTCACCTTTGAAGAAGACAATCTTGTGGTCGCTGGTTCTCTCGTAGACCGCGTCCAGGCTGTCCAGGTTGAGCGGCAAACCCCGCCAGAAGCGGTGGATCTGAGCCGGCTGGAGGGAGACCAAGTGCTTATTGCGAGTCAGTCTCCAGAAGTACTTGCCTGGAGGGACAGACTGGACATTACTGAACCACACCCAACCCACCGTCGCCGGGGGATGAGCGCCGGGTGGGCGGCAGTGGCAGGAAGCAAAGCGTGTGAGATGGGAGCCGGGAATTAGAGCCACGCTGCTCTCCAGCAGCAGCTGTGACTGCTTTCTATTTCTGGCAGCCATTAGAAGAAATCCCCTTTTTTTTATTTGGATTAAAATAATCCTCTGGACATTGCACTGGAGTTGTTACACTCCTGGTCACGGTGTGAAGCTGTGCCACTGAGCCGGGGCAGGCAAGAGGAGACTTTCATCTCCTCCCTCCCTCCCTCTCTGCACGGGACCTGCTGGGAGCAGGTGGAAGCAGGCAGCAGCTGAGGCTGCACCAGGTAACAACAACCTTTAATGAGAGTCTCCAAAAAACATCCCTTTTCCTCCTGTCCCAGAGCAGCCTCAGCTTCCTGCACACAAATGCCCAGCTGCTTTCGTATTTGGAAATGTCTAGGATGCTACGATGAAAAATATAAGACAGGTTTTTTAAATGAAGAAAGGGAGTAAGAAAATAGAGGGGGAGGAAACCATATGAATAAATCTGGAAGGTTTGAGGTTGGGAAGGAGGCACAATTAAGGACTTTGGTACCATCTAGAGGTGCAGGATAAGCAGGGACTACAGTCCTGCAGAGCTCCCGGGATGAATGTACTGGTGGTGCCAACAAACACACTTCAGCACCTGCAGCAGCACTGCCCCAGCTTGGAAAGAGTATTTCTGGAATATTTGGGGTATTTCTGGAATATTTTGCGTAATTTGGGTTCCTCTGTGGGAAGGATGACAAACCTTTTCCTGCTAGCAGAACCTTATGTGGGATTTCCCGAGGAGTCTTAATGCTTTTTAGGGGCAACTCAAAGAGCAACTCTGCACTGGCTTTGGGATTCTCAGTCTGAGTTTTTGCAGCACTCTCCACGCTGTGTTTTCCTTGGAGAGCTCCACAAAGTGATGTGAGCCAGAGTAAGATGTCTAAGAGGCAACTCTCGACTTTGTCTCATATTTGTTATTGCCTGTTAGAAATTATTGCATGTTATTTACATCTGCTCTTGCATGGATTCCCAAGGGGAGATAAGCAACAGAAACCAAAGAGGCATTTTCAGATTTGTATTCATGACACTCAGCCCTTTCTCCAGAGCTGGCAGATTGTGACACTGGCTTTTAAAATTTTATGGAAATTGGATCTTAGCCTAATAATGCAGGAGGCAAAACCCTAACACTTAAACATCTGCAGAGAGGGAGTTTTATTCTAATTATATGGATTTATATTATATTCTTGTTCTTCTACTCCAGTTTGCCTATTTGCTCTATCTGACTGAAACACACGAATGAATAATACATCCCAATGTGGTAGGAATTGCCATAATTACAGATTCTTTTTAAGAATGTAAAAAAACCCAAGGATTCAAATTTGGTGGCCATTTTACATTGATGGAAACATATGGAATTAAATAAAGATGATCTCTGCATCTCTAATTAGCAAGGCACTAGATTTTCAGACAGATTTTCACTTTTTTCAGCAAGAAATAGAGCTCAACACAATTCCTTCCTTAGCAGACCAGTATCTGAATGTTGAAGTGCCCTGGGCTCATCAGAGACACGAAGGGAAGCCCCGGTGCTTTTGACATTCAACCCTCTGTAAGTGATGGGCTCAGTGGGTGAGCAGCTGCAGCAAGCACACTTTAAATCTACCCTCAAAAAGTCAGGCATAGCCTGAGTTGTTGGTTGCTTTGGTTGGGTTTTTGATAAGCTGTCGGGAAAAAGAAAGGAAATAAAGCAGTTAAGTAGCAAGGAATTGTGAATGTGACGGCCCGGCCTGCTCCCCAAGTGCTGCTGTTGCAGGGATGATCATCAGCCAAAGCAAGATCCACAGGGGAATTGCTGCCATTAGCATGCAGAAACAATTCAAAAAACAACCCCCCAACCTCATGTTTGTTTAAAAAGCTCCATTTAAACCCCTCTCTGAGCTGGCAAACTAAGCACGATAAAAGCCAAGTGCAAGTCCTGCTGTCCCAGTATGTGGATGGTGGGTTCAGGCAATTGCTTTCTTTAATCCCAGGTAATTCTGATCCCAGCTGTGCACCACGCTGTCCAGATTTTGGATGCCTCTGGCAAGACTGCTGCACACACCGTGCAGACACACACGCAGGTCAACGGTGTTTAAAACTTCAGGAGTCTGTAGTGAGGCCCCTACATCAAAGCCAGTAGCGATTTCAAAGTGTGGAGAACCCAGCATTGCCTTCAATATGACAATCCTGGGAGCTCTGAGGAGCTCCAGTCCTGCTGCTTTCCAGCCAGGGAACCAGCTGGACCAGCTCAGAACAAAATGTCCATCAATGGAGGGAGCTCAGCACTAGAGGTCATTAAAATCCTGCCCCAGAGGTGACATCCCCGTTCCTTGGTGCCCAGGGTGGTTCAGGGGCAGTGATGGGGGCTCCAAAGGAGGTGGTGGGCTCTGCAGGCAGATGTGCAGCTAGCATCCACTGACCCTGAGATCTTTACATTTGCATTTCGGCCCAGAATAAATATATCCAAAATAGACACCGAGATGGATTTATCTCTGCTTCATCATTTTTTCCGCTCTGAAAGACAGACAGCCACTTATCCCGACACCAGTCCATGTCTCTGATTTTCCCTTCTTCACTGTGGCCTTTTGGAGCTGGCATCTGAACAAAGAACATTGTGGAACAGCCTCTGTATTGTGCTCCCCGCAGAGCACAGGCAGCACTGAGATCTCTGGAGACCGTGTGTGACCCAAGGCTCACACTGTGATACCCGCATGGGTTACACAAGCCTGGACGCTGCTGCTCATCCCTGGGGCTTCTGCTTCCCTGCTGGATGGCTTTGGGGTGGCCAGGGATGGAAAGAAGTGCCCAGTGGGCATTTTTACATCTCAGAAAGATGACAAAGAAACCCCACAGAGTCCAGCCTACACGGGCTCTGTACAGCTGAGGAGGCACCAATGGGATCCTTGTCAACAACTGGGCACCCTGGGGACACCCTGCCAGCAAGTGTTTGCTGGCACGAAACCAGATGGTTTGCAATTGCACACACACTGTCTTTGAGTGATGCACAGCAAGCAGCATTAGGGAAGGTGGAGCTTGGAAGGAAAGGAAGGTTGGAAGTATCTCAGAAAAACAGTGGAGTGTTGTTGCTGTTCTGCTCATCTCTGGTTCAGCCTCGATTTTGACTCTGATAGTGCAGACATCAGATTTTAGTTCTTCACCTGGGCAATCCAGTGGGATGGATGAGAGTACAAATCGCTGTGCTGGATTGTCACCAGTCCGGCTGCTTCAGGGGGAAGTGTTAAATCCCAGGATTGGCACATGGACATGCACCTGCTCTGTCTGGAGTTAGAACACACATCCCTCACGAGGACCACACCAGCTGCACACCATGGGGACTTGGGCAGGTGGGTTTGCCTCCAGTGGTCTCTCCTCCCTGACCACCCACCAGAAGCCCCCTGCTTGTGCCACGGAACTGCTCTTGGCCACAGATCCCACAGGTTCACTGTGCTCTGGGTTAAACAACATCAATTTTGATAATTTCAAAATAAATTGTGTTTTAGTTTCACTGGCTTTTCCCTTCTTTTTCTTCTTTTTGGATAAAAGAAATGCTTGATTTACTGCTCCATCTTTTGGATACCTCTCCCCCATCCCTTCTCCTCCTCCTCCCTCTCAGTCCCCAGGTGTGGGAGGTGCCTCCCTGGGTCTGCAGCCCCAGGGACCAAAACCCCCAAGGCAGCTCATCCTCACCACCCACCCCACACTTTGGTGCTGTCACAGCACTGCCACCACAGGGTGACACAGGCACAGAGCCCTGGTGAGTGCTCACCTTTGAAGAAGAAAGCCTCTCCCCGGATCTGGGCCACGGCGTCGAAGTGTGTGTTGCATCTGTTGGGCACATCCCGACGGAGCCTGTGGAAAGGTGCCTGGGTGAGCACAGCCCGGGTGGACAGTGAGGGCCTGTGTGCCCCCAATGCCTCCCATCCCACGGACTGCATTACCCCTGCTCTGGAACCCCTGGCAGAAGACTGCAGGCTGTGCCTGCCTGACATTCCTGATGCTCAAACCCAGCCACGTGCCCGGGGATTTCCGAGGCGAGTTCAGGCAACCCTCAGCCTGAAGACAGCTTGTGGCACACACCCCTGGGCACCAGAGGCTGGGAGTCGAGCGAGGACACGCTCTGCATCTACCAGGCAGCGTAGCTGGTGAGGGCTGAGCTGGCCTCCCAGTCCCCCTGGCACAGCGTGGCTGCCCCAGGGCAGCAGGACACGTGGATAGCAGCCAAGCAGCATCTCGCTCCAGCAGCTCAGGACGTGGCTGCTCCAAGGCTGAGCTCCCAAACGCCAGTGAGAGGTGACAGAGCTGCAAACCAGAGAGCAGCTGAGCCAAAACAGAGGGATCTGGAGGAGCAATGATGCCACGAGATACCTGGTGAAAAACACCTGGTGAAAGGCACCCAGCAAGTGGCAGCTGAGATACTGAGCTGCTTTAACAAGGTGGGTGGGGAAGGCAGAGAACATGAAGGACAGAGAGCCACAAAGCCCATGTAACAAATGGTGATTGATGGAGGAACAAGGAGAGAATGCCGGGAACACACATGGAAAAGCTGCTGTGGGTGACAGGGAAGAATAAATCTAATCTGCTGATAGAAAAGTTGTGCAGGCTGCCAGCACCAGCTTCACTGCCCTCTTTGGCCACGAAATGACAGATGTGGAGGTGAACCACACCCACCCTCCCAGCACATGGGGCAGAACCAAGGGGGTTGGCACAAACAAGTTTTCTGCTCCTCCTGCTGCTGGTGTGAGACGATGGTCAGGAGTCAGCAGCAGGGAGAAAGGCTCTCACCTTTCGAGGTCAAAACACAGCCACAGAGAGCCCTGTGGACAAGCGCTGGTAGAAGCTACGCGGGCAGAAAGATAATTAATGGCATTCAGCACATTCCAAAAGAAAAAAGAACCAAGAGGTGAAGGTGACCTGCTGCATCTCTGCCACTCTCACTTGGGGCACTCCTGGTATCTGGCAAAAATGTGTGTGACCATCACCTCCCGTCTTTTTGTTCCGTGTTCCTTCTTCTCTGAACTGTCCTGCTGTCCTGGCAGTAAAGCAATTTGGTAACTCCAACGTTTATTAATGAGCTAGATCCAGAACTTAATGAGGATATGCTGGTTGCTTGATGACATCAGTGTAAGCAGTCCTTTGCCAAGGCAAACCTGTGTTGGAGTCAGGCTATCGCTCCACTTGTTCCAGTATTCACCCCCACAGGTACATTGGGGAGTTGCTCACCATGGAAAGATTTAGGTCAGTTATGCTTGGGCAATTCAGGATACTGCTGAGGAAGTTTGATTAAAATTTCAGCAAGGATGAATTTACCTGAGGGTGATGGGGACAAATTTCTCTTAGTATGAGTAAAATTTTGAGTCTTAGGGAATCATCCAGAGGTCCAGAGAGAAATACCAAAGCCAGAGTGATCAGGCAAGACACTGACAAAGCAGAGCTTTGCTACTACACATCCTGTGCAGGGAAGGAACAAATCTGACTTACGGGACAGTGGAGCGGTTCTCTGGCAGCTCTGGCAGGATGGGATGGTCATCTGTTTTGCTCACTTCAGGCTTGGCTGTGGGGGACACAGATTCCCTGACTCCTGTGTGGAAAGACAAGAAGCGGTAGAGGGGAACACCACCCTCCCCACCAGCTCCACTCGCTCCAGAAAACAGCTACTCCAGTGTGTCCTCCCACAGCAGACACGGGCTGTAGCCGGGTGAGGGACACAAACTTACCATAGAGTTGCCAGATCCTGACTTTGTCCTCGTAAGGCAGGTCATACTTCAGAGGGTCTCCCACTGGACCTTGGTAGTAGGGTCTCATGATAGACTCTATGGCAGAGATGTGGGTCAAGCCAATGGCATGGCCAAACTCGTGGACAGCTACAGCAAACAGGTCCATCCCGTGGGCATCTGGAGATAAAGACCCAATTGAAATAAAAGTCACTGCATGATGATTGTATTTGGGGGATTTGGGTGGGCTCTGGGAAAAAGTGCAGGTATATGTTGAATGAATGGAAAAGAAAAGCTTTGGAACAGGTGAAGTTTTTTTCTCCAGCTGGAGACTAAAGTGTATCATACAAAAATAGAAAGCAAGCCAGACATCAGCCCACACCAGCCTCTTATACCCAGATCACTGTTGGCACCTGAGGAAGAGCCAGACAAACGGCTGAGAGAACATCCAGGTCACAACCATCTGCCCTCCCGGCTGCCTGGCACAGCGGGGCCACAGCATCACCCCCTGTACCTCACGCCTGCCTGTGCAGCTGCTGACACAGCCCTGCTGTTGCCCAAATACCAGATTTCAGCAGCCACTAGCCAGGAGCTCGTCGAAGCCTGTGAAGATGAGCCGAGCCGTGTGCCAGGGAGCCGGTGAGTGCTGGCAGTGCCCGCAGCGCTCTGCGGGGCTTTCTCTGCCTGGCACCGTGTGCCAAACCCCCCACTCACACCTTCCTGCACGCACACAAACACAGGGGTGGTCACCTGCTCATCAGCCACCAACCTGCTCGTGTGACTGCTGCCCTGACAGGGGCAGGTGACCATGTCCAGCTCATTTTTAGAGGATTTACCCATCTTCTCCTGTTCCACGCTTTGTGATGCAGCTCTGGCATCTGCTCCCTTGGGCAAACACTTTGATCCTCACACACCACACTGGGCATCAGAGAGACTTTGCTGGACATCAGTACCTCCTCCTTGGATGACTTTTTCCCCTCTGTCTGGGCTATGTCCATTATATTCTTTTCCTCAAGATTCCTTATTTGCAATCCAAGCCCTAGTGCCTCACACCACACCCACACACAGACCCATCCCATCCTCTCCCGTGCCTCAGACACTCAGGTCAGGGGTTAATGCCTGCTTCCAAACATACACCACTGCTGCCAAAGCAAAGGAGGAGATGCTCCCAGGAGGTGTATGGGACTGATCCTGCTCAGTGCCCTCCCACTGCCCAGCCCCAGGCCAAGCTCCCAGACCACTGCTGGGCCAAGTGCCCGTGGAATTTCTGCCCTTCACTGCACAGCAATGCCCTGCAGAGCAGTACCAGAGAGCAGCAATGATTTGAACTGGGGTTCTTACAAAGATCATGATTTCAAGTATTGTAATAAACAGGCAGTGGAGCTCAGGGGAGTGTCACGTTCCCTGAGTGTGGTTGGAGCTAAAGGAGATGTTGCACAGAAGCAGCCATGGCTAATCCTGCACAGTCCTTAGTGCTCCCCACCAGTCCTGGGGTGTTGGAGGGGGGATATTTTTTGCTGAATTTTGCCTTTTCCTTCATGACTATTATTTACAGTGTCTGTGAAGAGCTGGGATTTTTATAACCTGTGCTGTTTTCTCCAGCACTAGGGGAGAAAAAGACATATGCTCTCTGACATTTTAATGCCAAACCGACAACCTTGGGGATATTTTTATATCACCTACCAAGTTGTTGTTTTTGAATCACTAGGGAGAACAAAATAAATAAAAGATGAAGCTCAGATAGCTCCGAGCTTCAAAACAGAGGGCAGCTTTCTCCCTGTCGGGTTCATCCCCTCATCCCTCAGTGGTGCTTGGAGGGACACTCCCTGCAGGAATGCTGGCTCTGAGCTCACTCCTTCGCATGGATTTGTTTCACAATGAGTGTCCCAACCACCAGCTACACAAGGGGCACCATCCTGACCCCATCACTGACACATCTGCTGTGGCAAGCTGCTGACTGCAGCGCTTCCCCCTGCCCTGTGTGTCCACAGAGCACAGCTGCTGCTTTTTTTCCTTCCCCATAAGGGCCAATAAACCAAAAGCACAGCAGCGTGAACCAAGGAGCAGGTGTAATCCTGAAGGATCAGCCTGTCCAGACCTTTAGCCTTCACCTCAAGACCTCCTCCAGCACGTCTGGTGAACACTCCTGCCCGTGAACACTCAGGGGGATGGACGGAGGTCAACTGGTGGGCAGGAGGAGAGAGGGGGGGAGGAAGAAGGTATTAGCTGCTTTCAGAGAAGACGATTAGGTCTAAACAATGTCATTAAGCTGAGGCAGCAGGATCCCCCCCAGGGAGGCTGGCAAAGGAGGTGGAGTGACAAGTAAATTAGCAGCTGGTGACTCTTGTCAAAACGCCACAAAGGTCGGGGATCTGATCCCCACAGATGGCTTTGCAGCTTAGGAACACTCGCTTCTGAAAGTCCCTCTGCTTATTAAAACTTTGCTCTAACCAGAGGAGATGAAATAAAAAATAAAAAGGAATAAACCTGTAACTTGTAACCATCCTGATGTAAGGTAACGTACATGAGATGGCAGGAAAATCCCAGTGCTCACATCACAGGGGGCTTTTTACCTGCAGAACACAGAGCTCTTTCCAGGCAGGTCACCTTATAATAATATACTTTAAAAACAAGAAAGTAGGATGTGTGACAGCGAAGCCACCCAAAAGATATCAAAGTCAGAGAATGCAGTCCCCATTCAGGAGCACCAAGCAGCCACACACCCAACCTGCAGCCTTCCAGGCCCAGGAGAGATGGGAACTGGGGGTGGGCAGTGGGGAGCTCTGCAACTGCTGGCATGATGGGGAGAACCACGGAGATGCCATTGAGGCTTGCAGGAACACAGAATACCCTCGACTCTGCCTGGAGTGATTTTGCTAGCAGGGCTGAGAGGGGGATCAGAAGAAGGTGGTGGGATCCTGAAGCCTGGGGTCAAGGTGTAGCAGAGGCTAAACCACTCTAACCACCAGAGCAGAAGATGGAAACTGGGAGCCCTTGTGCCTGGCTGCAGCTCTCCCACCCTGACCCACCTGATGATCGGAAGGTCCAATATTCGTCGTCGTCGAAATGAGTGTCTCCTGCTGTGTGGTGGTCCCCAGGGAAGAAAGCGTGTGCCACCGTCCCACCAGGCCCATCAAAGGGATAGCCATCGTTGTGGTCTGCCTTGGAGAAGTCTATCTGGATGTCAGCATTGTTTCCTGCCACCTCGTGGAAATTCAGCGGGGTGATGTCGCTCCAGACCTTCAGGGCATAGTACATCAGGGCTCGGACCGTGTCGTGGCCCAGGTGGGATTCTTTCGGGAAGGTGCGAACTCTGAAATAAAGAGGGCAAAGAAGAGGACAGGTCAGTAGCACCAAAGAGCTCCACGGGCCACAGGAATTGGCTCTGCAGCTGGCTGGTGCATCACAGAGCCTCAGTGAGGCCTTCAGAGCTCTTGGCGCTCCCCTGAAGTGCCCTAACGCCCTTCATGGGTGTGTCCTTAAATCTCAGAATCACATCAGTTCCAGGGCTGTGAGGATTTCAGAGACTGAGTTTGGGTCTTCTGGAAATACCAAGCCAGTCTTGCCCACCAGAGTGTGAAATACAGCCAACATCTGAATCCTGACACCTCCCAACCCTGCTGTGCCAGGGGGCAGTCAGCCTCAGAGCCACACTTCGTGCACAAACTCTTGTTAATGCCCAGGACCTCAGGACTACAACCCTTGTCCAGCCTTGGAAATGCCAACATCATGACTCCCTTTCCAGAGCTTGCCCATTTTTTTTTTCCCAAGCTCCCTTTCAGACCTATTGATAATTATTTTCTCACCACTTATTCGTCCAAGTGCAACCCAAATATACAAATGCTGTTGACGTCTGAAGCCTCTGCATCACACGCAGGCCCATCAGTCTTCTTGCAAAAAAACCCAGCAGGTCATTGCTCATTCTTATTGCACACACACAGAAATCCAGGACGGATTTGATGCCTCCATATATTTCCCAGCATGTCTGCTGGAGTTATAAAATATACTTTGAAATCAGAGCACTGCCAGCAATCTCACAGACTGCAATCCATAACAAGGAGGAAGAGGAAAGGATGCATTTTATGTAAATTCAGGATGCCTCAAGCCTATTGCCTGAAGGAGACGGGTGACCTGATGGAGCACTGCAGTTGAGAAGCTCTTGACTTGCTTCTTGGTAGAAAAAAGCATCGATGAGCAGGGGCTTGCAACACTTCTGCATTCATCTCAGGGCTATTCCTGTCTCTCTGTATCAGCACTGCCTCCCATGGTCCCCAGCTCTGCCTTGCCCTGGGAGAGAAGCCAGGTGGGACAACCTGTGTGCTGGAATCCGTCCTTCAGCTGCACAGTTCCACCCTCCCTCTTGGGCTGGAATGGAAAAAAGTCAATGTTTTCTGTATAAGCCAACTTTGAAAAAGAATTCCTAATATTGTTGATTTAATAGAGGAGATGAAAAGACAAAGATGAAACAAGGCACGCTGGCTTCTAAAGGAATATGTTTAGATAATCTTTCATTGACTATTTTGACAAAAATATACACACTTTCCAAGCAAATGTACTGTTGACTGAGTAATTATTGACAGAAACCAATTCTGCTGGAAAATTTCTGGCCAGCTCTACCCCAGTAATAACAGATACTTTATTTCTTGTGCACCAGCACACCAACCAAAGTGTTCATGAAATATTCATGGCTTGAGAGATTTTTAAAGGCTGAAGCAACAATTATGATCACCTTGCTTGCCCTCCCACATAATACAGCTGGGAAAGCATCACTCAGCTCCACACCACTCCCCAGCATCAGTGTGCAGTAATGACCTGACTACACTTCAAGAGGTAATTACAGGTGTCAGAAAGGGATGTCACATTGCTCAAGCTCTTCCTACACACAGTGATTTGGGTGCCAGGAGACACCATGGATCAGAGATGGGGAATAGGAATAACTTGGTGGCTGAGGTTGGGAGCTCTTCCTTTCACAAATATTTGCATATATCATTTTGCCTTCAGAGACAGGCAGCCCAAGCCTGGGCAGAACTAGTCAGGGTTAAATCTAGGACAGAACAAAAAGGGACTCATGGGAACAAGCAGAAATCTCACTAACAGTTTCTCTGCAGAGCTTGGGAAGCTCATCCTAGAGATGGTGGGAATGGGATGGGTGAATCAGGCAAAACACATCACAGCCAAATGAGCAAAAGTCATTCATATCTTTGCCTTTGCCATCCCTAAAGTCTTTGGGCAAAGAAAGACCTTATCAATTACTCTAAATGAGTTAACATAAATGTAACATCAGATAATTGTAGGACTTTAAAGAAAACACATTTGTGAAGAAGACAGCACAGAGGTACAAACAGTATGAATGTGGGATTAGAAAATACAATTTTCAGGCAATTTATAATTTATAGAAGAGACTGTGGCTGGATGTAATCCTCTACAGAAAGGTCACCTGGTTTCCAGATATTCTTTAACTGGGTGTTCTTCGTCTTTGACAACACTCCTCTGGATTTAGGTAAAGCCTTTGCTGCTTTAATTTCTGCTGAATAAGTCATTATACATGTAAAACACACCATGTTTAGCCCAGGAATTATGACCTTTCTCCAAGATCACGGTGCCTAGGGCACAGACTCACATTCAGAGACACTATCTGCTCTTTCCTTTGCAAGCCACGTGAGCTTTTCTTTCCTTCCTTTTCCAGCTGTAGAATGAGAATAATAAATCAGACCTCTCTTGTAAAAGGATGGGGGATAAAAAGCCCTGTCTAAAGAGACAAACATTATTGATATTCATCCCAAGCCCTGACTCCAGAAACATTAGATTAAGGCAGAAACACTATCAATACCTATTTTGCTTCTTATAAAAGGTCCTACACCTCTGAGCTGACCCACATTTTATTAACATGCTGCAGGTGTAAGTGAAAAGTCCCCCATCCTTTATTCATTATCACCATCATTTTTCAGGAGAATCCCATCAGGGTTTTTCAATTCAGCATCTGATTTGATTGCTGGAGCTCTTCTAATTGTTTTCAATGAGATTAGAAAAAGACTATTATGCTGATAGGACTTTCGTCAGCGTTGCATTACCCAGTTCCACTGAAAAGGAGGCACATTTCTAACATCATGCAGATTAATAACCTTCCTCCTGCCTTGATTGTTATTATTATTATTATTATTATTATTATTATTATTATTATTATTATTATTATT